>NC_083572.1:105874771-106182271 GCF_027579695.1 Neoarius graeffei
TCTCTGCTCTGTGCTGCTCTCTTCTGCTCGATTATCTTCTGTGTGAAATCCACCAGGTACAGACTTTCCGTCTCCTCATCTACACGATAAAAACAGAATAATGTTACTTCACCGTTAACCTAATAGAACGACACACCACACTCCATAATTCCTGAATTATTCCCAGATACAGAATGCCAGGACCTGGAAAATCTCCTTTAGTCATCTGTTCATAGAGGCGTGCTTTCTCCTCCAGCTTCTGCCTGAGAGAACATGAGAGAAGAGAAACATCATTAGCATGGGTTTCCCCAAAGCGTTTTAGCGTGTCGGGCCCGATACGCTCGCTCTGCCTGCCGATACGCTTAGATTTATACAGATACGTTATATTTCCTACCCACAAGTAACTAGATACAGTACATAGGAGAGCAAATAACAGATCCATTTACATACTGATTGATATTTGTGTTAAACAAGCGGCTTTTTTCTCCCCAGTGTTTGTGTTGATTCTGTCAGAGTAATACGTCCGCATGGTACGATGTAAGCAAACTGTAATCTGTTGGCTATGTCAAGATCACTTGTTCAAACCATCCAATAAAAATATCGAAAGAAAACGTCAGACATCCCGGAATTTTCCTGATTCATTATAAGCAGGGCTTTGAACCAGAATTTTTTTCCTATTGGTTCGTTCCGAACAGAAACGGAATTTTAACGTTTCTGGTTTTGGGTTCCACCATTAAATAGACGTTCCCGAACCGGTTAGAACAAAAAAATTTCGTTCCCGGAACGGTTAATTACGTTCCCTGTCAGCTGTTTAACAAATGGCTATAAAATTATGTCTCTGTCTCATCCAGCTTAAGCCAAATGTAGGCTAATTCTATTACAACCTTCATTAAATAAGACAAGAAATAATTCAAAACAATTATTATTTCAAATGTTGGCGATTTGGATTCTCAGTATGTCTTCCCATCTACACAAACAGAAAAAGTGCCAAAAATGAAAGAGAATTCGTTTAGTGTGTTACCAAAGGCTAGTCAGGCCCTATGCATTGATAGGCTAACAGAGGTTAACGTCATTTAATGTTCGCGAGCCTCTCATTAACGTGGACAAATATACTGATATCGTGTTTGAAATTGACGTTTTTGAATAACGATAGACTGCAATATTTACCTCTTATTTAAGATGTGGAGACGTGATAGTAGTCCACCCTCCCGCTCTCTCCATTCAGTCAGCGAACGTCACACAGGAAGTGAACCCCAGCGGGTCATAGAAACTTGCGCAGGAGAAGAATGACTTTATTTGCAGGCTACGGAAACTTTGAGGAACGAAATAAAAACCGGTATTAACCGGTTACCATTATTTTTAATAAGCGTTTCTGTTCCGGAACATAAAAAATAATAAAGTTTCTGGTTTCGTTTCTGTTCCATGTGAAATAGAAAAAGTTCCCGGTTTTCGTTCCTTGAACCGGTTCAAAGCCCTGATTATAAGCGATCTCATTGGCTGCCGATGTTGTCCCCGACCAGACGGACAAAGCCGACTGATTTTAATAAGCTAGGAGAAGACTCGCTGGACAATTTGATCCACATCAGCATGGATGACGGCGAGACGGACGATGAGAGGGCTGCCCAACATCGGGCCAAGCAAAAGCCGAGGAGAATTAATCTGCTTTAAAGGAGTAGAAAACTTAATCCATTAGTTTGGGTTTGCAGAAAGATTACGTACTTATAAACACTCTCACGAAGTGAAATTGTCCAAATGTGTCAAATACAGCATAATTTCAAATAATAATCATAAGCAGTTTTGGCAGTGTGATGTCACTGGGATCCATTTAACAAAAGAAGGCTCCGGATTATTCTTTTGTTAAAGGATCACAGCGACATCACACTGCCAAATACGCTTATCGTTATTATTCAAAATTATACTACATTTGACACTTATGTAGGTACACACACACAGTCCCTTTAAGAAACTACATTTCCCATCAGCCAACTTCCGTGTTGACCTGCGTCACGCCAAGGCGGGATCACCTACGTCACTTCCTCCATGATTCCATAAGAAACTAAGGCACGCTACTCTCTTCCTCTTTTGGTTCTAGGACTTGGATCCGTAGGCATAAAGAGACACTATCTCCTCGGCTCTGTGAACCACGCGGTAACAGACAAAGGAGACATCTGCTCTCAGAGCATCCATGATTTAGCGCGATTTCTTTGTTTACCACTGGCCACGGTAAAAATCCAGAATCGCGCGATTTTAAACTCAGATAAGTTACAACCGGTTTTTATTCGTATTATAGTAACGTTACGAACTGATGCCCAAAGCAGTTAATTTAGAGTTAGAAGCGACCGGATCCTTCTAATTAAAGCGCTGTTCACATTATTTGATCAGAGACTTCTCCTCCACGAACTACGAAGCGTTCGGACCAAGAATTCTCTGCGTTTCCACGGAATCGACTCCACAATGGTGAAACTCCAAAAGTCTTGGAACATCTCTTCATAATCTTGCATAGAGGCAAGATACTAAGTAAGACTGGCAATTTTGGGGCATAAAACTAGTCTTAGGAATTAGCTTTATGAAGCAGTGTGAATTTAAACTCAGGAACGGTTTAATTGTGTACACTGTAAACACTTAGGGTGTTGAATGAATGATTGTTCTATTTGTGTTGATCTCTCAATTCCTTAATAGATAGGTTGCATGCTCTCTCTCTATTCTTTTCTAACCTTTAATTTCATTACTACACATATTTTGACCTCATCAAGAGTTCAGTGGGTTTAGTAAATGTTATAAGCTAGTGAAATTAGCCTACGGCTTTTGTCTCATTAGCATCCAGGGCTAATTGTATTGTCTCAAGGGAACACGTGGCTATCTCGTCTGGAATGTTGTGCATGCGATGGAAATCACTACAAACTGTCATTTTCTGCTGGAAACCAATGTCCAGTAAGTCCATACGGTTGTAGTGGATATTGAAGTCCGATACAGACGAACAACACGCAAAAATACACACAAAAAACGTGCACAGGTAGGAAGACCTTGTAGCCGCAGCCGTTGTAGTAGAATTGTATATAGTAGGGTTTTCCAGAAGAAAAGGTAGAAGTAGAAGGCGGAAATATGGCGTTTGACCGACAAGATGGCGTCTGTTACAATCTGGATCAGCTGTGACGTCACATGCAACATCTCCATAGGCTTAAATTCTGTTACTGAAAGTGTTATGTTTACAGTGAAGGACTGTGCGCACTTTACATTTTTTTTTTTTACTTAATACAAGAAATTAATGGATGCCAACATTTTTGCCAAAATGGTATTTTATTTTCCATTGTTTAGGCAGCTTCAGCATCATACTGTGAGATTCTGTTCAAATTGTTTTTTTTCCTTCTATGAAGCCTGAGCCATTTATTTTATTAGTTTATAATTATTGTTTAATTTAGTCTTCAGGAGAGACTGCCTGCACACAGTACTAGTATTAATAGTTTTTTTTATTACATGAAAGCTGAGGCATTTATATTATATTTTAAGGTAACTTCATGTTGTGCTGTGAGGTTCTCTGCACTTTAACTTTTGAACCAACAGGTGCATTTGGATAAGTGAAGCCTATTTTTCTGCATTTTTGTAGTCCTGGTAATCTTTTATATTGGTAAAGATGTTTATAGGACCATTTCTCAGTGTCTTTGTTTTTTTAATCAATAGTTTTTCAGTAATAACTTAATATTTAACATATCACTCAATTTTAATCACAAAAAGAGAAAATCGCAACAATTTCTCGCAACTTTCACTTCCTCCCGCAATGTAATCGCAACAAAAACCTAAAAAACACCGCAACTTATCACAATTTTTTGGAAAACCCCCGCAACATCAGACATTTTAGCCCGCAACAATCACACAAAAGGCCCGTGGAATCCTGGGGGGACTGGAAAAAGAAGGAAGTATGACCACGATTATTTAAAGTTTGGATTTTCATGGACTGGATCTGAAGATGCTCCACTGCCACACTGTGTTGTCTGCCAAGAGGTGCTAGCTAACGATGCTATGGGATGTTTAAAATGTGTAAAACAAGATGTTTTAAAAAGCACAGATGTTTAAAATGTGAAAAAGAAAAAAATAAAAATGTGTACAACAACCATTTTTTTAAAATACGAATGGAACATTAAGTATAGCAACAACAACAAAATTGTAAGGGGGGGGGGGCGCTGTTGTTTATTTGCTCTCCGAGGGGGGGCGGACTCTCCCACACTTTGAAAACCCCTGATCTAGTCCATTTAATAAAGTGCCAAAATTTAAACTTTATAATATGCAGTTGCCTTACTTTTCTTTTCAGTGTATCTTAGTTATACATATATTACGGTAACTGCATCAGAAACATTCTAAATCATTACAGTTATAGTAATACAGCAACTTATTTTAAGGTGGCAGGTCTTAGGTTCAGATCCCTTTGTGATCAACAGGAGGTCATGATGATCGAGTCTCTTCATTGGATTGCATCAGATGGAGCAAACCACTGGTCATGCACATTTTCATGCAGATTTTTGTTACAACACTCCTTGATCATAGATAATTAAGAGATCGCTGTAGATTTTCAATCTATCATCTCATTATCTGTAGCCGCTTTATCCTTCTACAGGGTCGCAGGCAAGCTGGAGCCTATCCCAGCTGACTACGGGCGAAAGGCGGGGTACACCCTGGACAAGTCGCCAGGTCATCACAGGGCTGACACATAGACACAGACAACCATTCACACTCACATTCACACCTACGCTCAATTTAGAGTCACCAGTTAGCCTAACCTGCATGTCTTTGGACTGTGGGGGAAACCGGAGCACCCGGAGGAAACCCACGCGGACACGGGGAGAACATGCAAACTCCACACCTGAGAGCATCTATTTTCAAAAAAATTTTCAAGGGTGGCCATGCCTCCGGACCCACCTAGTTTCGCGTCGCACCTTCAACGCCCATTTTCACGCTGTTGGCGCTCAACTGTCTGTGTATTATCATGCCAGAATTTAGGGCTTTAATTTTTTTTCTGGGGAAAACACTGATTATCATTATGAATAAAGAAGAAGCAGACAAAAAGGAGAGGAATAAATGAATGACAATCATGAGGAAATTGTTGTACTGTAAGAGGAATAAAACATGTAAAAAGTTGATGTGCGTTTTTGAGTCAGTCTCACCTTGATTTGTCTAAGTTTTGTTCCTCCTCTGCTGTTTTCTCGACATCCTTTTCAGCACGTGCAGTCACTCCATGGTTCTGTTTACTCCAAACACTGGGTTTCTACACATCATCATCATCAAATCATTTATACAAGCAGCACATGAAATTTACGTGTGTGTGTGTGTGTATGTGTGTGTGTGTGTATATATATGTATGTATATCTGAGTGTTTAGTCTACGTCTAGTTCTTATCTAGTGTTTATACTGTTTATATTGTCTGAGTGTTTAGTCTATGTCTAGTTCTTATCTAGAGTGTTTATACTGTTTATATTGTTTGTTTTTTCAATTATTCTATTTTTATTTATTGCATTGCCTGTTTGCACCGTGGGTCAGAGAGGACTGAAATTTCATCTGTGCTGTATGTCGAGCATCTATAGCATACATGTCAACCTATACAGAATGTCCGTATTTTATACGGATTTGATTCAATAAATGTAGTATACGGGCGTACAAATAAAGTTATACGGATTCTTTAAAAAAACTTCAATATTTATTTAGAGCTATAATCAATTCCCACGATGATAAAAGAGCGCATAACATTTACAAACGTACTGTACACCACACAAAGCACAAACAGCCAGTAAAGAGTCTTATGAAATCGCGTGTTATCTTGTGGTAGCGAGACTTCGTTCCACTTTTGATCATGCGCACACCGCATTGTGAGAATCCCGCCAACCGGGAAGTAACATTTTGTTTGAAACGCGTATTTCCACCTGAGCGACTTTCACTAGCGACTGAAAAGATTCTGAATGCGCACTCCGGCAAGATCAACACAGACACTTGCTGTGACATGCAGCCTAGTGAGGTATTGGTGCAGAGTGCTAAAAAAAGCTGTCATGGAGTACAATTCAGAACATTAGAGTGACACTTTGTGTTTTTGTCGAACATTGGAGCTTTGTATTCATTCTGAAGGTTTATTGTTATTAATATTGAATAAAAAGTAACTGGGATACATCATTGTTAATTATCATTCAAATTTTAGGTAAATTATTTTAATTTGCATCTTATACGGATTTTGGAGGTTGGTTATACAGGTTTGATTGACCAAAGGTTGACATGTATGGTATAGCATATTTGACAATAAAGTTGACATGACATGAAATGGGTCATGCTGTAAAGCGATGTCTGGTTTTACCTTTGTGTGGTTGTGTGATTTGGCCACACTGCCCGCATCCTGAGTGAGTTTCTCCTGCCTGAATGCCTCCTGCTTCCTGTACAGCTCTGCTTTCAGATCAACCAGCTGGAAATATATACATTCACAATTTAACTACAATACACACATTTAGACATTAGTGGCATTTAGATTTTGCACTTTTTCCCCAAAAAAAATGACTGTAATTAAACCGACACTGGATCGGAATGCCGGGATTCACATTTTAATAATTCACTCACTCACTCACTCACTGGTGAAAATGTAAACAGCAGCTAGCCACTTTTAGCATGCTAGCTAATGGAGTAAATCATTAAAATGAATAATTCCTACATCATTCAGCAGCTAGAAATAAATAAATTAAAATAACAGAGCGCTCAAAACTCACCGACGAAGCTGTGACCTTATATTGTTTTTTCTTCTTATCCATCTTACGCTCTGTCACTTTAGCCCGGTTGTGCTCATGAAGCTTCACTGGCCGCCATTTTGAAAACTCTGATGTAAAGAAGGGGATTAAACCTGCGCGCGCCCTCTAGCGCTGCGGAGTGCTTCTGCTTCGGTCTTTTTTTTTTTTATATAGAGATGAGCAAACAGCAAATGAGTGCATTACCGCCACCGGCTGGTCGGGAGTGTGGATCAACTCGTTACTTCTCCGTAATGTAACACTGGCTATCCATACTCTCTCTTAACCCCATTCATTATTTTTTTTTATAATTCTCCAAATTTTATCATTGCATTATCATTTACTGATGAATCTAATGTCTTTACAACTCCATCCAGCCTTTCAGCCAACCAGCCAGCATTCCAGCTTCTGGCTGGCTGGTAGGATGGCTGGAAGGCTGGCTGGCTGGCTGGATGGATGGAAGGCTGAATGGATGGATGGCTGTCTGGATGGATGGAAGGATGGCTGGCTGGATGGATGGATGGAAGGATGGCTGGCTGGAAGGCTGGCTGGCTGGATGGATGGAAGGATGGCTGGAAGGATGGCTGGATGGAAGGATGACTGGATGGATGGATGGAAGGCTGTCTGGATGGATGGAAGGATGGCTGGCTGGATGGATGGATGGAAGGATGGCTGGCTGGAAGGCTGGCTGGCTGGCTGGATGGAAGGATGGCTGGAAGGATGGCTGGATGGAAGGATGACTGGATGGATGATGGAAGGCTGAATGGATGGAAGGCTGTCTGGAAGGATGGCTGGCTGGATGGAAGGATGGCTGGTTGGAAGACTGGCTGGATGGATGGAAGGATGACTGGAAGGCTGGCTGGATGGAAGGATGACTGGATGGATGGATGGATGGATGGATGGATGGAAGGCTGTCTGGATGGATGGATGGAAGGATGGCTGGCTGGATGGATGGAAGGATGGCTAGCTTGATGGATGAATGGCTGGAAGGATGACTGGATGGACGAATGGCTGGCTGGAAGGTTGGCTGGAAGGATGGCTGGCCATCCAGCCATCCATCAAGCAGACAGGGCCTTTATGGCTGCTGCACAGAAACTATGAAACTCTTTGCCATATGACCTCAGATGCACCACTGATTTTAATGTTTTCAAGAGTAAGCAGGCATTTGGATGAATGAACTCATTTTTCTCTAATTTTTTTTTTTAAATGTGGATAAATTTACTTTTATACATTATTGTTAGTTATATTTAGTAAGTTGTTTTAGTTGTTAGGTGCTTTTGAAAACCGTATAACTGAATTTGACTGAATCATATACAGTTGTGTTCAAAATAATAGCAGTGTGTTTAAAAACATGAGTAAAGCTCAAAATCCTTATAATAGCTTTTATTTCCATGCATTGGGAACACTGCACATTATATTCTACATCAAAACATGAAGAAAAATGTATGAATATTTTAATTACTTTACAGAAAATGAAGAAAAATGAACATTTGGCTGTTCAAAAAAATAGCAGTGTCTGCATTTTTCATTACAAACTCCAAATATTGACTGTATAAACTGAAAAAAATCTTAAGGATTTAGTATTCCTGTGAATCACTAAACTAATATTTAGTTGTATAACCACGGTTTCTGAGAACTTCTGGCACCTGTGAACAGGTATTCCAGCCCAGGATGATTTGACAACATTCCACAATTCCTCTGCATTTCTTGGTTTTGCCTCAGAAACAGCATTTTTGATGTCACCCCACAAGTTTTCTATCGGATTAAGGTCCGGGGATTGGGCTGGCCACTCCATAACTTTCATTTTGTTGGTCTTGAACCCTGATGCTGCTCGCTTACTGGTGTGTTTGGGGTCGTTGTCTTGTTGAAACACCCATTTCAAGGGCATTTCCTCTTCAGCACAAGGCAACATGACCTCCTCAAGTATTTTGATATATGCAAACTGATCCATGATCCCTGGTATGCGATAAATAGGCCCAACACCACAGTAAGAGAAACATCCCCATATCATGATGCTTGCACCACCATGCTTCACTGTCTTCAGAGTGTACTGTGGCTTGAATTCAGTGTTTGGGGGTCGTCTGAAAAACTGTCTGCGGCTCTTGGACCCAAAAAGAACAATTTTACTTTCATCAGTCCACAAAATGTTTCTCCATTTCTCTTTAGGCCAGTCGATGTGTTCTTTGGCAAATTGTATCCTCTTCAGCACGTCTTTTTTTTAACAGTGGAACTTTGCGGGAGCTTCTTGCCGATAGATTCGCTTCACACAGGCGTCTTCTAATTGTCACAGTACTCACAGGTAACTTCAGACCGTCTTTGATCACCCTGGAGCTGATCATTGGCTGAGTCTTTGCCATTCTGGCTATTCTTCGATCCATTCGAATGGTAGTCTTCTGTTTTCTTCCACGTCTCTCTGGCTTTGCTGTCCATTTTAAAGCACTGGAGATCATTTTAGCCGAGCAGCCCATCATTTTCTGCACTTCTTTACAGTATACGCTTTACCTCTCCAATCAACGTTTTAATCAAAGCACGCTGTTCTTCTGAACAATGTCTGGAACGACCCATGTTTCTCAGGTTTTCAGAGAGAAATGGATGTACAACATGTGCCGGCTTCATCCTTAAATTAGGGCCACCTGACTGACATCTGTTTTTTCACAGAATGAATGACCTCACTAATTAAACTCCACACTGCTATTATTTTGAACACGTCCCTTTCACTTAATTATTCGATTACACAGACTCAGGAGCATGCATATCATGAATGTTGGGTCTGTTGGTTTTCTATGACTCTACTACACCTACTGGTAAATTATTTGCCATGTAGTAATATAATTTCCACCAAAAACAGTGATTGATCTGGTTAGTCGTGTTGGACTGCTATTATTTTGAACACAAGTGTAAATATTCATCTCATATCATCTCTAGCCGCTTTATCCTGTTCTACAGGGTCGCAGGCGAGCTGGAGCCTATCCCAGCTGACTACGGGCGAAAGGCGGGGTACACCCTGGACAAGTCGCCAGGTCATCACAGGGCCGACACATAGACACAGACAACCATTCACACTCACATTCACACCTACACTCAATTTAGAGTCACCAGTTAACCTAACCTGCATGTCTTTGGACTGTGGGAGAAACCGGAGCACCTGGAGGAAACCCACGGGGAGAACATGCAAACTCCGCACGGAAAGGCCCTCGCCGGCCACGGGGCTCGAACCCGGACCTTCTTGCTGTGAGGCGACAGCGCTAACCACTACACCACCGTGCCGCCCAGTGTAAATATTATAAAATAAATATAAGTTCCTCCTGTCGGCACTGAACTTTAGAACTCAGTCCAGCACCTTCTCTGTTATCGTCTTCGACTAGTCTTCTTCATTAACGAAAAGTTAATATTTAAAAAACAACATGGCAGAACATCACAACAAAAAGCGTAACCTCTATTGTAGCATGGAAAATATTCAGTGCATTAACAGATAGTGACATTTGACAGTGGTTTTGTACATGGTCATCTCGCTTTTGTCTCAGCGGTGATGAGCTTCAGGATATTTAAGAGACCTGAGTGGGTCAGACCAGCTCATAACACCATCCTTCTTTGATGGTTTACCTCAGGAATTTTGTTTTTTCATAATAAAACACATTTCCCCCCCAAAAAAGTTGAGACACTAAAGCATTTACCACTTTATAATGTTGCCATTCCTTCTCACGACACTTAAAAGATGTTTATGGACTGAAGACACCAAGTGATGGTGTTATTTTGTTCCATTCTTCCTGCAAACAGGTTTTAAAGGTGTGTAACAGTACGGGTCGTCACGGTCATATTTTTCATTTCTAAATTCGTCACACATTCTCTATCGGGGACAGAGGGGACACGCCCTCTTCTTCCACAACCATGCTTTTGTGTGTGCAGAATGTGGTTTTGCATTATCTTATTGAAATCTCTCTGGAAAATATGTAGTGAAAGTTCATTATGTCTACCTATTGAAACTATTCTTTAAATTCGTTTCTTAAGACAAGGATTTTTTAAGATGTTACCTTGACAGTTTCGGCGATAAACTTCCGCCTTCTTCAAAACAGTCACCAGATGTCGAGTGGTGACGTGCCTTATCAGCTGATGTTACTCTTAGGCTGCTGGGCCATAGAAGGTTCACGCTGCACGCTACACGTTCACGTGAAGAACCGGACCCTGGGCCATTAAACTTCATGCTTGGATGTTCACGTGTTGCGTCTGTTCTACTTTGACCGAGTAACCAACAATATGGACTCTTCGGATGACGACGATTGCCTCATTCTGCTTTTACTGAGACAGAGGAAGAGAAAAAGGAACAGAATTTGGAGCCGAGAACACTTCCTTCTGAGAGAAACCCGTGGTGAATTTCACCGAACATTCTATAATCTGCTTGACAATCCCGATGAAGAACTATTTTTCAATTATACCATTCAATTATATTTTTTCTGAAGTTTTCCCCTGAAAGCATAGAGTTATCTCCCTAGACCCGTTCTGATTGGCTGGCGCGGCGGTGACCGCATGCATTGACTGGAATTTCCATCTTCACGCCTAGAAAAAAGTGTGCATGTTCATTTCACGCTTCACGCGTGAAGTGTGCAGCGTGCAACGTGAACGCCGTTCTATGGCCCAGAGCAAGTCATGCTACGTTTGTCCACTTTTCTTTACACGCGTGTAGTGTGCAGCATGCAGCGTGAACCTTCTATGGCCCAGCTGCCTAAGGAGGCGTGAACATCCCGCCCAATTTGACAGGCAGTTCACGCCTCCTGCTGTCAGGTCGCTCCTCCAGGACGGTGCTCCAGGTGTGCGACAGCGCGTACGCTCCCTCATCCCGGTTCATCGTTCTCTGCGCCCGCTTGCGTATCTCCACTGCCTCTAAAATCCAACGCTGGAATCTATTTTCTTCAGTGCGAATGACTCTGGCCTCTTCCCAATTCATTATATGATTTTGATCATTATCATATAATGAATGATCTGATCCCAATTCCCAATTCATGATATGATCAAAATCATATAATGAATTGGGAAGAGGCCAGAGTCATTCACGCTGAAGAAAATAGATTCCAGCGTTGGATTTTAGAGGCAGTGGAGATACGCAAGCGGGTGCAGAGAACGATGAACCGGGATGAGGGAGCGTACGCGCTGTCGCACACCTGGAGCGCCGTCCTGGAGGAGCGACCTGACAGCAGGAGGCGTGAACTACCTGTCAAATTGGGCGGGACGTTCACGCCTCCTTAGAGTAACATCAGCTGATAAGGCACGTCACCACTCGACATCTGGTGACTGTTTTGAAGAAGGCGGAAGTTTATCGCCGAAACTGTCAAGGTAACATCTTAAAAAATCCTTGTCTTAAGAAACGAATTTAAAGAATAGTCTCTCTGGAAAAGATGTCATCTTGAAGGCAGCACACAAGTTAAAATAAATTTAGGAATCACTGGTTTTTTTTTTTTTTTTAATTATTATTTGCCTTTTGCTTACTGTCCCAGCTTTTTCTGATTTAGGGCTGTAAGAGTGTAAACACTGGTGTTGCAGGAAAATAATCAATCAACACAGTGGTGTGAAAAAGTGTTTTATTCTGCTTGTACGCCATCAATGGGTCGATTATGACTGATTATTTCTTGAAGAACACTTTTTATCCGTTTATAGTTACATTTAATTTTGTGGAACATCCATGAAATAGAGGAGTTCTTGTTCTCACTTGGGTTATAGCAGTTATAAAACAGTTGTTCTCTCACAACGTTTTCTTTATTTCTCTCGGCACAAAAACGCAGCTCGTCGTGTTTAAGTGTAAACTCCTGGTCTTTTATCACTAATAAACCCAGCTGCGTGGCGGCACGGTGGTGTAGTGGTTAGCGCTGTCGCCTCACAGCAAGAAGGTCCTGGGTTCGAGCCCCGGGGCCGGCGAGGGCCTTTCTGTGTGGAGTTTGCATGTTCTCCCCGTGTCCGCGTGGGTTTCCTCCGGGTGCTCCGGTTTCCCCCACAGTCCAAAGACATGCAGGTTAGGTTAACTGGTGACTCTAAATTGACCGTAGGTGTGAATGTGAGTGTGAATGGTTGTCTGTGTCTCTGTGTCAGCCCTGTGATGATCTGGCGACTTGTCCAGGGTGTACCCCGCCTTTCGCCCGTAGTCAGCTGGGATAGGCTCCAGCTTGCCTGCGACCCTGTAGAAGAATAAAGCGGCTAGAGATAATGAGATGAGATGAACCCAGCTGCATTCGGTAACTCCATATCTCAGGGATGAGAGTGGGTGGTCACCAAAAAAGCAGAAAACAAGATGGCGCCCGAAGCCGGGGGTCTGGGAGGGATACCCCCTCCAGGAAAATTTTGAAAAATAAGGCCTTACAAACCACTTGTCCTGCAATCTGAGCTGTAGTAGATAAAAAAATCTGTTGTCTTTTTTATATACAGTGCTCAGCGTAAATGAGTACACCCCCTTTGAAAAGTAACATTTTAAACAATATCTCAATGAACACAAACAATTTCCAAAATGTTGACAAGACAAAGTTCAATATAACATCTGTTTAACTTATAACGTGAAAGTAAGGTTAATAATATAACTTAGATTACACATTTTTTCAGTTTTACTCAAATTCGGGTGGTGCAAAAATGAGTACACCCCACAACAAAAACTACTCCATCTAGTACTTTGTATGGCCTCCATGATTTTTAATGACGGCACCAAGTCTTCTAGGCATGGAATGAACAAGTTGGCGACATTTTGCAACATCAATCTTTTTCCATTCTTCAACAACGACCTCTTTTAGTGACTGGATGCTGGATGGAGAGTGATGCTCAACTTGTCTCTTCAGAATTCCCCCAAAAAATCATTTCTTTACACCACAAAAGTGAAGGCTACAAGAAGATCAGCAAAGCTTTACTTATCAGTCAGAATACTGTAGCAAAAGTGGCACAAAAATTTAAGAAAGATGGAACTGCAACCATCTCACAGAGACGTCCAGGTCGTCCACGGAAGTTAACACCTCGACAGGAGCGTCTTCTGATGAGAAGGGTTGAAGAAAATCGGCATGCAAGTTCACTGCAGTTATCTAAAGAAGTAGAAAGCCAAACTGGGGTGACTATTTCCCGTGACACAATATGGCGTACATTGCAGAGGAATGGCATGCATGGATGCCGTCCACGAAAGAAGCCTCTCCTAAAGCCCAGGCACAAAAAAGCCCGCCTAGAGTTTGCCAAGGCCCATGCTGACAAAGATGAAGACTACTGGGACTCTATACTCTGGAGTGATGAGACCAAGATCAATGTTTTTGGAACTGACGGCTTCAAAACTGTATGGCGTCGCAAAGGTGAGGAATACAAAGAAAAATGCCTGGTGCCTACAGTGAAACATGGTGGTGGCAGTGTCCTTATGTGGGGCTGCATGAGTGCTGCTGGTGTCGGGGAGCTGCATTTCACTGATGGCATCATGAATTCACAGATGTATTGCTCTATACTGAAAGAGAAGATGCTACCATCACTCCGTGCCCTTGGTCGTTGTGCACTTTTCCAACATGACTAAACACACATCTAAGGCCACTGTTGGATTTCTGAAGAAGAACAGGGTGAAAGTGATTCAGTGGCCAAGTACGTCTCCTGATCTGAACCCAATCGAACATCTATGGGGAATTCTGAAGAGACAAGTTGAGCATCACTCTCCATCCAGCATCCAGTCACTAAAAGAGGTCATTGTTGAAGAATGGAAAAAGATTGATGTTGCAAAATGTCGCCAACTTGTTCATTCCATGCCTAGAAGACTTGGTGCTGTCATTAAAAATCATGGAGGCCATACAAAGTACTAGATGATGTAGTTTTTGTTGTGGGGTGTACTCATTTTTGCACCACCCGAATTTGAGTAAAACTGAAAAATGTGTAATCTAAGTTATATTATTAACCTTACTTTCACGTTATAAGTTAAACAGATGTTGTATTAAACTTTGTCTTGTCAACATTTTGGAAATTAATTGTGTTCATTGAGATATTGTTTAAAATGTTACTTTTCAAAGGGGGTGCACTCATTTACGCTCAGCACTGTATTTACATGAAAATATGTTTCAAATCAATAGGAGTATTGTTTGAATTCAAAATAAAATCACATCCTACATTCAAGGGTATGGTTATAATTTATGATCAACAAAAATGACAAACTAAATTCACATTAAACGCAAGTTTTATTAATTATCAAAATGTTCATATATTAAATAAAATTTCGTAGGGAGAAAAGGTCAGTCACCCCATGTCCTCATTAGTTGCATATGATTTCAAAGTCTTCTGAAATATTTAAGTTTTCAAAACTGTCAGCATTAATTCAGATTTACTGACCATCATATACATGTTCAATGTATTAAATCAAACGAATGCTAAGTTTATGGGATAATGTCTATGTACACTTTATACAATTATTTATAGTTCACAGTCACTTCTCATTTTCATTTAATCATTTCGACGACTTCTTCAGCCTTTTGGCCAAAGACAAAAGCTTGTCAGTCCTCTCTCTGTTTTTTATACCAGCATCGATTTCACGTACCTTCGCTTCGTCTCGCTTGTCAATTGTATTCGGCATTTTGAGTAAAAAAGCCGATACGAAAGAGAAACGTATTTTTGAAGCGCAGCGACGATGAACATGTGCAAGTTTCGATAAAATAGAACGATGCGGGTACTACTTAGATCAAAAGGTGCAGGCTATCTGCTGGTACCTCGTATAGTGAAGGCTACATCAGGGGGCAGAGCCTTTTCTTACAAAGCCCCACAGTTATGGAACAGCCTTCCAAGTAGTGTTCGGGAATCAGACACAGTCTCAGTGTTTAAGTCTCGGCTGAAAACATATCTGTTTAGTCAAGCCTTTTGTTAATGGTGTTTATGAGGTAAAGGAGTAGATCTGGAGGATCCTCAGACAGAGTGTTTTGGTAAACTGGGATGTATGGATGCTGTCAGTCCCCACTCACTTGCTCACTCGAGTTTGTTGACGGTGTAGTGGCTGCTGCTTTATGTCCCGGGGCTCCCTCATGCCTGTGTTACCTTCTGGCTCTCTCCTTTTAGTTATGCTGTCATAGTTAGTTGCCGGAGTCCCTGCTTGTACTCGGTGCAATATGTATACTGTTCCTACTTATTCAGGTGACATTGGGCATACCTAACAACCTGTGTTTTCTTTCCCTCCCCTCCCCCCAAAATCTGTCCCTCTGAGTTACATGGAGTCAACAGGAAATCTTTTGGTGGAGAGGGTGGAGACCTCGACTGGCTATCGTAGCCTGCAGGGAATCGGCCGTCAGACATTCTGTCGCATGTCCCAGACACGGTGAAATGTAACTGAATTGTCTTGGCCAGCCCTAAGGGTCCCATCTGCATCTCATCATTGCTGAGGAGTGTGCTCCCATCACCCAATCAAGCATCCAGCCAGAGCAGGTCATGATATTTTTTACCATATTAACATGCCATTGTTGTGTGTTATGCCTGATGTAAAGACTCTCGTCTCTGCGAGCCTACCACACAGATTTAATACTTGTCATTTTTAGGGCATACCTAACAACCTGTGTTTTCTTTCTCTCTCTCTTCCCCCCCCAATCTGTCCCTCTGAGTTACATGTTGGTCCTGGGATTGAGATGCTGACCTCTTCTGCCCCTCGGACCTGCTTGATCCATCCTGGTGCCCTGTGTCTGGTTGGAGTTTTATCGCACCGCTCCTGTGGAGGACGGCCCCATGAGGACAGTTGAGGGTTACACCTGGAAGATGCTCTGGACTCTTACAGTAATGCTTTTATGGCTGAGGACTACAGTCGACTTGCTAACTTTAGGACTGCAGTTATCATGAACAGTTTTGCACTCAAGTTTCCATCAATGAAGAGTTTATAACATCAACGAAACTGACTTCATGTTAAAACTGTTAATATTATAGTCAGGCTGTCTGTTGCCCAAATGAGTATGGGTTCCCTTTTGAGTCTGGTTCCTCTCGAGGTTTCTTCATGTCGTCTGAGGGAGTTTTTCCTTGCCACCGTCGCCACAGGCTTCATCATTGGGGATAGATTAGGGATAAAATTAGCTCATCTTTTAAGTCGTTCAAATTCTGTAAAGCTGCTTTGCGACAATGTTTATTGTTAAAAGCGCTATACAAATAAACTTGACTTTTGTAAGAACTGTTATGATTGGCTTTTGTTCTCTCCCACACTCTTGTAAGAACTGTTATGATTGTCTATCATGCTCTCGCCAGCGATGTTTTGGCCAATTACATTGTAGATAACACGTATTCTACCGCGAGACTTAGCGAGACTAAAGATGGCGAAAATGTAAACATTTAACATCGTCGTACGCTTGAGTATCACGAAGGAACATACCCCAACCCCCCTCAATGAAAATAACATCTCAACGGATTTGGCATAATATCGATTTTTGCTCAGAAAAAGCGGAACTCCGTCGAAAACTCTCATCCCTGATATCGACAATGGACCGTATGGGAGATGGATCTGATAATAATGGCCAAGAAGGTTAAGGTCGCTGTACCTAACGTACAGGTGAAGCAGCATCACATGACCTCAGCGAGAATACATTTTCATCAACCCAATAACACACAACAGGTTATGGGAAAAAAAACCAACAAAAACTCATCTAGATAATTACGTAGCTCTTCATCTCTCTCTCATATCTGTCTCCACCATGCTCTAAAAGCTGTTGAAGAATGATGACTAAAATTAGTCATGAGAGAAAGGTTTTCCAAAGAAATGCACAAAAACAAAATATAAAACAGTCAAACTTTTATTTATATATATATATATATATATATATATATATATATATATATATATATATATATATATATATATATAGTACAAAACACAGAAAACTGAAGGCCTGCGATTTTTACTTTAGGAATTGTTTAAAAAGTCATTATTCAGTTTTGCACCAAAATATTATACATCACTATTCAGAAACATTTTGAATCGCAATTTAAAAAATAAAAAAAATAAACAGAAATGCAAGCAGCTTTGGAAAGCTTTTAAAAAAGTTAATTCGATGAGATTTTCTTTTCTTCTGAACTCTCAGGACATGGAGACCCCCTCAGGGTCATGGTGGGGAGTTTTAATGAAATGACTTTTGCATTCCCTTGCAGTACTTTAATGTTAACCTTGAAAATGATCTTTACTGTGAGAGCTTGCACCAAAAAAAAAAAAAAAACCCCATTACCCTTAGGTTGTTCCAGATTAATGGGCCGGTGGGTCTGAAAGATTATTATATATTGTTAAATACCTTAAGCTCATGCACCCATTCTACGCCCATTTTCAACAAGCTCCGCCCTCAGAATCTGAGCTGGCACCTCGAGTGTGTCTATAAAATGATTGACAGGAGGCGCATTCCGGACGGGAAAACACTTTCCCAAACATATTTTCTCACCGACTTTGTAAACTTTTTGCTCATGCCACGTCGCAATCCAGCATTTGTTTTGGCATCACGTTCTAGTTCCTCTAGGACTACGTTCAGACTGCACCCTGAAACGACCCATATCCGATTTTTTTGCCCATATGCGACCTGTATCCGATTTGTTATTGACAATCTGAACGACACAGATCCGATTTTTTCACATGCGACCCAGGCCGCTTGGATATGTGGTCCTAATTCCGATGCATATACGATATTTTCACATGCGACTGCAGTCTGACCGGACAGGTCACATTCATGCGACCTACACGTCATCAACAAGAGACAAACGTCACTATTCTGCGTTGGCTAATCCCGCCTCTTTGGTGGAAAACAACAACATTTGTACAGTTTTCAGAATTTAAATAGACTTTTATAGAATTGATCAAGCTAATGGTGGATTTGGTAGGGACCTGGATGTTTATCTGTTAGCCTGATTAAATAAAACACAGTTTCTATAACTGATTTATAACTTAAACCATCCTGTATTACAAGATTGTTCTGGAAATTTCCAGTAATTTGACACCTTCGGTCTCCATCGCAAACTGCACTGGTGTTTGTGCACCTTGAGCCAGCGCTGAGTGAAGTTGCAGAATTCAGCTGGCTATAAACAATCTAAATAAATATTTATAAAAATGTAGAAAAAGTTTATTAATATGACGAAATAAATACGTGCAAATTATTAAGCCTGAATTAAGAGTTTGGTAATACAGCGGCCGTATCCCAAATGACTGCCTACTGAAGCTCGAGTGCACTATATAGAGTTTAAAAATCCATTACTTCCTAGTAACATGTAGTGCACTTATATAGAAATTAGAGAGACATTTAGGAGTCAACCCTCGTTACCAGGCTACACGTTTTCATTTCAGTTCAGAAACAAAAACACACACGAGACCTCACACTTTAACACTAACCAGATAATTAAACAAACAAAAGAAATCATTAAACTTGAAGAGTGCGCTTTTTTTTGGTTTACGTATTACGTAGATGTGCTTATTACGTGTCAATTTGCGCATGCGGGACACTTTTGGGTCGTTTTCCGTTCATATTGGAGATCGCATACAAGTCTCATATAATTGGTAATGTGAACGGCCTAACAAAAAAATCGGATTTCACAACAAATCGGATATGGGTCGTTTCAGGTTGCAGTCTGAACGTAGTGTAGGTTATTTGCACAAGTAAGGAATCGTGGATTGCACCTTTAAAGTTTACATTTAAACGCATGTACGACTTCCAATCAATCAATCAATCAATCAATCAATCAATCAATCAATCAATCAATCAATCAATCAATCAATCAATCAATCAATCAATTTCTGGCTCCCTGCTTGGGCTTTGAAAAGAGGAAGATTGTAACACACTACCTTTTACTTTCTTACACTTTCTCTGTCCTCTTTATATTTAAAAAAAAAAAGGTCCCAGGTTCCTGAAAAAGGTTCCTGGAGTGAAAAGCTTGTGTAACGTCAGGCGGTTTTAAGTCAAACCTTTGCACAGCCAAACAGCTTAAAATTCCTGTGTGACGATGCTTTCATTCTAGAAATGAACTGTCTTTCTTCAGGCTGAACTTTTGTGCTGCGCATGTAGTAGTAGTAGTAGTAGTAGTAATAAGAATAATAAAAGTAATAAACAGTAATAATAAGAGACAGTGGAGATGTTCATGCGTTTTGCTCCTCTCTGTTCTGCAGCAGTCTCTGCTCCACTCTCCGACTGATGCGCTGGAGGTCTGAGTGGATGCTCGGACTCCGAGCGAGATCTTCCCGAAGACTCTGAGCGATTTCTAACCGAGAGAAATCTTCAATATGTACGAGCTTCCTCACCACCTGCAGGCAGCGCTCCCTCAGGGAAAACACTAACACACACACACAAGCAAATGAACAGAAATGTCACTCTTCCAAGTCCTCAGTTGGTTCGTATGTAAGACTTGTAACAAAAGCTACATGCTCTTCATCACCAAACAAACCTAACCACAGGCACTCGGCGCTAGATACAGCAGAGTATTGTGAGGTCCACCCTGCTGATGCCTGTATCGATACGGCAGCAAATATTCTGATGGTAGTCATAAAACATAAACATCACCTTGAGCCTAGGTCGGAACCGGACGTACGATTTTTTGGCGTTTCCCAAATCGCTGCGTTTTTTTTTTTGTTCGTGGAGAAAGACGCGCGTTGGCCGTAAGTTTGTCTTGCAACCTGAAAAAAACGTAAGCGCCTGTAGAGTTTGACATGACAAAGAACCTCTGTGGCTCAAAAATCAGCACGTCACACGCGCGCCCTCCGTGCGTTTCTTGTGTTTTTTGCACGTAGACCAGCCGTAGGAGCGCGTACGGCCGGTTGCGACCGAGGCTTTAAGTAGCAATGACAGGCCATTGTTTTTTTTTTAAAGTAGCTGTCAGGGTTGTTTAATGTATCAAATTAAAGAGCGTGAAGATCTGAATTGAAAACTTGTTTAATTTTGTAAACACGTCTTTATTAAAAAAAAAAAAAAAAAGGTTATGAACATTTGAAAATCCAGTGTTTTATAAAATTTCCATTTCGGTCCATTGCCCTGGTCACAACCCAGCAACCATTTTCCATTGGTTTAATTTTCCGTTCATGAGAAAAAAAAAAAAAAAAAAAACTCAATCAGAAATGAAAAGACCAAAAAGCCAAAAATAAAGAATTTTAGAATTTTGAGTATCAGGGTAAGAATTACAGATCAAGGCTTCTTCTTGTAGATCACAATTACGCACCTTGAAGGATTAAAAGTAACACCAGTGAAATTGGTCCGTCTTTTGTGTTTAAACATAAAAGCCAGAATTTAGCGGGTATGTTCACTTTAAATTGTCGGAACTGAGCATGACTAACAACAGTGGTGCTCGAATGCGCCGTGTACAAGAGGCTCAAACTTTCATTAATTCTCTTCAAAACAGTTTCATTGATATTTATACGCCTTCTCGTTTTTTCTCCATGAAAAAAAATATTAGGAAAACCACAGATTTTTAGGAAGGGTACAAAATTTCTCAGTGGTCCGAGCTTTCACAGGCGTTCAGTGGATTTTATTGGGGGGAAAAAAAAAAAAAAAGGATCAAGGATTTGTCGTCGCCATTGTGATTCACAGTGAGATTCAGTTTGACACACTCTTAGCAGCAATTAAAAACGGGATTTAAAAAAAAAAAAATCAATATGACAAAAAAAAAAAGTCAACATGAGGGATTCGGCCACTAGGTGGGTGTTAAATTTAGACCCCGTCCACACGTAGCCGGGTATCTGCTAAATCGAAGATATATTTTTCTACGTTTTGGCCTGTCATCCACATGAAAACACATCAAAAACGAATATTTAAAAAAACCTCCGGGCAAAGTGAAGATTTTTGAAAACTCCGTGTATGCCTTTTCGTGTAGACAGAGATAACCGGAGTTTTGCGTTTTAGAACGTCACAATCTGCGCCAAAAAAATGACAACAAATCTGCCCTGACGTCAAACGTGCGACCTTTGTTTACTGCAGAAGCCAGATTAAGCATGGACAAAGAGTAATGGATCGGAGTAGTGCCTTGAAAGCGTTAATTATTGTGCAGGTGCTATTTACATGTTTAATTTTAGAAGCCCAACTACTGCTGATGTGATTAGGGGGTAGGATTTGGGGAAATAATGCCATCTACAGGTTTGGAATGCTTATGAATGTGATTGAAAACGCAGATGTTCGGTTATGTGTGGAAGGGATTTTTTTTCGAAGACGAGGTGGTGTGGATAAAACATTTTTATAAACGGGGGGGGGGGGGGAATGTTCGGTTTTAAAAATACCCGGCTACGTGTGTACATGGCCTTAACCAGTGTTGGATTTGAAATTGAAATGATTGAATGTTAGATTTACTGTAGATTTAAAGCTGCATTAAGTGAACACTTAAGTTAGTTTTATAGTTTTAGTGTTAAGACTTTATGATTTTAATATTTTAGAGCTTTTTAAGATCCTTTATTATTTTAAACTATTACATATACTATAACAGTGATTCTAAACTATTCCTGTGTAACTTGACCAAGTTACTGTGTGACCTTCGTCCAGGGGAGAAGACACTTCTTTGCTAGACTAAACATGTCTTTGTTTAAAAATTGTCGTTAAGAACATCCGCTGATATGAAATGTATACAGGACATTTTGCTCATGATTGAGCCAAGGTTTCACTCTCACACATACATATTGATGGAATTAAGATGTGTTTTGCTCAGTCCAAGGTTTACTGACCTACATCATCATACCATCACACCATAGTCTGACATCCTATGACGCACACACATAGCATAGACACACCCACAGCTGCATATCCACACAGGCAGATATCAAACAGTGATGTCACTTCATCCACAGATAACACACACACAAAATCTCCTGGATTCTCTTGTCTCATGGGGGACTTGTGAATAAAGATTGCGAACTCATGGGGTTCCTGTCTTTCTTTCGCGACTCACCCCCAGACGTCTGGGTGACACAGGGGGACTGATTTCGAGATGGTGAGGGCCAGAGGTGAAGAAACCTTTCAGTGGGAATCATGAGTTTCAAGCTGATTGAACCAACAGCGAGCAAGCTGGAAACAACAACAACGCACACGGACCGGTGACGAATATCACTGAAAAACCCAAGATGGCGGCGCCTGTGGGTTTGGTGTATTGCATTACGCAACATTAAAAAACACCTAAAGTAAAAGCTCATCACAACACTGCACAAAATTAACAATATATGCCATAAATGTTTTATGTACACTACCGTTCAAAAGTTTGGGGTCACTTTGAAATGTCCTTATTTCTGAAAGAAAAGCACTGTTCTTTTCAATGAAGATCACTTTAAACTAATCAGAAATCCACTCTATACATTGCTAATGTGGTAAATGACTATTCTAGCTGCAAATGTCTGGTTTTTGGTGCAATATCTCCATAGGTGTATAGAGGCCCATTTCCAGCAACTCTCACTCCAGTGTTCTAATGGTACAATGTGTTTGCTCATTGCCTCAGAAGGCTAATGGATGATTAGAAAACCCTTGTACAATCATGTTAGCACAGCTGAAAACAGTTGAGCTCTTTAGAGAAGCTATAAAACTGACCTTCCTTTGAGCAGATTGAGGCCAAGTTTACATTAGACCGTATCTGTCTCGTTTTCTTCGCGGATGCACTGTCCGTTTACATTAAACCGCCGGGAAACGGGAATCCGCCAGCGTCCACGTATTCAATCCAGATCGTGTCTGGTCCGGTGCTGTGTAAACATTGAGAATACGCGGATACGCTGTGCTGAGCTCTAGCTGGCGTCGTCATTGGACAACGTCACTGTGACATCCACCTTCCTGATTCGCTGGCGTTGGTCATGTGACGCGACTGCTGAAAAACGGCGTGGACTTCCGCCTTGTATCACCTTTCATTAAAGAGTATAAAAGTATGAAAACACTGCAAATACTGATGCAAATACTGCCCATTGTGTAGTTATGATTGTCTTTAGGCTTGCCATCCTTCCACTTGCAAGTGATAAGTGACGCGCATACCCGATATGCACTGAGATCACACACACACAGCGGCTCAGTCCCGAATCACTGCTCGTGCACTCCACTCACGCGCTCTGGGAGCTGCGCAGGGCCGGAGTGCGCACCCTCCAGAGGGCACTCACTGTTCAGGGCGGAGTGATTTGGAGCGCAGGATGCCTGCGGAGCCGAGCGTATCCGTGTATTGGCGTTGCTGTGTGCACGCTAATCGTTTTAAAAACGTTAATCTGATGATCCGCTGATACGGTCTAATGTAAACCCCACCTGAGCTTCTGGAGCATCACATTTGTGGGGTCGATTAAATGCTCAAAATGGCCAGAAAAATGTCTTGACTATATTTTCTATTCGTTTTACAACTTATGGTGGTAAATAAAAGTGTGACTTTTCATGGAAAACACAAAATTGTCTGGGTGACCCCAAACTTTTGAACGGTAGTGTAGATTAAACACTTTTAAATGTCTTTAAAGGTTAAACGAAAACATGCTGTTCTCCTGTATAAACGTATGGGAGGTTCATCAGCGCAGCGGCGCGCTGTCAAGCCTACCTTAAAGGAGATACGCAGAGACTTTATTTTAAAATAAATTTCTGAGTGGATAGTATCTCCATCCTTGACTCTTGGAAGCTGCATAAATGGGAATAAAAAAAATATATATATTTTTGAGAGTTAAAATCGACCGCAAAGTTGGCATTGGAGCTGCCCCGCTGAGCCAGCCAGCCCTGAGTGCGTGACGTCACTGCGGTAACCGGTTTTAAGGCCGAGGCCTTTTACAGCTATAGACCAAAGTCATATCGATAAAAATTTACGGTGAAAGTAAGAAATACCGTTACCGACTCGCTCAACTAAGGCTGGGCAGACACTGCGATTTTTGGCCCGATTTTGACACGATTTTCACTCGTGCGACTATTTTGGAGATTGGGCCAATTTTTGGCTCAATCGTGCGTCTCGGATCGTGTAGTATACATGGGGTAACGACAAGCGATTAACACCTCACGACCTCGTCCCGATCGATCGGATGAAAATCAAACATGTTTGAAATCCTGGTCGCCCCTCGTGAGCCTATCGCACTGTTGAAGCAGCGTCACGAGCCGATTTACCCCAACCTGTCACACTGCACATGCGCGAACACAGATACGGAAGAGAAAACAAACACTGAGCAGCACTTCCGGTCTCCTCTTCTTCTTCACGTAGATGGGATTTATGACTCTTTGATGGGATCCGCATCTTTGTGCGTAGTGGATGTTCATTATGTCTAACTATTACAAATATTTTAAGTTCGTTTCTTAGACAACGATATTTTTTAAACTTGTTACCTCGTTTTTTTCGGTGACGTGGGCCGGTCCCCGCCCTGGGCGGCGCGGCGCGGTTGGGCGGCGGACTGGGGACAGTCCGGCCCGGTCGACAGCCGCGTCGGAGGCGGAGGGGCCCCGTCCCTAGCCAGCATTTTGGCAGGGAAGGCACGGAGGTGACTCGCCCGCGGCCCCGGGGGTAATCGGCGAAGTCGGGGCGGGAGGGGCGCTGTAAAGCTCGTGGCCGGAGTCACGAGCCACCTTCGCCCCCGAGCCCTTCCTGGTTTTACAGCGCCCCTCCCGCCCCGACTTCGCCGATTACCCCCGGGGCCGCGGGCGAGTCACCTCCGCGCCTTCCCTGCCAAAATGCTGGCTAGGGATGGGGCCCCTCCGCCTCCGACGCGGCTGTCGACCGGGCCGGACTGTCCCCAGTCCGCCGCCCAACCGCGCCGCCCAGGGCGGGGACCGGCCCACGTCACCGAAAAAACGAGGTAACAAGTTTAAAAAATATCGTTGTCTAAGAAACGAACTTAAAATATTCGCATCTTTGTGATCCGTTCTTTGAAAAGAGCCGTTCAAAAGACTGGCTCATTTGGCTCTTTTTTTAAATATTTATTCAGTTTTAAGAAGACAGCGTCTAAAGAAGCCAGATCCCTCTGCTTAGACAGTGACATCAATATTTCTGGACATACCTTTTATATAAAGCAACCTAGGCTTACATTATTGTAACCCCTAAACGCTCATAAATAACCATTAAAAAACAATGAGGGCTTCAATGAATGTCCATGCAGAACGGCTTTTCTGTAAAAAAAAAAAAAAAAAGAAGAACCCACTCAAGAACATGGTTATCAAGAACGCAAGAATATTTTATAGAAAAACACTTGTTTTACAAAAATATTTAAGTCTGAGATACAAAACAGATAAATAAATAAAATACACAAAAATGGAACAAACAAAATGACAATAGAATAAATTAAATGAACGTCCGTGCAAAGTAGTTTTCCCACAATATTATCATTAATATCGCCCAACATTATAAACTATCTGAAACACAGTACAGAAAAAGAACGACAGAAAGAACGGCTCCCCCAGCTCGAGACTCGGTTCTCATCGTTCATGCCTAGGAGCCGTTCAAAAGAATCGGTTCGTTCGCGAACGTCACAACACTATCACGTTACAGTTCCGGATACAAGAATCTGGAAGTATGGAAGTACAGTGTGAGCAGTCAGATCGCATCCGAGCATCGGATCGTATAGTGTGAGAACAGGAATCGTAAGCTGCGTGCTGTTTACCCCTGCGATTCACTCGTACAGTGTGAGCAGCAGCTAAATACCGCGATTGAAAAAAAAAAAAAAAATCACAGTGTCTGCCCAGCCTAAGACTGATTTGACTTCATTGATTGTGGGTTGACTCTCATTAAAACAGGATGGGTGTTATAACTTATGCAACATACATGTACATGCATGCATTTTCACTGATAAAATGTAAAAGGCTAATTAAATAATCAGATGAACTGAGACAATCGCATTCTGAAGCAAATTAAATAATCTTATACCGGTAGCTTAAACACACAATACAAGTTACATGTATTAATCTAAGTGCAGGTAAATTTTTTTTTTTTAATCCAAACGAGAGTCGGAGCTTACCCGTCTGACTTTCAGTTGTTTCGTTCAGTTCTCCGTTCATTCACTTCTTCCACGTAAGGGTGAGATGGCAGCGATATCCAGTTTAGAAATGAGACAGCTGCTCCACACATACCCCTTTTCCACCAAATCAGTTCCAGGGCTGGTTCGGGGCCAGTGCTGGTGCTGGTTCACAACTCGTTCAACTTGCGAGCCAGCTGAGAACCAGTTTGCTTTTCCATAGCTCGCAGTGCTAAGAGAAGCCACGTCATTACGTCGCTGTATACACGTCATTTCGTCGCTACGTTTGCATAAACCTTGGCGCGAATATCGAAGCAAAAACAACACGGAAGAAGCAGCAGCAGCAACAACAATAATAATAATAATAATAATGGATGACTTCGCATTTGTACAGTTGCTGCTTCTCGTCGCTTAAAAATGGCGATCTTTCGCGGTCTTGTTATAGTTGTTGGTCTTAACAACTCCGCCCCCCCCGCTGATGTAAGCGGTTCTTTCCTCTGGCCCAGCAGAGAGTTGGTGCTAGCCTGGAACCGGTTTTTCTGGCCCCAGAGCCAGTTCTTTGTCAGTGGAAACAGAAAACCCGGTTCCAAACTAAGCACTGGCCCCGAACCAGCCCTGGAACTGCTTTGGTGGAAAAGGGGCATCATTCACCGTTTCTTTACACTGTGTACTCCGCCATTACTGCACGGCTCAGGCAATTACTAATGGCCCTTTTCCACTACCCTTTTTCAGCTCACTTCAGCTCGCTTCAGCCCGACACGGCTCGCGTTTCGACTACCAAAAACCAGCACGACTCGGCTCGCTTCAGCCCTGCTTAGCCCCTAAAACTCGCACGGTTTTGGAGTGGGGCTGAAGCGAGCCAAACCGTGCCGAGTGAGGCTAGGGGTGTGAGCAGACACTCCCCTGTGCACTGATTGGTGAGGAGGATTGTCCTCACATGCCCACACACGCCCCGCGAGCACGCTGGGATCTGTAAACACCGTAAACCCGGAAGAAGGAGAATTACGAGAATTATGAAGCCTTATGCGCCTCGCCTCATCTATACGCTCTTGCCAGTATCTGTCCGCGTTGTCGGTGACAACAAGCCACAGCACCAAGACCAGCAACACTAACACTCCATGTCCTCCATGTTTATTGTTTACTATTCAGGTCGTGAGACTACCGCTTAAAAGCTCACTGATGTCACTGTTTGCGCTGCTTAACGACATCACGTGACGTCCACCCACTTTCGCCAACTCCACCCAATGTGTCCACCCACTTCCAGCCAGCACGGTTCAGCGCGGTTGTAGTCGAAATGCAACTCCAACAGCCCCGCTCAGCCCGACTCAGCACGGCACGGCTCAGCCCGACTCAGCCGCGTTTGTAGTGGAAAAGCGGCATAAAACCCGGGACGGAATGGGAGGTCACCGGTTTTGGCAACAACTGCAGGTCACTGCCCGAGTGATATGTCCCGTCCCATCCCGGGTTTTAGCAACAACCCTCGGCTCACGCTCCAGGAGGACTGGTGCAACTGAACTCACTTTCCTTTTCTTGTAGTTTTCTTTTTCTTTAATTGTTGATACTGCACCCTCTTTCAATACGGGCTTATAGCCAACGCTCCTCAACAGATCAGAGGTCTCATACGAGTCTTTAGTAAAATGTGCAGAGCAGAGGAGAGACCACTTCGTAGGCGCCTAATGTGCCCGTGAACTTCTCGCAAAACGCGTCCAAATCTTTGCAGTTTGAACATTCTTGGGCCACGAATGCAACGTAAATCCACCTTCTGTCATGTTGCTGCACCCGCCAGCAACACATCTACATGGCATTGCGATAAATTGGCTCAAAATGGAGGATCGGAGTTGCAGTCAGCTCTGTGTTTTAGTATAGCGGAAATGGCGATGAGACCGATAGACTTCCTGCTGTGACGTTACGGACATCAAGGTCATTCACTCAGACCGTTACCTATATAAATCACTTTAATCGTAAAAATGACTATATTAGATTTATTGTAAATGAAAGTGAGGCCATGGCTCTGCGTACAGTATATGCTTTAAGTTCCTATCTTTAAAAAATTAACCCATCATTTTTTTGTTGATCAGCTTGTGAGGTAAATTTTTTTTCCGAGTCTCTTATTTCCTCATCCAGTTTCTGGATTTTTGCTGTGGAATTAGAGGAGTACTCCTGACAAAACGCTCTAATTTGGGCCTTTCTGTACTTCGTTACTCGCGATGGGTTTTCGATGAAAACGAGCCGGTTTGGTGACGATGCGTGGCGATATACAGGCGAGCTAAAAGTTGTGGTCACACAGCAGGTGAACACTTGACTGTCATGCCTTTGTGTGCTCGAGTGGCCACGCCCGCTCACAGGAGCCAGTCGTTATGGTAAACACCTAATGCTGATTTGGGCTCAATCAGCACGTGCATATGAGGACACAGAAGCTTCGCAAAGTATTATCATCACGGTCATGTTTGTTTTAAACCGTGTTTATGACTCTGCTTTCGTTTTCGTAAATATCACACCTGATAATAAACCCTCTTCCTGCACTTATATCTGTCTACTGCTGCATACCTGACAGAATACTTTACAAAGTCTTGGTGAAAACAGTGCCCTTATATGCGCGTGCTGATCACACTCAAATCAGCATCAGGTGTTTCCCATAACGTCTGGGTCCCAAGCGAGCGCACAATGTGCTCCGAAGGATCCCTGAACGTAAATGCACTTTTTAAGTCTCGGTGACGGTTAGGCTGTTCCGAGCCGCTGTGTTGATGAGGCTCCCGTGAGCATCGGAGACATGGATTCGAGACAAATACATCTCAAGAGGCTCGACGAAGCTTCAGGAAATATCCCGCAACATTTTTGGCCACTCATGAGGTGGAGACACACCAAAAACAACTTGTGAAGCTCAGAGAACATTCACCATGCATCGCACAATTGGCGGTGACGCGCCAAGTATTCGCAAACCCATCACGAGCTGTAGCATGAGCAGGATATAAGGTGCAGTGCGGAACAAAGCCAGTGGGTGGCAGCAGGTCAACTGACACGCTCTCAAAACAAACGAGCACGGACGAGAAGCTGTATCCACTGCCAGCATTTTGGGGTTTCGAAAACCAAGGGAGTAACTTTGATTTTGACATTGGTGGGGACACAAAAGTGATCCAAGGCAGTTACCAATATTCGTCTGTAGGTGGCAGTAAAGGACCATGGATTTGTTGTATCTAGCCTAGCCTAGTAGTAGTAGAAAGAGGTCTCTGTAAAACGGTGAACGCAGCAGACTCAGCAGCAGACTCAGCAGCTGTCACGCTGTTGATTCTGAAATGCAAGTTGCACATCTGCATGGCCATGCAGTAGCCTACATCTGACTACTTTTGCCGCTTTTCCACTACCACCGCGGCTGAGTTGGGCTGAGCCGTGCCGTGCTGAGTCGGGCTGAGTGGGGCTGTTGGAGTTGCATTTTGACTACAACCGCGCTGAACCGTGCTGGCTGGAGGTGGGTGGACACATTGGGTGGAGTTAGCGAAAGTGGGTGGACGTCACGTGATGTCGTTAGGCTGCGCAAACAGTGACATCAGTGATCTTTTAAGCGGTAGTCTCACAACCCGGAGAGTAAACAATAAACATGGAGGACATGGAGTCGTTAGTGTTGCTGGTCTTGGTGCTGTGGCTTGTGGTCACCGACAACGCCAACAGATACTGGCAAGAGCGTATAGATGAGGCGAGGCGCATAAGGCTTCAGAAATTCTCGTAATTCTTCTTCTTCCGGGTTTACGGTGTTTACAGATCCCAGCGTGCTCGCGGGGTGTGTGTGGGCATGTGAGGACACTCCTCCTCACCAATCAGTGCACAGGGGAGTGTCTCCTCACGCCCCTAGCCCCACTCGGCTCGGTTTGGCTCGCTTCAGCCCCACTCCAAAACCGTACGAGTTTTGGGTGCTGAGCAGGGCTGAAGCGAGCTGAGTCGTGCTGCTCTGAGGTAGTCGAAACGCGAGCCGTGTCGGGCTGAAGCGAGCTGAAAAAGGGTAGTGGAAAAGGGCCATTACATTCTGTAAAACCATTAGGTCTATAAATTTAACATTCATTCATCGAGGATATGATCTAACACCAAGTTACATTGCTCCAGCATTCCTTTTCTCTGCAGCTATGCAGTAGCCTAGCTCTGATGCGTCCTGTCACGTTGCTAAACCTGCCTAAGGAGCCGCAGCAATACTTTTATGAAGGGTTTCCATACATCAAAAGGATTTTGTTGAGTTTTTAAAGCTCGACGGAAACCCTGCACTTACATTCTTGACTTTGAAGAAGAATGAACGAATGTCTCGTTTCTTGGGACGGGGGCCGTCGTCCATGATACACAAGTCAGCATGCGAGTCGTAGGGCAAGCATGCATGGACATCGAAGTCCAGCTCAATTTGTAGGCTGACGGAGAGTGGGGGGTGCGTGGGGTCGGTCAGGTGTGTACGTGAGAGATACGGGGGGTTGATGGGCGGGTAGTCACGGCTGCTGTGGGAAGTGTGCTGCTTTTACAGCAGATGGAGTGACAGCTGGGATAGCCAACCATGTAAGTTAGCGAGAAACAGGTAGCTAATCAGAGAATGATATCTACGTTAGAGCGGGGATTATTAGCAGTGTCATACATTTAACCCTTCGTGTGCCATATAATCATTGCTCAGGTTAGGACCTCGGTTTTATTGATCGTGATTACACAGTAGCGGCTGAATACTGGTAGGGACACGTCCCTAGCGTCCCTACCCAAAATTACACCTTAGTTAAAAACACCTGGCAGTTGGGAGTCATCATCATCATCATCATTCATTCATTTCTGTTATAAATTAAATGTTATGTCATGTGGATATCCTTACTGCAAACCTGTAAATACTGCCAAGTGCACTTAAAAAGTGAAACTAGAATTTTATTTCCATTTTACTGATATAATTGTCTTTACGGTTATTAATTCTGCAGTTTGAAACGGAATATTTCTGGCGTTAATTTAAGATCTCTTAGGACCTGAGTTTAAATATTTAAAGCATTGCCCTTGCTGTTAAAGATTAGTAAAGCAGTTGTTGTAATAAATTCTGTGCAGGATATGGTCATTACTCAAAAAAAAAAAAACACGTCTCGCAGTACGTATCGTATCGTGGCCTCTGTATCATACCTGGTAGTGTGATGTTGACCACAGATACTTGGCCGTTTTCTAGCGCATGGGGCAAGTAGATCTCTTTATTATTCACCAACATCGGGTCATCAGTCTTTGCGTCACGAAACATCCATGGGTGTCCTGTCAGAAAAACAGAGACATTAATGCCTGCGTACTGATGCCATCATTTTATCATCACCACCACCTATTGCTATACTCCCTCCATAAATGTTACACAAACATCTCCTTACTTATCCACTTTACTGGATTCGTTCATTTGTCCGTAAACACGTTTGTAAAACTCTCTCCAAACAGACGAGGAGGTGCTGATGGAGTGAAGTACGGTAAACCAACAATAATCAATCAGAAAGTATGTGTAAAAATCTGCGGCTGTGATGGTAACAGGAATTCCTGAGAACATGGTGATACTAATACGTGTTAATCCGTGAGCTTGTGCTGTGTGAATGTTCTAATTTGCATATTTCATGCATTTTATATATATACACACACACACACACACAGGTGTTTGTAGAGATGTTCCTGGGTTATTTTTGATATTACAACATTGCATCGATATTCTACGTAGTCTGTTTCAAGAATATATCATTTTTAACAATCGTTAAAGATCTAAAATTTTTTCCTTACTTCGCCTCTTGGTCATGTTTTTTGTCCAATTAATTATTTCATTAGGTAATTAGGAAATAATTAATTGGACAAAAAACATGACCAAGAGGCGAAGCAAGGAAAAAATTTTAGATCTTTAGAACATTCAAGAAAGCGTAGCTAACCATCAGCAACTAAATTCTAGATTTGTCAGAGCGAGCATACTATTTAAGTAAACAACCAGCCAACCAAAATATGGACTGTTAATTTGCATTTTTTCCCTTTTTGAATATGTTAAGGCAGCACGGTGGTGTAGTGGTTAGCACTGTTGCCTCACAGCAAGAAGGTCCAGGTTCGAGCCCCGTGGCCGGCGAGGGCCTTTCTGTGTGGAGTTTGCATGTTCTCCCCGTGTCCGCATGGGTAAGACATGCAGGTTAGGTTAACTGGTGACTCTAAGGTGGGGTTTACATTAGACCGTATCAGCGGATCATCAGATTAACGTTTTTAAAACGATTCGCGTGCACACAGCAACACCAATACACGGATACGCTCGGCTCTGCAGGTATCCTGCGCTCCAAATCACTCCGCCCTGAACAGCGAGTGCCCTCTGGAGGGTGCGCACTCCGGCCCTGCGCAGCTCACAGAGTGCGCGAGTGAAGTGCACAAGCAGTGTTTTCAGGACTGAGCCGCTGTGTGTGTGATCCCAGCGCAGATCACTTACCACTTGCAAGTGGAAGGATGGCAAGCCTAAAGACAATCATAACTACACAATGGGCAGTATTTGCATCAGTATTTTCATACTTTTATACTCTTTAATGAAAGGTGATACAAGGCGGAAGTCCGCGCCGTTTTTCAGCAGTCGCGTCACATGACCAACGCCAGCGAATCAGGAAGGTGGAGGTCACAGTGACGTTGTCCAATGACGACACCAGCTAGAGCTCAGCACCGGACCAGACACGATCTAGATTGAATACGTGGACCCTGGCGGATTCCCGTTTCCCGGCATTTCCAGGCGGTTTAATGTAAACCGACAGTGCATCCGCGAAGAAAACGAGACAGATACGGTCTAATGTAAACTTGGCCTAAATTGACCGTAGGTGTGAGTGTGAATGGTTGTCTGTGTCTATGTGTCAGCCCTGTGATGACCTGGCGACTTGTCCAGGGTGTACCCCGCCTTTCACCCGTAGTCAGCTGGGATAGGCTCCAGCTTGCCTGCGACCCTGTAGAACAGGATAATGAGATGAATGAGATGAGAAGTTTTAAGTGAAAGTTTACAAGTGAATTATCTGGAAAGTGATTGATTTTGATTGTGTTTTGAGGTTTTAAGTGAAAGATTACTAGTGAGTGTATTTTGGTAGTACAACCCCAATTCCAAAAAAAGTTGGGACAAACTACAAATTGTAAACAAAAACGGAATGCAATGATGTGGAAGAAAACCTTTCTGTGATGAACAGCTAAAATCCAGATTCATATATCAGTAATATCACTTGTAAAATATCTGAACACTTATACCGTCATTCTGTGCACACTGTATACTTTATATTTATTTAACTATTCCATACCTGATTTACCTGGATTACTTTGCACTATGCACATATTTTTGTTGTTTGCTTGTTTGTGTATACGCTTTTTAATCTGTTTTGTACTATGAGAGCTAAGTGAACCGGAGTCAAATTCCTCGTGTGTCCACATACCTGGCAATAAAAGTGTTTGATTCTTTGACACAATTACATACTAATTTGATCAAAATAGTCTGAAAACTTACTGGCATTCAACATTAAAACTTAAAGGTCTGATGACACGAACATGACTCTATGCAATTTCTCAAATAAACTATACAACATGGCAAACATGTTAGATTTCTGTTATAATTACGTGAAAAGAAGCTGTTGTTACGCGAATATCCAACTTTTAATTGCACAGCGCAAGAAAACTGGGTCCGTGGCTCGCGGCCATGTTGTGACGTCAGCGGAAGAACACGCTGCGGTTCGCTGGCTGTTCTACTCTGGTTCTACTCAATGGAAATGGCGCATGAAAACGCTGGTGAACTCTAGTGCTAGCTCTTCCTCTTCTGGGAGTCTAGAATTGTGTTGATCTCTTCCGAATAGAATCTATGATAGCCTACCCTCTTTACCCTTTGCCTCTCGTTGCTAGGCGGCAGTTACATGAAAGCCGCAAGCTTTCACAAGCAAATACGTGACTGATATCACGCCGACTTTATGATTACATTTATGATTATCATGTAGAATCTATAGCTCTACGTACCTTTATCTTGTGTCATTTCACAACACATGTTCTGACAGGATTGTCGTCTTTGGATCTGGCATAGCTACGAGTAGACCCCCTCCGGGATACTGGCAGTGTTGCCAGATTGGGAGGTTTCCTGCCCAGTTGGGCGGTTTCTGAACATATTTTGGGCTGGAAAACTTCAGCAGTATCTGTGCTGGAAAACTTCAGCAGTATCTGGCAACAGATACTGCTGACGTTTTCCAGCCCAAAATATGTTCAAAACCCACCAAAATGCACTTGAAACCGCCCAACTGGGCGGGAAACCTCCCAATCTGGCAACACTGTGTAGGCACTGCTGATGGTAGTAACACACGTTTGTGCTGAACTGAACACCCAAGAGATTTCTTTAAGCTGGGAAGGGTGTCAAAACAATCCAAATTGAAGTGTTCAGAGCACAGGACGGATGTTGGTGAGGGCTCCCACTTGTCATGAGTGCGCCTGACTTGCTTCACCCACTTCGCATGCAGCTCGGGATCTCTGGGAAACTTGAATAAACTTACCCCATCCTTGTGGGTTTTGGAGCAAAAGCCGGCAACACAACACGAAGGCATAATAACTAATATATATAAAATGTATAATAATGTATAATAATAATAATAATAATAATAATAATGACAAACTGAACACCTGTCGCATCAACAACAAACTAGTAAATTAGGAGGAAGGTTCTTTCGCTGACGTCATATAGCTCCTCCTCCTCTTTCGTCTCCTGGGTGCTGCAGCCCCGTCAAATTTGCCCAAATAGCCGCGTTTATCATAACTTGTAAAATAGGCGCCTTCGTGAATTAATATATGGATCATCGGGAATTACTTTTTATGTTAGAAAACATCGCCAAAGATGTCAAAAACGTGTCATCAGCACTTTAACTATGTTTCCAATGATATGGAACCAAATATTTGTTTTCTGGTATGTGGGCAATTCCATGTAAATGTCAACCTCACCATGCAAAAATAAAGCAACATGTAATACATCAAAACCACTCCCAGAGATCTCACCTAGGCCTGTATTTTACAGATGTGAATAAGTTGAACCAATTTGTCACAAGAATTGTTCCCTTCGCCTTCACTACTTTAGCTAATGACACGAATAACTTTGATCATGTACAATTCTATATTATTGGCACAAGCCACAGAAATGTATGCTAAAATCCACAAAACAATAGCCATCCTAAATATTATTTAAGAACTTTGATAGTTTTAGCTGATATTTAGAGAGTTTTTCAAAGGGTTATGGTGGTTAAATTGCTGATTTTCTAAACATATGCCATGTCTATTTCAGACGCGTCACATCCATAACGGAATTTCGTCACATCCATAACGCTGACTTTTCCTTCCGAAACTCTGCATGAAATACAAAATATTTTAAACAAAGATTTTTTAATATTCACCTTGGACCCCTCTATCAAATGGATATCTCCATTTCGAGATTAGGTTTACAATTTCACAGAGTTTGATAAAAATGTACAGTCACCCAAGAAAAGTGATACTTTTTCTGTCACATCCATAACGCATCTTTTATTGGCGTTTCCTGGCATGCCCTAGATATACTATGGGAATTGTTCTTGTTCTATCACTTCTCCAGTATGGTACAGCCTTAAAATATGCAACACCTGTTTAAATACCGGGAGACAATAAAACATGCACTGGGTCATTTGTTGCCATTTTGAGTTCAAGTGTCACGTCCATAACGCTGGAATTACTCATATAGAATGATGTAAGTGCATCCCTTTTGGAGCTACCTGTGGTCAAAAAAGCACTTTTTCTAAAGGACACGAGTAATTTTGCTAAATATGACATATATTGCCATACATTCACCAAAAATAACGTTATCACCACATTTTTTGCATGGTAAATAGAGCTATCACAGGGCTACCATAAACAACCAAGTGTATTTAGTCAAGCCTTTTGATATTGAAGATCATAAGTGTTAAATGTGATTTTTAGCTTGTAAAACAACCCTGCACATAGCTGATATTGCACACAGTTTATTTGAACCCATCACATGAAAGGGATTGAATCTGGTCTCTTCTGGATCACCCATTGGTCCTTCCATTTTCTAATTAGCATAAATTGATCAAAATTGACCAATCAGCATAGAGAACCCAATTTGACCTAAACTGTCACGTAGCAGCTTTTGAACTGACAGCGACGATATACTTTCCAGGAGGCCACGCCCCCGGACTCTTGGAGAAGGGCGTGACTGTGTTACGCAATCTGATAGGTAGGATCCAAACAGTTTTCCTGACCGGAAGTCAGTTTTCCGGACCGGAAGTCAGTTTTCCAAACGGGTTTTCTGATTAACTTGATAAACTTTTCCCTAAAGCCACAGGTTTAAACCACTGTCTTTGATGTTCCAGACATCTTCAAGCGTATTTGTGGAATTACGAAAACCACAAACAAATCTATTGTTACACCTTAAAAAGCTTAACCGGAGACATTTTCTGTAAAATTCTGACAGACCTACAAAAGTCCTCATCCTCATCCCAGTCTGCGGCTGCAGCTCGCCGTAAGACTGCGGCTGTCCCCGGAAATTAATCCACAGCAGCTGGATGGTGCGAGGGCTGCGGTTAAAGAACAGCACAGGAACCTGTAAGCTGCTCTTCAGAGAGCGGACCAGAGGGAGCTGCGGCCTCTCCCTGCCCTCCGGAGGCTGAAGCATGGCGGACAGACCCGGGCTGCTCCCCGGTGGTGTTAGGAACACCGCTGAGTCAGCAAACTTTCGGGTTAAAATAAAATAAAACAAAACAGTACTCGAAGTACTCTCTAGCTTCCGGAAGTACGCCTGGTATTTGTTTTCTTCTTCTTCTTCTAAGTGAAATGGCGGATTAGACACTACTCGGTGTATTACCGCCACCTACAGGATAATTATGTCCACTACTAGACCATCAATCTCATATTCTGGCAAAAAGGCCAGAGGATTTCTCATCTCATCTCATTATCTCTAGCCGCTTTATCCTTCTACAGGGTCGCAGGCAAGCTGGAGCCTATCCCAGCTGACTACGGGCGAAAGGCGGGGTACACCCTGGACAAGTCGCCAGGTCATCACAGGGCTGACACATAGACACAGACAACCATTCACACTCACATTCACACCTACGGTCAATTTAGAGTCACCAGTTAACCTAACCTGCATGTCTTTTGGACTGTGGGGGAAACCGGAGCACCCGGAGGAAACCCACGCGGACACGGGGAGAACATGCAAACTCCACACAGAAAGGCCCTCGTCGGACCCGGGGTTCGAACCCAGGACCTTCTTGCTGTGAGGCGACAGCGCTAACCACTACACCACCGTGCCGCCCCGCCAGAGGATTTTAAAAATCTAATTAGGCATGAAGTTACTTTTGGATCCTTCACTTGCAGCAGAGCAGGGAGGGTAATAGTGGTAACACCCAAGCTGGATAGGTCAGTTATCAGTGTATGCCTGTACTCACTATACATCTTGCATTCTAATAAACTGTGGAAAACTGTCTCAAGAACTTTGCAAACATCGCATAATCCATCCCTATGTTTATGAATCAGATGTAAATTTGAATTTAAGGCACAGTGCCCCAATCTGAGACGACTTGCTCAGGACCTATTCCCAGATAGGGGAGAGCGGGGTAAGATGAGCCAGGGGGTAAGATGAGCCACCCCCTGTTTCTAAGAAACAGTAAACAAATGTGACCATGTGACCACATTCAAAGGGGGGGGCGGGACCATTTACTTCCACTTGTGGAGAGGAGCACCACATGTCAAACTAGGTGAGGGAGATATTTATAAAAATGTGTTTTTGTGCTTTCTAAGTCAATTCCATGTTTGTCCACAGTGAAGATGATTTAGAGAAGACAAAAGTAGAATAATATTTAGACACATTAGGGTTAAGTTAGTGGCTTTCTAAGCTATGATATGAATGCTAATAAAAATAATTTTGATTAGCCTAATCCCCTTTATTAGCATTTTTCTACAAAATGGTGGCCACGGGGTAAGACGAGCCATTAGATGTGGGGCAAGTTGAGCCACTGGCTCAACTTACCCCATTGGTGGCTGAGCTTACCCAATATGGATGACACTTAAGTTTTCACATTTACTGGTCATATATGACAACAACATTATATATATATATATATATATGACATCAGATGAGGAAGACCAGTTGTTAGATGTGGGGGATTATGTTGTGGCAAAATTCACGGGGAAGAAGAAAGTGCATTTCTTCATTGGCCAGATAATCAAATTGGATGTCTTCGAAATAGAGGCAAGATTTCTCAAAAGAAGCCGGTCATGCCATGGCTCTGCAAGAAAGCCAACCTTTGTCTTCAAAGAGAAAGATGAGGTTGTCCTGTCAAGACAGGATATTGTGAAAAAATTGCCCCGCCCCTTTACTGTTGGGGGGACAGCACGGAGGGAGAGGCAAATGGTGTTCCCTTGCAATTTGAATGCTTGGAACATTGAATAATGATGAAATGATTGATGCATGTTTTAGCAATGTTTTAACCTACTGAAAGAAATAAGATTTTTTGGCACTGTTCTACTGTTTTAGTAATTTCTATAATATAGTACATCTCTCATTCCCTCTCTAACCATCCCTCTTTCTATCTATGCATATCTCTCTCTCTATCCATCTATCTATCCCTCCCTATCCCATCTCATTCTATCACCTCTCTCTTCATCTCCCCTTCTCTGTGCAACGGCCCTATCCCCCACTTGATTGACTTGACTTGATTCACTGACTGCATTTCTAATAATAAAAGTTGTTTACTTTGTTAACCTAACATGTTTTGTGTTGGCTCAGTTTACCCCACACAGTGGCTCATCTTACCCCGTGCATGGGGTAAGTTGAGCCACTTGACATTTTTTTTTCAAGTGGTAATATCACTCTAACCATAAGAGCTTATCAATTATTTTTTGCTCAGATAGTAACAGTACACTTTGAAATTTGGTATGGTGTGTAGACTGGAAGCAAAAATGGCTTTAACATGTAGTTATGATGAAAAATGTAAAAAAAGTGGCTCATCTTACCCCGCTCTCCCTGATAATGCTTTGTGAGCAGACTGACGGTTGGATTGCATACAAATGCCTACCCATTACATCCCTATCCCATTGGTATTGTCTCCCTGGTCTAATTGGGGCTGAAATTGAGTCTTTTTTTTAAGGATTCTTTTGCAAGTTTGTCTGCCACCTCATTCCCTTCAATGCCTATATAGGCAGGAACGCATAGAAAAGATACTTCACAACCCAATTTATGTAACTCATTCACACTCATCAGAATGTCCATAATTAGATCAGGCCTAGTGTTTGAAGAATGGACTCTTAAGCACTGCAGGACTGAAGAAGAGTCAGAGCATGTCACTACACTGTTAGGTCTCACTTCCATTACCCACTGCAGGGCTTTTATAATGGCCACAGATTCTGCCAGCAATGTCGTCACTGAGCCTGTACCCATTTCAGACATTTAGCTGTGGGATGTAAAAAGCACAGCTTACCTTCCCTGAATCTGGGTCTTTGGATCCGTCTGTGTATATTTGCAGACATGAGTTCGAGTTAAGCCGAATATACTCTGCTGCGGACTCACTACAAAATTCCACCTCATCATTGTGTTTATATTCATGCAAAGGTATTTGTTTTGATTGTGTTATCAATTCAAAAACACAACCGAAGAAGAAACTCAACGCTCACCGTCTCCCCCTAGTGGCGCATTTTAGCCAGCTGGCCGCCATCTTGCCACTCACATCGCGTGTATTTGGCTTGTGTGTTAAACCGTCGTATCTGATCAAACTTGCCTCAAGAAAAGTATCTCCTGACTCCTCCCCCCTTTCATTATATATATATATATATATATATAGGGTGTGATTTGTCAAAAAACCAGAAGGGGGGATGGTTTTTTTTTTTAATCATGAAACGTCACAAAATTAAGGTAACAATAGGCTAACAGCTCAATAACATCCGATGATATCAAATGAATAACACTAAATGAAAACGAACACAGGGCGGCACGGTGGTGTAGTGGTTAGCGCTGTCGCCTCACAGCAAGAAGGTCCTGGGTTCGAGCCCCGGGGCCGGCAAGGGCCTTTCTGTGCGGAGTTTGCATGTTCTCCCCGTGTCCGCGTGGGTTTCCTCCGGGTGCTCCGGTTTCCCCCACAGTCCAAAGACATGCAGGTTAGGTTAACTGGTGACTCTAAATTGAGCGTAGGTGTGAATGTGAGTGTGAATGGTTGTCTGTGTCTATGTGTCAGCCCTGTGATGACCCGGCGACTTGTCCAGGGTGTACCCCGCCTTTCGCCCGTAGTCAGCTGGGATAGGCTCCAGCTTGACTGTGACCCTGTAGAAGGATAAAGCGGCTAGAGATAATGAGATGAGATGAGATGAAAACGAACACTAAACCAGAGATAGTAAATTCATCTTCCTGTCTCTCTGACTAAATACACGAACACTAACACAACAAAGTTCGCATTGCTTGTCGCGTTGCTGTGATGTTTCTCTCCCTCCGGATTAAATGGACAGTGACTCGAAAATCACTGAAATACATGAATACTAAACGAACAGCTCTGATGGCGCAGTTCACATTGTGCGCAGCTTTCTGATTTAAACTGTTTTTTTTTCTCATCCTTATACTTCCTGTTTCATGGACTGTAACGGATTTGCTTATTTAGTAATTTTTATACAGAATTTACTTTGAAACTATAATCAGACACTCCAACGCCCCCCCCCAAAAAAAAAATCGGCCGTGAAAAAGGCGGCATCCGCCAAAAGGCGCGCTGTTTGCATCCCTGCATAGAACGCAAAGATATTGTTATTATCTACAATGTATCTATTTCCTGGGGACGTTCGTGAACATCAAAGCTGCCACTTCTGCCGCTTTTCCACTACCAACGCGGCTGAGTCGGGCTGAGTGGGGCTGTTGGAGTTGCATTTCGACTACAACCGCACTGAACCGTGCTGGCTGGAAGTGGGTGGACACATTGGGTGGAGTTAGCGAAAGTGGGTGGACGTCGCGTGATGTCGTTAGGCGGCGCAAACAGTGACATCAGTGATCTTTTAAGCGGTAGTCTCACGACCCGGACAGTAAACAATAAACATGGAGTCGTTAGTGTTGCTGGTCTTGGTGCTGTGGCTTGTTGTCACCGACAACGCGAACAGATACTGGCAAGAGCGTATAGATGAGGCGAGGCGCATAAGGCTTCAGAAATTCTCATAATTCGTAATTCTTCTTCTTCCGGGTTTACGGTGTTTACAGATCCCAGCGTGCTCGCGGGGCGTGTGTGGGCATGTGAGGACACTCCTCCTCACCAATCAGTGCACAGGGGAGTGTCTGCTCACGCCCCTAGCCCCACTCGGCTCGGTTTGGCTCGCTTCAGCCCCACTCCGAAACCGTGCGAGTTTTGGGTGCTAAGCAGGGCTGAAGCGAGCTGAGTCGTGCTGCTCTAAGGTAGTCGAAACGCGCGCCGTGTCGGGCTGAAGTGGGCTGAAAAAGGGTTGTTTGTTTTATTGACGGGGTTGCCCCCGAGGATTTTTTTTCAGCAGAGATAAAAACCAGAGGGGGGGATGATCCCCACCATCCCCCCCAGCAAATCGCACCCAGTATATATATCTCAGACCCTCCAGGATTTTGCGATTTGCAACTTCAACGCAAATTCAACCAATCCCCGGAATTCAGGGCGGTGTCGCAATTATATCCAATCACCGCAACGTTCCCGAAAATTTGACCAATCATTGGCGTCGTCTTGAGGTGACGTCGACAAACTACCTTCCGCCTTACTTCCGTGTTGCCAGATTGGGCAGTTTCAAGTTAATTTTTAGCGGATTTTGAACATATTTTGGGCTGGAAAACGCCAGCAGTATCTGGCAACACTGCACTTCCGTGTTTCCGTTCAAGAGAAGAAGCATGTGCGAGTCAGTGTTTACAAGAAATTAATGGATGCCAACATTTTTGCCAAAATGGTATTTTATTTTCCATTGTTTACCCTGGTGAAAAATAAATGTGCTAAGTGTACTAAAATTTAGCATACTTTTGTGTACTTGAAGCCACACTAATCATCAATATACTTCAAGTGTGTTTATGATTAGTTAATTTGAGGCATGCTATTTTGGAACAACTAATTTTGTACGAAATATATTTTAATTGTAGTTAAATTGTAGAAAAGTGCAACTTGAAGTGTATTTAGTGTACTTTTATGTGCTAAAGTGGAACAACTTAAAGTATATTTTGTATACTTTAAGTGAATGACTTTATATGTACTAATATATATATATATGCTTAATTAGTCAAATTAAAGTGTATTTTGTTTGTATTATAGTACACTTTAGAAGTTAGTACACTTTAGAAATTGCACATAACTTTCACTTAAAGTATATTTTAGTATAATATATTTCTATAAAGTGTAATATAGTATAATTATTTTAGTGTTAGCGTGAAAGCGTGATGTTAGTATACTTTTTATATATTTACAAAAAGTACAATTTGTGTAAGTACATTTTCAATACACTAATGAAAATATGAATATACTTTAAATACAATAAAGTACTTTTTTTTTCCCTCCAGGGTAGGCAGCTTCAGCATCATACTGTGAGATTCTGTTCAAATTGTTTTTTTCTTCTATGAAGCCTGAGCCATTTATTTTATTAGTTTATAATTATAATTATAATTATAAACTAATTATTGTTTAACTTGGTCTTCAGGAGAGACTGCCTGCACACAGTACTAGTATTAATAGTTTTTTTTTCTTACATGAAAGCTGAGGCATTTATATTATATTTTAAGGTAACTTCATGTTGTGCTGTGAGGTTCTCTGCACTTTAACTTTTGAACCAACAGGTGCATTTGGATAAGTAAAGCCTATTTTTCTGCATTTTTGTAGTCCTGGTAATCTTTTATATTGGTAAAGTTGTTTATAGGACCATTTCTCAGTGGCTTTGTTTTTTTTAATCAATAGTTTTTCGGTAATAACTTAATATTTAACATATCACTCAATTTTAATCACAAAAAGAGAAAATCGCAACAATTTCTCACAACTTTCACTTCCTCCCGCAATGTAATCGCAACAAAAACCTAAAAAACACCGCAACTTTCATCGCAATTTTTTGGAAAACCCCCCGCAACATCAGACATTTTAGCCCGCAACAATCACAAAAAAGGCCCGCGGAATCCTGGGGGGACTGATATATTATTTACCAGCTGGAAGGTCCGTATTGTGAAATACCGTGACCAAAGTCTTGAAAATACTGACTGAGGCCTCTATTTTCAAGGCCGAGGTCACGGTATTTCACGATACGGACCTCCCAGCTGGTAAATAATATATTTATTTTTTTCTTTACCAAATTCTAACAGAAAATGAGAGCGCCCGAAAGGGAAAATCGAGCCGAGCTGCCATTTTAAATCCTCATTCACAGCTGTAATGCAAATAGCTTCCTCCTCGGTATACAAGTGCACTTCCATGGCACTACATTTTGCCGCCTATATCGTCCCCTATTTCTACAAAATTGAGTCATTCAGGATTCAGCCATGTTTTTGCTCGGCGTTAGCAATGGTTAGAGGTTTTTAGCTTTCTCCTGAAATGTTTTAGATTAGATTAGATTTATTTTATTCATCCCACATCGGGGAAATTCACGTGTTACAGTAGCAAGAAAATGTCAAACAGATAACAAATAAAACTGAAATAAAAATTAGACAAACGAAGGATTAAATACAGAGGGCTATTTGCATTATCTACCGTGAAAAAGTATAGAAAAATTGCACATTACTGGTGGACTCTGTGTATATATACACACACATATATACATAAATAATATATATATAAAAATAGGCGGCACGGTGGTGTAGTGGTTAGCGCTGTCGCCTCACAGCAAGAAGGTCTGGGTTCGAGCCCCGTGGCCGGCGAGGGCCTTTCTGTGTGGAGTTTGCATGTTCTCCACCTGTCCGTGTGGGTTTCCTGCGGGTGCTCCGGTTTCCCCCACAGTCCAAAGACATGCAGGTTAGGTTAACTGGTGACTCTAAATTGAGCGTAGGTGTGAATGTGAGTGTGAATGGTTGTCTGTGTCTATGTGTCAGCCCTGTGATGACCTGGTGACTTGTCCAGGGTGAACCCCGCCTTTCGCCCGTAGTCAGCTGGGATAGGCTCCAGCTTGCCTGTGACCCTGTAGAACAGGATAAAGTGGCTACAGATAATGAGATGAGATGATATATATATAAGTATGGATAAAAATAGTTTAAGGCCTATATTATTGCACATAATAATTGCATCGATGAGAGATGGCAGAGGTAGTAGTGGTGAAAAAGTGCAAATATAACGACAAACAGGTTATTGGTGCTACGTTACAAGTTGTGGGTGTTATACAGTCTGACAGCAGCAGGTATGAATGACCTGCGGTATCTCTCCTTCTTACACCGTGGGTGTAGCAGTCTACTACTAAACGAGCTGCTTAAAGCCCCCACAGCCTCATGTAGGGGGTGAGAGGGGTTATCCATGATAGAGGTCAGCTTGGCTAACATCCTCCTCTCACCCACCACCTCAATGGAGTCCAGAGGACAGTCCAAGACTGAGCCAGCCCTTCTGACCAGTTTATTAAGTTTCTTCCTGTCCCTCTCTGAACTTCCACAGCCCCAGCAGACTACAGTGTTTTATTTCTTCTTCCTCAGGGTAGTAAAACTCACTTTCGTTGTGAAGACTGTCATTATCACTATCCATGATGTAAAATTAATGCTATTCTCCTGAGAAATGCTGGCAAAAATTAAGATTTTTGATAATCTTATAAATAAATCTTATTAAAAAAAGATAAATGTTGACAAAAAAAATGCTACTATGTTTGTTGTTGTTGTGAACGAGCGAGTCGCCAGAGGTCCATAACCGGGGTCCGTATCATAGGATACGGACCCACTTGCCAGCCAATCAGAGCGCAGGATTTGATGGAAACTGGACCACAAAAAAAAATATATATATATTATTTACCAGCTGGGATGTCCATATCATGAAATACTGTAACTGAGGTCTTGAAAATAGAGGCCTCGGTCAGTATTTTCAAGGCCGAGGTCACGGTATTTCACGATACGGACCAACCTCAAGCTGGTAAATAATATATTTATTTTTTCTTTACCAAATTCAAAAAGAAAATGAGAGCACCCGAATGGGAAACCATATTTAGAACAAACCTGCTACAATCTCATCAAAAAGCTGTTTGACAAGCTACATCAGCTTGGAATTTTCCAAAAATAAAACTGGCTTTCGCTGTGAGCACTGTCGTTATTGCTATCCATGCTGTAAAATTAATGCTATTACAACCCCGATTCCAAAAAAGTTGGGACAAAGTACAAATTGTAAATAAAAACGGAATGCAATGATGTGGAAGTTTCATTCATTCTCATCTCATTATCTCTAGCCGCTTTATCCTTCTACAGGGTCGCAGGCAAGCTGGAGCCTATCCCAGCTGACTACGGGCGAAAGGCGGGGTACACCCTGGACGAGTCGCCAGGTCATCACAGGGCTGACACATAGACACACACAACCATTCACACTCACACCTACGGTCAATTTAGAGTCACCAGTTAACCTAACCTGCATGTCTTTGGACTGTGGGGGAAACCCACGCGGACACGGGGAGAACATGCAAACTCCACACAGAAAGGCCCTCGCCGGCCCCGGGGCTCGAACCCAGGACCTTCTTGCTGTGAGGCGACAGCGCTAACCACTACACCACCGTGCCGCCCGTGGAAGTTTCAAAATTCCATATTTTATTCAGAATAGAACATAGATGACATGAGCCTTGGCCCAGAGAAGACGTTTGCGCTTCTGGATCATGTTTAGATACGGCTTCTTCTTTGAACTATAGAGTTTTAGCTGGCAACGGCGGATGGCACGGTGAATTGTGTTCACAGATAATGTTCTCTGGAAATATTCCTGAGCCCATTTTGTGATTTCCAATACAGAAGCATGCCTGTATGTGATGCAGTGCCGTCTAAGGGCCCGAAGATCACGGACACCCAGTATGGTTTTCCGGCCTTGACCCTTACGCACAGAGATTCTTCCAGATTCTCTGAATCTTTTGATGACATTATGCACTGTAGATGATGATATGTTCAAACTCTTTGCAATTTTACACTGTCAAACTCCTTTCTGATATTGCTCCACTATTTGTCGGCGCAGAATTAGGGGGATTGGTGATCCTCTTCCCATCTTTACTTCTGAGAGCCGCTGCCACTCCAAGATGCTCTTTTTATACCCAGTCATGTTAATGACCTATTGCCAATTGACGTAATGAGTTGCAATTTGGTCCTCCAGCTGTTCCTTTTTTGTACCTTTAACTTTTCCAGCCTCTTATTGCCCCTGTCCCAACTTTTTTGAGATGTGTTGCTGTCATGAAATTTCAAATGAGCCAATATTTGGCATGAAATTTCAAAATGTCTCACATTGGACATTTGATATGTTGTCTATGTTCTATTGTGAATACAATATCAGTTTTTGAGATTTGTAAATTATTGCATTCCATTTTTATTTACAGTTTGTCCCAAGTTTTTTGGAATCAGGGTTGTATACTGAGAAATGCGAAAAATAAATGTTGACAAAAAAATTGCTACTATGTTTGTTGTTGTCGTGAACGAGCGAGTCAACAAAAGGTCTGTAACTGGGGTCTGGATCGTAGGATTCCGGATCGCTCGCGAGCCAATCAGAGCACACGATTTGATGGAATCCAGACCGCAAAAAAAAAAAAAAAAAAAAATCTTATTTTCTCCACCTTACCCACATATCTTTATAGCACTCCCTTTTACTGTTAGTTTTTTTCTTTTCCAGTCTAGTCGCTCATCATTTTTTTAGTGTTATTTGCCATTTTCACAGTCATATCTGAACAGTATTTATTGGTCGCAAGCTGCATGAACACTGTGACAGTGAATGATGTGACCAATAAATACTGTTAAGACCTGACTGTGAGAGTGAAGTGAAAATGGCAAATAACACGAGGAAAATAATCCTGTTTCAACAACTGTCATAAATTGTAAGGAAGTATTGTACAGCCTTTGTGTTGTAGAATAATTAATCCATAGATAGATCTCTCTCTGTCTTTTACGTCCTGTCTGTTCAGCGCCGATGGTCACGACCATGGGCAACTAGCCCAGCTCGACTCTTACAGAGCTTGCCGCAGGTTTCACAGATGAATTCCGTTGTTTGGCAAGGTTCATGTCTCTGACGTCTTCTGTCAGACTCCTTTGTCACCAGATCATTTTCAAGTTTTTCAGCACCTTGGTGGAGCTTGTGCCACCAAGAAATAATATATAGATTTAGGCACTGCCTAAAAGCGGAGCTCCCATCTGCTTCTGGGTTGTAGAATTTTCTTATATCATAGCCAGTCTCTTTTGTTTTATATCTTTACTGGCTAGCACTGGCCACTGGGCAGTGTGTATGACTGGTAATTACTAGCACTGGCCACTAGGCGGTGTGTATGACTGGTAATTACTAGCACTGGCCACTAGGCGGTGTGTATGACTAGTAATTACTAACGCTGGCCACTAGACAGTGTGTATGAGTGGTAATTACTAACGCTGGCCAGTAGGTGGTGTGTATGACTGGTAATTACTAACACTGGCCACTAGGTGGGGTGTGTGACTGGTAATTGCTAACACTGGCCTCTAGGTGGTGTGTATGACTGGTAATTACTATCACTGGCCACTAGGTAGGGTGTGTGACTGGTAATTACGAACACTGGCAACTAGGCGGTGTGTATGACTGGTAATTGCTAACGCTGGCCACTAGGCGGTGTGTATGAGTGGTAATTACTAACGCTGGCCACTAGGCGGTGTGTATGAGTGGTAATTACTAACGCTGGCCACTAGGCGGTGTGTATGAGTGGTAATCTCTAGCCGCTTTATCCTGTTCTACAGGGTCGCAGGCAAGCTGGAGCCTATCCCAGCTGACTACAGGCGAAAGGCGGGGTACACCCTGGACAAGTCGCCAGGTCATCACAGGGCTGACACATAGACACAGACAACCATTCACACTCACATTCACACCTACGGTCAATTTAGAGTCGCCAGTTAACCTAACCTGCATGTCTTTGGACTGTGGGGGAAACCGGAGCACCCGGAGGAAACCCACGCGGACACGGGAAGAACATGCAAACTCCGCACAGAAAGGCCCTCGCCGGTCATGGGGCTCGAACCCGGACCTTCTTGCTGTGAGGCGACAGCGCTAACCACTACACCACCGTGCCGCCCTAGGCGGTGTGTATGAGTGGTAATTACTAACGCTGACCACTAGGCAGTGTGTATGACTGGCAAGGCAAGGCAAGTTTATTTATATAGCACATTTCATACACAATGGCAGTTCAATGTGCTTTACAGAAGTAAAAACAAAAACAGTAAACAATAGAGAAATAAAATTACATAAAATAATTTTATTTTTATTCTAAAACAATTAATTAAAATAATTAAAAGAAAATAAGAATTAAACAATAGTAAAAATAAAATAATAAAATGAAGTAGTAGTTCAAATAGGATGAGAAGAAAAAAAACCCAGCAGAATAGAATAAAGAATAAAATAGGATAAAGTTAAAGTAAATTTAAAACATGCAGAGAAGTAAAGATTATAAAGAATGTAAAGAAGACAATATTAATTATTTAACAGAAAGCATCTGAAAACAGCTTGGTCTTTAGTCTAGATTTGAAGCTGCCAACAGCAGGAGCATTTTTAATGTCCTCTGGCAGTTGGTTCCATAGCTGTACTGCATAGTAGCTAAAAGCTGCTTCACCACACTTTGTTTTAACAACTGGTTTTAATAGTAAATTTTTCTGTTTTGATCTGGTAGATCTGATTGGGTTAGGCCGCTGCAACATATCAGAGAGGTAATTGGGCCCTGTACCATTTAGAGATTTGTACACCAGCAGCAATACTTTAAAGTCAATTCTATAGCTTACTGGAAGCCAGTGAAGGGACCTTAGAATTGGAGTAATGTGCTCTGTTCTTTTAGTTCGTGTGAGAACCCTCGCCGCTGCATTTTGAACCAGCTGAAGTCGTTTGATGGTCTTTTTTGTCAGGCCTGTGAAAAGGCCATTGCAGTAATCAACCCTACTAGAGATGAAGGCATGTATTAGTTTTTCCAGATCATGTTTTGACATAAGTCCTCTTAGTTTGGAAATGTTTTTTAGGTGATAAAATGCCATTTTAGTGATTGCTTTCATGTGACTGTCAAAGTTTAGCTCGCTGTCAATGAAAACACCAAGATTTTTAACCATTTCTTTAGTTTTAATCCCTTTTGTGTCAATAATAGTGGTAATCCTGAGTCTTTCATCTTTTTTTCCAAATAGAATTACTTCTGTTTTATCTGTGTTCAGCTGAAGAAAATTTTGTGACATCCAGCTATTGATTTGATCGATACACTGGTAGAGACATTCAAGGGGGGCATAATCATTAGGTGATAGAGCAAAATAAATTTGGGTGTCATCTGCATAGCAGTGATACAAAATTGAATTTTTATTGATAATTTGCCCAAGTGGGAGCATATAAAGGTTGAAAAGTAATGGTCCAAGAATCGACCCCTGGGGGACACCACAGGTCAAGGACATTGATGTTGAGGAACAATTTCCCAGGGTAACAAAAAAGCTTCTATCTTTTAAGTATGAATTTAACCAATTGATAACTTTACCAGTCAATCCAACCCAGTGTTCAAGTCGATATAGCAGTATGTTGTGATCCACAGTATCAAAAGCTGCACTGAGGTCCAGTAATACCAGGACCGATGTTTTGCCTGCATCAGTATTAAGATGTATATCATTTATAACTTTAATCAGCGCTGTTTCAGTGCTATGATTGGCATGAAATCCTGACTGAAAATGATCAAAACGGCTGTTTGATATCAAGAAGGCAGTTAATTGATTGAAGACAATTTTTTCCAGGATTTTCCCGATGAATGGTAAATTTGATATTGGCCTGTAGTTATTTAACACTGAAGGATCCAGATTATTTTTTTTAAGAAGGGGCTTTACAACGGCTTTTTTTAGGGACACAGGAACAACGCCAGTCTCCAAGGATGTATTTATAATTTGAAGCACATCTGTAATTATAAGATGTAGAACAGACTTAAAAAAGTTGGTGGGCAGAATGTCCAATTCAGATGTTGAGGAACTGAGATTTTGTACAGTTTTTTTCAAGAGTCTCATAATCAATTAAACAAAATTCTGACATTGTGTTGAAGTTATCTGTCTGTGTCATTGGTGATTGCAGTTTTTCAATTTTTTGCAACTGAAATATATTATGAAAAATATTCTGCCGTATTTTATCAATTTTACCTTTGAAGAAGGATGCAAACTCATTGCATTTATTAACTGAGAGAAGTTCAGGTGCTAATTGTGGTGGGGGATTAGTTAGCTTCTCTACTGTTGAAAACAGCACACGGGCATTGTTCATATTCCTGCTGATGATGCTGGAGAAGAAAGACTGTCTTGCTTTACGAATTTCATAATTATAATTACAAAGCATCTCTTTATGGATTTGATAATGGATGTGAAGTTTAGATTTGCGCCATTTTCTTTCAGTCTTTCTACATTCTCTCTTTAGCAGTTTAACAGCCGGGTACTGCTTCCATGGTGCTTTCTGCTTATCATTGACTCTTTTTTATTTTGAATGGAGCAATATCATCCATAATTTGGGTCATATTTAAATTAAAAATTTCCAGTTAATCATCTACAGAGTCTGACATTTTGGTTGAGATCCGAGAGAGAGCTGGCTCAAAAAGAGCACATGTGTTGTCTTTTATGACTGTCCTACCCATAGTCGTTGAGCTGTTCTGAATGTGAGGAGACACAGAAACATCAAAGAAAACACAGAAATGATCAGATAAGGCCAGGTCAACAGCAGTAGTAGAAACAGTAAGACCCTTTGTGATGACGAGGTCAAGGGTATGACCACGAGAGTGGGTCGGCCCCTGTACATGTTGTACTAGGTTGAAGTTGTCAATAATTGCAAGTAGTTCTTTGGCATAAATGTTATCAGTATTATCTACATGCAAGTTAAAATCCCCAGATATAATAAGACAATCAAACTCTAAGCAAATGACTGATAACAGTTCACCAAACTCTTCAAGAAAGACTTTGGCTGAATGTCTCGGAGGCCTATAAATAGTTAATAATAATATGTTAGGAGAGCATGTAACAAGTGCACATAAGTGTTCAAAGGACGTAAAATCACCAAATGAGGATTGTTTACATTGAAAAGAGACTTTGAATATATTTGCGATCCCTCCACCTTTCCCTTGTCGGGTAACATTCAAAAAATTAAAATTTGGGGGAGCTGCTTCAATAAGGGTGGTAGCACTATTTGCTTGATCCAGCCAGGTTTCAGTTAGAAGCAAAAAATCAAGATTGTGTTTGCAAATAAGATCATTAATTAAAAATGACTTGTTTAAAAGTGATCTAATGTTCAGAAGAGCTAGCTTTACAGAAATTCTAGAAGTAATATCTCCTTGTGCACTCTGATGCTGTTTTAAAACAGGAAGGAGATTAGATTGGTTCACCCCCAGGGTTAAATGTGCTCTATGTTTTCTGTTTCTTATCAACACAGGACTAGTGTCAACATTGGGTCCCAGCTGGTTTCCAACACTACACCCATTTGCAGGGACCCAGAGTACATCAAACAAGACTTTCTAAATGTTCCATTTGGTTTGAGGGTGAAAGGATTGGAGATGACATGTATCTTTTGGATGGTGAAAAAGATTTGTAGCCAGCTGAAAGTCCTGGACGAACACAATTTTGATGAACTGGGTACACTGCTTGTCACGACAGATTTGGGCTGGAAAAAGAGAGTGTAGCCATTGGGAGCAATTTTTTCATGCTATTTGGGAAATCCATCCGAGGAGAAGTGGAGTCGTCTGTCCTTGAATGTTGGGAGGCCTGCAAGTCAGATGTTTGTGTGTCCTTGATGACGACTTGCAAAGATGATTGTTTAGGCTTTGTAACTATGTCAGTCTGCGACATCTTATCAACTGTTTTCCTCGGTGCTGGCTGAGAAAAGATTGCAAGTTTGTAGTGGTCTGCTAAGACTTTGGCTCCAATCCAGCTGAGTTCAGTGCTATTTGGCTTGTAAAATTCTCTGCGATTCCAGAAAAGGTTAAAATTGTCTATGAAGTTCATACCAAATGAAGAACAAGTTTTTCCAAGCCAGGTGTTAAGACTGAATTGTCGAGAAAAAGCAAAACTTCCTCTCGCTGGGAGTGGGCCACTGATAAAAGATTGAATTCCAGTCTTATAGAGCTCAGAAAAAAGTTTTCTGAAATCATCTTGGACAAACAGCTGTTCTCTGAAAACATCATTTGCTCCCACATGCACAACAATACGTTTAATAGTTTTATGCTCAGACATGAGTTTCAAAATGCTGTCTTTGGTGTCAGAGATGGATGCATTTGGAAGACAACAAATAATCATCTCATAACCTTTTAATTGTCTTACAGTGGAATCACCAAGAACAAGGGTTGTGGGATCAGGTGGTGTTATGAGCTGCTTTTTGCCTCTTCCCACAGCTCTTCGATCTTGGTGCGATCTCTTTTTACTATGTGTTTGTCCGCTTGACAAATCCTCTTCCACATCCCTGAGACATTCAAATTTGTTCTGAAGCCTTATGGGCTGTGGATTTTCCATAGGATTGTAGATCCTATTGTAATTTGTAGAACGAGCTGGTGTTGAAGTAATTACTCTTCTGTTTTTATTTTTGGGCTTAGCACCCATCATTTGCCAGTTTTCTGTACTCACATTTTGCACAGCTTGAGTTATGAATTCTTCCACTTGATCTGCAATGTCCTCGGTCTGTCGGAGTGCAATCTCTGCATTCTCAGCCACTGTTTCTGTACTCCTTTCCTGAGATATCGCTTTTAATTCGTCCGTCTTTGGCAGAGCATTAATCTTTGATTCCAGAATAGAAATCCTCTGTTCTAATTCCATGCATTTTCTGCAGGATTTTTTGCTCCCTGGCATTTTGTTAAAAAAAAAAAAAATAGTGGAAATTAAATTAAAATTAAATTAAAAGCTTATAAAGATGAAAAATAAAATGAGAAAAAAAGTGGAAATTCAATGAGAAAGTAAAGTATAGAAATAAAGATCAAGAAAGCAGGAGCAAAGCAAAGAAGCGTCCTACTCGCTTGAGTAGGAGGAGCAGAAGTTTTCTGGCAATTACTAACACTGGCCACTAGGTGGTGTGTATGAGTGGTGGTACGCGGACAAACCACAAAAAAAAAAAAGACTCGATGGGTTTACCATTTTTTCTTAGGTATGATGCTCCGCTATAATCTTGGGCGAGGTTCTCCCAATCAGCTCTGATGTTGAATAATTTCAGGTCGCGCTTGCAAACGTCGACGAAGTGAAGCTTTGGATGCCCCCTGTCGCATTTGCCATCTGCAAGCTGACCGTACAAAATTTAGTGGGGGAGACAAGAGTGGGCCATGCGGGACACGTGGCCCAACCAACACAGCCTACGTTGTTTCAGGATTGGATACAGGCTTGTGGTGCCACATCTTTTGCGGATCTCCAAATTTGGAACTTTATCCATCCATGTAACCCCACAGATCTTTCTGAGGCATCTAAGGTGGAAGCTGTTAAGTTTCCTTTCAACGTGAGCATGAGAAGCCCATGTCTCATTACTGTAGAGCAAAGTGGACAGTACGCAAGTTTGGTATATGCGCACTTTGGTATGGATTGTAAGATACTTGTTGTCCCAAGCATGACTTTTCAATTTCCCAAATGTATAGGCAGCCTGGCCAATGCTAGACGGTTGCCTTCTCAACTAATGCACCCCCTCCTCACATCACCATCAATGAGAGCCCTCTCGACACGGTCGAAGACTTCTATTACCTAGGTTCCAACGGTCTCGTCTTCTGGAAATCTAAACCGTGAAGCTGACTCGCGCATAGATAGATAGATACAGGGTGCGATTTGTCAAAAAACCAGAAGGGGGGATGTTTTTTTTTTTAATCATGAAACGTCACAAAATTAAGGTAACAATAGGCTAACAGCTCAATAACATCCGATGATATCAAATGAATAACACTAAATGAAAACGAACACTAAACCAGAGATAGTAAATTCATCTTCCTATCTCTCTGACTAAATACACGAACACTAACGCAACAAAGTTCGCATTGCTTGTCGCGTTGCTGTGATGTTTCTCTCCCTCCGGATTAAACGGACAGTGACTCAAAAATCACTGAAATACATGAATACTAAATGAACAGTTTGCTCTGATGGCGCAGTTCATGTGGCCTTTTCTGCTTTCCCGTCGGTGCGCTATCCGCCGCGTTTCGCCCTTCTTTAATCCACATTTCTGCGAATTTCTCAGCAGGGAAGGAACGCACGTCTGGCCCATTGACAGCGAGGAAAAGAAGGCTGTCAGTGTGGATACATTCATTCTGTTGCGCTCATCAGTAAGGATGTGATTCATGGCGCTAAATCCACGTTCACACTCTGGATATTGTTATTATCTACAATGTATCTATTTGCTGGGGACGTTCGTGAACATCAAAGCTGCAAAAAAAAAGTATTTTTGCTTGTACATTTCATGTTATAGTCTGGCTTGCCAGGCTAGTGCCTCATATCCTTAATCAAAAATATCAAACATCCAAAAATCACTGGCTATTCAACGAAGAGCCTTGAACATCATACCCTGATATGCAACACAGAGTCTTTAACACAACACCCAGCTGTGCAACACATCCTTGAACATCTTCTGCAACACAGTCTGGAAATTCATAACCAGGTAGGCTATGCAACACACAGAACCTTGAATATTATACCCAGGTATAACCTATAACACCGAGCCCACCATTCTCTTAACATTACTGAACAATATACACACTTCAGATTCATGAACATGAACACTATTTATACACAAATTCTGCCCTCCGCTCCTTTTCCAGAAAATGGTCTGTGACCCTGTCATACCAGCTGGTTGTGCTTTCCAGAGACTTCACCAATTTCTGTTAGCAGCTAGCACTGCAGATCCCAATAAGGCTCAAGCTAGCCTACAACCAGATTGAACTACAAATTAAATAAACGAGTGAATTCACGAATGATCAAACTGATAGAATGGATGAAAGTTAACAGAGCACAACGAGTAATATTTACATTTATTTACAGAGTAATGTACAGAGACATCAATGAGAAGAACCGTTTATATGAAAAGAAATTCGGACAGCACTTTGGCACACGACTACACTTTCTCGACATCCGCTGGGGACTGACTGATCATACTTTCGTGTTCCTCGCCGAAGTACCACCCTCCTCATGTCTTTCAAACACTACCTCCAATAATCCTTTATCAGCCCGGCTTCTTGTCCCTCCCACTGTCTCGTTTAGTCCCAGAGAAGCCCGGCTTCCCTGGAAGTGACGATTTTGCTGATTTTAACCAATAACAACTAGCCGAAATTGGCTGTTCAGAGCCGTCTCGTAGACTTCAACGGATACCCGGCTGCCAGTCAGTGTTGCCAGATACTGCTGACGTTTTCCATCCCAAAATATGTTCAAAACCCGCCAAAATGCACTTAAAACCGCCCAATCTGGCAACACTGCTGCCAGTCCATAGAGCCCATTGAAATAAGAAAGGTTACAGCCTGGCAGCAAAGGTGATTCTCGTAGCGAACTGCAAGTTCGTCAGACATCACTCAAATAAGTTACAGGATAGTTATGAACATAAATACAATCTTGGGCATATGTTATGCAAGTTATTGTTTTAATAATTCAACGTCGTAGACGCCGCAGTTTGGGGAGAGAATTTTAGGGGAAGCTCGGCTTCCCTTGTTGTCTCTGAGAAATCGCCCCTGGTCACAACATGCCTGTCATGTCAACTTTTTTTTTGGTTTGTTTGTTTTATTGACGGGGTTGTCCCCGAGGATTTTTTTTCAGCAGAGATAAAAACCAGAGGGGGGGGATGATCCCCCCCATCAAATCGCACCCAGGATAGATAGATAGATAGATAGATAGATAGATAGATAGATAGATAGATAGATAGATAGATAGAACTATATGAAAGAGAAAGATGCACTGTATAAGAGAAAAACTGAAATAATGTCCGTGAAAATAATTATAGGAGCAAAAGAGCCGTTCAAAAAAAAAAAAAAGATCAGAGACTGGACTGGAAAAGGGAAAAAGCCATAGAAGAAACTCGCAGCGCTCACAATCTCCCCCTAGTGGCACATTTTATATAGTAAAATGCTCCATTCTTCTGGGAAGGCTTTCAGAGTATAGCTTTTGGGATTTGTGTCCATTCACACATTCCACAAAAGTATTAAAGATACGAGATCAGATAAGCACTACCTCATCTATTCCCTATTCCACTCTTTCCACTATAAGGACATTTACACAATGGAATTGCCTCCCAGCAAATGTTAGAGATGCCCCCACACTGCAGACAGATAATCTGGGTAACATCATCCAAAAATCCCTGTTCAGAAATTAATATCTTGCTCAGTCGACTTGTGCTTGCATGCTGCATCTCATCTGTAGAGTTTATGGAATAGCCCACCAGAACCAGAGGGTTCAGTTTTTCCCGAAGTTGAGGTCAAGGCTCTCTCTCTCACTCTGTGCAGGACATTCAAATTCTTCCACGTCAACCTTATCTTCAAATCACGTCTTTGTGGAGCTCGCTTTATACACTGTCATGCTGGAACAAGTTTGGGCATCCTATACCCTCTTTTCCACAAACATGAACTAGGTGCTAGTGCTGGATGGAGTTGCTTCCACTTGCAAACCTTCTTAGAACTGGTTTGCTTTTCTACAAACCTAGAGAGCCACATCATTACATCACTGCATATGTCTGTATACATCTCCGCTTTCCTAGCAACACTTGCGCCAAGCACACTACTCCTGGATTAGGCAGACTAGACCCTACATTAACTGTTTTTTTGTTTTAATGGCAATGACAAAGTTTTCATTGGTCTTTTTGGTCACAATAATCCCACCCACAGCCCCTGATATGAGCAGTTCTTGGTTCTACACCAGCAGTATTGGGGCTCCTCTTGAGCCAGTTTTCCTGGCCGAGAGCTGGTTATTGAAACGTAGAACTGGTTTGAGATTAGGAACTGGCTCTGAATCAGCTCTTAAAGTGCCTTGATGGAAAAGGCGTATTAGTTCCAGTGAAGGGGAATTGTAAAGCTCCAGCATACAAAGACATGCACTGTAACTGTGGGCTTAGAACTTTGTAGCAACAGTTTGGAGAAGATGGCTGTGATGGTTAGGTATCCACAAAGTTTTGGCCACTTATCACTGCTTGTTCGTTTATTCACCTTCAGTAAACAGACTATCCTGGTCAGAGTCTTGGTGGATCTGCGAATCTTCACGACAGAAACCAAAAGTTCAGGAGGTAGAACAGAACCTGACCTACACTGTCAGAAACAGCGATACAGGAGGAGTCCATTTCGGTCCCCCATGGTACAATCTATACTAATGTACCCCCCCAGGCCTCATTATTGGACCTCAAGGTAACTATGTGTATTTTTTTCAGGCCAAAAAGGTACATATATATGTTCTCAAGTAGTATATCAAGGGTACAAATAAGCAACTTAGAGGGTACTGCTCCAGTAACAAGCTACTGTACCCCTAAAGGTACAATAATATACTTTATTTTCTGAAAGTGTAATGTCTTCTACAACCCTAACTGTAACACACAGGAGGCTACAGTGGTATGCAAAAGTTTGGGCACCCCTGGTCAAAATTGCTGCTACTATGAACAGTTAAGCAAGTTGAAGATGAAATGATCTCCAAAAGGCATAAAGATGACTCATTCCCTTCATATTTTAAGCAAAAATATTTTTTTTTCATCTTTTACATTTTCAAAATGACAAAAAAGGAAAAGGGCCCGAAGTAAAAGTTTGGGCACCCTGCATGGTTAGTACCTAGTAACACCCCCTTTGGCAAGTATCACAGATTGTAAACACTTTTTGTTGTCAGCTAATAATCTTTCAGTTCTTACCTGGGGGATTTTCACACATTCGTCCTTGCAAAAGGCTTCCAGTTCTACAAGTTTCTTGGGCTGTCTTGCATGCACTGCTTTTTTGAGATCTATCCACAGATTTTCAATGATGTTTAGGTCAGGGGACTGTGAGGGCCTGGGCAAAACCTTCAGCTTGGGCCTCTTGAGGTATTCCATTGTAGATTTTGAGGTGTGTTTTGGACTTCAACTCTTTTACAGGTGGTGTGATGTTTGCTTCCAGGATTTGCTGGTATTTATTCGAATCCATGCTTCCCTCGACCAATGAAATGTGCCCTGTGCCACTGGCTGCAACACGACCCCAAAGCATGATCGATCCACACCCATGCTTCAGAGTTGGAGAGGTGTTCTTTTCCTGGAATTTGGCACCCTTTTTTCTCCAAACATACCTTTGCACATTGTGGCCAAAAAGTTCTATTTTGATTTCATCAGTCCACAGGACTTGTTTCCAAAATGCGTCAGGCTTATTTAGATGTTCATTTGCGAACTTCAGATGCTGAATTTTGTGGCTAGGATGCAGGAAAAGTTTTCTTCTGATGACTCTCCCATGAAGGTCATATTTGTTCAGGTGTCGCTGCATAGTAGAACAGTGCACCACCACTCCAGGGTCTGCTCAATCTTTCTGAAGGTCTTTTGCAGTCAAACAGGGGTTTTTATTTGCCTTTCTAGCAATCAAATGAGCAGTTCTTTCAGAAAGTTTTCTTCATCTTCCAGACCTCACCCTGATCTCCACTGTTTCTGTTAACTGCCACTTCTTAACATTACAATCTGAGGAAACAGCTACCTGAAAACACTTTGCTATGTTCTTGTAGCCTTCTCCTGCTTTGTGACCATCAATTATTTTATTATTCAGAATGCGAGGGAGTTGCTAAGAGGAGCCCATGGCTGCTGATTTTAGGGACAAGTTTGAGGAGTCAGAGAATTTATACAGCTTTGAAATCTGCATCATCTGACCTTTCCTAACGAAGAATTTGAACAAGCCACAGCTCAATAAGCTAATTAAGGTCTGGAACCTTGGTAAACGTTACCTGAGAACTCAAATGTATTGGGGTGCCCAAACTTTCGCATGGTGTTCCTTTTCTTTTTTCACTCTCCAATTGTCTCATCTCATTATCTCTAGCCACTTTATCCTGTTCTACAGGGTCGCAGGCAAGCTGGAGCCTATCCCAGCTGACTACGGGCGAAAGGCGGGGTACACCCTGGACAAGTCGCCAGGTCATCACAGGGCTGACACATAGACACAGACAACCATTCACACCTACGGTCAATTTAGAGTCACCAGTTAACCTAACCTGCATGTCTTTGGACTGTGGGGGAAACCGGAGCACCTGGAGGAAACCCACACGGACACGGGGAGAACACGCAAACTCTGCACAGAAAGGCCCTCGCCGGCCACGGGGCTCGAACCTGGACCTTCTTGCTGTGAGGCGACAGCGCTAACCACCACACCACCGCGCCGCCCACTCTCCAATTGTACAAAACAAAAATAATACACAAATCTTGCAGAAAACGCTGAAATGTGTCGTCTTTACCTTTATGCCTTTTGGTGATCAGTTCATCTTCTGCTCACTTAACTATTCACAGTAACAGAAATTTTCAGTAAGGGTGCCCAAACTTTCGCATGCCACTGTATAGAATACTGAACAACACTCTTATCCAACCTGAACCCCCCCCCCCCCCCAAAAAAAAAAAAAAAAAAACCAGAGAGAGAGAAAGCAGGATCATGTCCAACTCCACTCCCTGGACTTTTGGTTCGGTAGTCCAGGGTACTCTTGGATCCAGATCTCTGGAAAACTGCACTCGAAGCTGGAATGCTAATGGGAATCACCACACACTTTTCACACATCCAATCCATCTACCAGCATGTTTTTGGAAGGTTGGAGGAAACCGGAGAACCCTGATGAAATGTATACAGACACAGCTAGACCATGTGGAACACCAGACAGACAGGAACCGGAGTTCTGGATCGAATCATGGACACTGGAGCTGTGAGACCACTTAGTTAAAAACAACCAATCAGCCTAATAACAATATTATTAAATACTCCTAATACAAATGCACATTCCAGGTTTTATTAGCGTATTCAGTACTGATTAGCATGAATTCTTGGACTATTACGGTCATAAATACGCCAGCGATTGCACCGCAACATGAGACTGATGAAATATGCACAAGCTGATTGTGTGTGTGTGCGTGTATATATATATATATTAATGAATGTGTATTGTAAGTCCTTTATAACTCCAAGTTCTCAATCTACACACAGATCTTACTATAAACATACATCTTACCAGAGATACAGTATGTACATCCAAAAACACTGTCATTGAGAAAAGAGAGATGGGAGAAAACAGATGTGAAAAATATAAAAATACAGTTGATAAAGTCAGGTCTCTGATGATTCGTCAATGGTAAGATCTTTTTTTTTTTTTTTAAATAAATAAATCCCAAACTGTCCATTTCTATCTATCTATCTATACCTGACACATCTATACACACTGAGCATCATCATCTTGTTTTGGCCAATAAGAGATCATCACACAAAATCCGTCATTTTACAGAAAATCCTACTGATAAACATAAAAAAAAAAACCAAAAAGACACAAAACCCTACAAGATGATGTGATATTTTTTATGTACACACACGGCTATGTTGGGGAAAAACACGGTTTGTGTGACGTTCTGATTGTAATAAATTTAATTAAAGTGAAAACACTCTCAGTGCCTCACAGTGCTTGTTTCATTTCCTTCTCTCCCTCTTCCTCCTCCTGCACCATGTTTTTTTTTTTTTAATCTCCTTCCTGCGTGTCTCGGTCGCTCGGAGTGTGAGGGAGGAAGGCTGATATGATCAGGATGTGTGTGCGTATGCGTCGTGCTGAGGTTACAGGCAGAGCAGGCGTGAGCCGTCCACACCCTCCTCGCTCTGAGGGATTGTGGGTAAGAGTGCAGAGCGAGTCAGACCCCAGAATCGCTGAGGACTCAGATCCTTTTTCACAGCTGAGAACTTCCAGCCCATGTGAGAACCACAGGTCCGGCACTGTGCGATGGTCCACGCGTACCTAACACACACACACACACACACACACACACAATTTAACATCACATTCATACAGTTATTCTTTCATTCACTAAATGATTCATTATTTTTCTTATTAATTCATTTCATGACTCATGATTTTATTAATTAATTCATTAATTTGTTCATTCATTAGTTTGTTCTTTCACATATTCATTAATTAGTTCATTGGATGATTCACTAGTTTATTGGACGAATAATTAGTTAATTTATTCTTTAGTTCAGGGCTTTACAAAGTGTGGGGCGTGCCTCCCCTAGGGGGCGCCAGAGTTCTTCCGGGGGGGGGGGGGGCGCAACGTGAGGAAAAATAAACCAGAATAAGTTACTATTGCGGACATTTAGCGAACTTCAGCTAGCCTTTGCCAGAGACAAAATGGATCGATTTTTAGTACCTAAAGCTACAGTGAGTGAGGAGACAGAGTCTGGGCCAAGCAAAAAAAAACAAAAACAAAAACATGTTTTTTAAAAACATGTTTTAAAAAAAAGCACAGATGTTTAAAATGTGTAAAAAAAGATGTTTAAAAAAAGCACAGATGTTTAAAATGTGTAAAAAAAAGGGTTTTAAAAAAGCAGATGTTTAAAATGTGTAAAAAAATGTTTTAAAAAAGCACAGATGTTTAAAATGTGTAAAAAAGATGTTTTTAAAAAAGCACAGATGTTTAAAATGTGTAAAAAAAGATGTTTAAAAAAACACAGATGTTTAAAATGTGTAAAAAAAATGGTTTTAAAAAAGCAGATGTTTAAAATGTGTAAAAAATGTTTTAAAAAAGCAGAGATGTTTAAAATGTGTAAAAAAAGATGTTTTAAAAAAACAGATGTTTAAAATGTGTAAAAAAAAGGATGTTTAAAAAAAGCACAGATGCTTAAAATGTGTAAAAAATGTTTTAAAAAGCACAGATGTTTAAAATGTGTAAAAAAAGATGTTTAAAAAAACACAGATGCTTAAAATGTGTAAAAAAAGATATTTTAAAAAGCACAGATGTTTAAAATGTGTAAAAAAGATGTTTTAAAAAGCACAGATGTTTAAAATGTGTAAAAAAAGATGTTTTAAAAAAGCACAGATGTTTAAAATGTGTAAAAAAAGATGTTTTAAAAAAGCGCAGATGTTTAAAATGCGTAAAAAAAGATGTTTTAAGAAAGCACATGTTTAAAATGCATAAAAAAGATGTTTTAAAAAAGCAGACGTTTAAAATGCGTAAAAAAAAGATGTTTTAAAAAAGCACAGATGTTTAAAATGTGTAAAAAAGATGTTTTAAAAAAGCGCAGATGTTTAAAATGTGTAAAAAATGTTTTAAAAAAGCACAGATGTTTAAAATGTGTAAAAAAGATGTTTTAAAAAAGCACAGATGTTTAAAATGTGTAAAAAATGTTTTAAAAAAGCACAGATGTTTAAAATGTTTAAAAAAGATGTTTTTAAAAAAGCACAGATGTTTAAAATGTGTAAAAAAAAGATTAAAAAAACACAGATGTTTAAAATGTGTAAAAAATGGTTTTAAAAAAGCAGATGTTTAAAATGTGTAAAAAATGTTTTAAAAAAGCAGAGATGTTTAAAATGTGTAAAAAATGTTTTAAAAAGCACAGATGTTTAAAATGTGTAAAAAAAGATGTTTTAAAAAAACAGATGTTTAAAATGTGTAAAAAAGGATGTTTTAAAAAAGCACAGATGCTTAAAATGTGTAAAAAAATGTTTTAAAAAGCACAGATGTTTAAAATGTGTAAAAAAAGATGTTTAAAAAAACACAGATGCTTAAAATGTGTAAAAAAAGATACTTTAAAAAGCACAGATGTTTAAAATGTGTAAAAAAGATGTTTTAAAAAGCACAGATGTTTAAAATGTGTAAAAAAAGATGTTTTAAAAAAGCACAGATGTTTAAAATGTGTAAAAAAAAAAGATGTTTTAAAAAAGCAGATGTTTAAAATGTGTAAAAAAAAGATGTTTTAAAAAAGCACAGATGTTTAAAATGTGTAAAAAAAGATGTTTTAAAAAAGTACAGATGTTTAAAACGTTAAAAAAAGATGTTTTAAAAAAGCACAGATGTTTAAAATGTGTAAAAAAAATGTTTTAAAAAGCACAGATGTTTAAAATGTGTAAAAAATGTTTTAAAAAAGCACAGATGTTTAAAATGTGTAAAAAATGTTTTAAAAAAGCACAGATGTTTAAAATGTGTAAAAGAAAAAAATAAAAATGTGTACAACCACCATTTTTTTAAAATACGAATGGAACATTAAGTATAGCAACAACAAAAATTGTAAGGGGGCGCTGTTGTTTATTTGCTCTCTGAGGGGGGGCTGACTCTCCCACACTTTGAAAAGCCCTGCTTTAGTTCACTGGATGATTCAGTTTATTCATTCGTGTATCCATTAACTCATTAATTTATTCATTAGTTAATTCATTCATTTTCACATTTAAACAATTATCAAAAACATTTAGAGTGCGTCATAATAAAATGATGAGTATTAAACAGATTAGTTTCAGCTCTAAATTCTGATTGGCGAGGCCACGCCCATCGAGTGATGATTTTTTTTTTCCGGTTCATTTCATTCTGTTCAGTGTGGAAAAGAAAAAAAAAATTCACGAAACTAACGTGTGAAAGTGCACAAAGCGGTGAACTGATTTTACAGTTCAAATGCTAATGGTAAATTTTAAGTGATGTGTAGAATTAAAAAATAAATAAAATTGAACTAAACAGACAATAAAACCAAATGAACGAGGAAGAGACGAGAAAATGTCTGAGCCAACAAACTCTGATTCGCGAGCTTTAGCGAACGCCTCCATCTCAGTTCTGTTTAAATCACTGAGGATTTTTAATTGTGCTCGAGGAACACTGTACGTTAAAGGAAAAGTCTGGAAACAACTTCTGGTGTTGAGGTTTGAGATGAAACTACTAAATGAGTCCTAAATAGTTTAGTTTATAGCAGAACCACTGCATCCTTCATGTGGACATGCTCACCCTGGGAACCAGCTGTGCAGTGTGGAGGGTCTCCCGATCAGGTTCAGGTTGCTGGCCTTGTACACGGTCAGAGCCTCATGGACATAGCCGTGAGGGTTGACGTAAGCTGCCATCGGCCCGCACAGAGACAGGCTGCAGAGACGGAACCAAGAACACCACATAAAAACACACCAAAGCAGAGATGAAGCAATATCACACGAGCAAGTGATATTTCAGACACAATATGGCCAAATGTTGTTTATTTTTGCTCCGCGAGCAGAAATTGACTCTTAATGTAATTTAATAAAGAAATTGACTCTTGACACTGATGTACAACATTCCCATACCTGCCAACTTTGAAAAAATTTTATGAGTATAATTTTACAATTTCATGAGTACCCACCCCGCGTCAACCTCACCCCAACCCGGCGCGCATGCACCCCCACAGACCACAACCAGCAGACCAAAAACACACTTTCAATCCAGTTTTATTGATTGACCTTGGGAACTTACGCTACGTTCACACTGCAAGGCTTAATGCTCAATTCCGATTTTTTTGTGAAATCCGATTTTTTTGTGAGGTCGTTCACATTAACAAATATATGCGACTTGTATGTGATCCTCAGTATGAACGAAAAGCGACCTAAAAGTGTTCCGCATGCGCATTGCAGGATACGACGACGTCACACGCAGTGAGCATGGCCAGTGTTTACGGAAGTAAAACCGCCCGGTTGCGGTATGACCCATCCAATCTAGCTTGAATAGCTGTATCCCCCCCAAATGGAAATCAGCTCCCTAACCTCTGCGTCCTTCCATTGAGAAGATTCAGAACCTTCACAGCCCGAAGCGTCCCTCACATTGATGTCATGCGCAGGGGCGCAGATGCGTTTTTTGAACTGGGGGGGACAAAGCTGCCAGCAAACCAACCCCAACATGCCTGTCAAACTTGTTGTTAGTAACCATAGCAACCAAGCTCGAGCTCGCAACCTGTGCAGTCTGCGCAGCTCAACCAACCGAATATCAGTCTTTGTTTTATGTGAGTTGTTGCAACTATGTATACACTGCTGTGCACCTCAATAAACCGAATGGTAATTAGTCTTTTGATTTTTCCGTGAGGTTTGCCTTATGCAAAGAAAGACAGCATAGACGTTTTTTCCTCCCTATAAGTGGGGGGGACCGAACGAGGTGAATTTAAATCTGGGTGGGACGAGTCCCCCCCTCTATCTGCGCCCGTGATTATGCGCCATGTTGTTGTAACTTTTTTTGAGAGACCCGCCGCCTACTTCAGCGCAGAATAGTGACGTTTGTGGCTTGTTGATGACGTGTAAGTCGGATGAATGCGACCTGGCGGTTCAGACTGAAGTCGCATATGAAAAGAGCGGATAGGGATCGGAATTAGGACCACATATCCAAACGGCCTGGGTCGGATTTCAAAAAATCGGATCTGTGTCGTTCATATTGTCAATAAAAGATCGGATACAGGTCACATATGGGCGAAAAGATCGGATTTGAGTCACTTTAGCCTGCAGTGTGAACGTAGCCATAGTCCAGTTTTGTAAAACATTCCTATTGATAGACTTTGGGAAACTGTTATTGATGGCCCTTGGGAACTTCCTTCCGTTTTGAAAAGCACAACAAACATTAAATACATGTGCAAATGAAATGAAATTGGCGGCACGGTGGTGTAGTGGTTAGCGCTGTCGCCTCACAGCAAGAAGGTCCGGGTTCGAGCCCCGTGGCCGGCGAGGGCCTTTCTGTGCGGAGTTTGCATGTTCTCCCCGTGTCCGCGTGGGTTTCCTCCGGGTGCTCCGGTTTCCCCCACAGTCCAAAGACATGCAGGTTAGGTTAACTGGTGACTCTAAATTGAGCGTAGGTGTGAATGTGAGTGTGAATGGTTGTCTGTGTCTATGTGTTAGCCCTGTGATGACCTGGCGACTTGTCCAGGGTGTACCCCGCCTTTCACCCGTAGTCAGCTGGGATAGGGTCCAGCTTGCCTGCGACCCTGTAGAACAGGATAAAGCGGCTAGAGATAATGAGATGAGATGAAATGAAATTAAACCAGAGCCACTCTTTCAAAATAAATAACACATTAAATTAATACAGTATGTAAAAAAGGCACTTTCAACACAAAACATGGTCTGCACAAATTTCCCATGCAATAGGTTTAGACTTTTGCATTTTTTAACATGTTGGAAGTATATTGCATTATACAGTACACTGCAGTATTTTGTAGTATGCCTTTTTCATGTGCAAACTATTGCATTTGCATTCGAAATATTGCATTTACTGCAGTAATACTGTAGAAAAAAGCATTTGATACTGCAGTACCACGCAGGTTTTTTCATAAGAGGGATGACCAATTTTCGACTTCACATCATCTGCAAACATTCTAGGCTACCATTGACAGAAGTTACCGACTGCCCTTGAGATATACAACACGCTACGTTTTGTTGAGCACATCAATAAAGTGGTCCTTATCATAGTGATTCAATGAGAGCGCGAGAGGAATTGTAATCAGGTTTCGTTGGTTACCGCATCGAATATGCGACCTCGAGTGACGGCTTCCAAGTTAAATGAAGAACTAGCCTGTACTGTTGGTGTTGTAAATGCACAAAATAACAGCTAGGAAGCTCGAGTACACGTGAAACACAACCGTTTCTGTTACAAATATAAAAACGACGTCTCTAACCGACGTTTCAATCCCTGACTCGCTCTAGCCACCTGGCTGCACCGCTGCACTCAAGTCAGAGACGCAAAGGAGGAAGAGGAGGGGGTGAAGAGGGCAGAGCCACACGCTCTGGAAGAGGGGCGGGGGGATTGGGCAAAGCGTTCCATTCTGGCTTTGAGTTTTCTCACAGGTCAGCGTTATCAACTTCAGCGAGAACTTGACTGAAATGCGAGTTCGGACGATATGCGTACTTTTTAATGTGAAAACGTACAGTCGTACAATGAGGTAAAAATTCGTAGCGGCTACGCGAGATGCGTACAGGTTGGCAGGTATGCATTCCCATTAAAGGTGCTTCGGGTAAAACTGGCGTCCCTTCTTGCTTTTCATCTTCATCTGCTGAGTTCTTTTTCAATTCAATTCAGTTTATTTAGCCCTTTGGTAGTGATAACACTAATGCCGCTTTTCCACTACCAACGCGGCTGAGTTGGGCTGAGCCGTGCCGTGCTGAGTTGGGCTGAGTCGAGCTGAGTGGGGCTGTTGGAGTTGCATTTCGACTACAACCGCGCTGAACCGTGCTGGCTGGAAGTGGGTGGACACATTGGGTAGAGTTAGCGAAAGTGGGTGGAAGTCACGTGATGTCGTTAGGCGGCACAAACAGTGACATCAGTGACCTTTTAAGCGGATAGTAAACAATAAACATGGAGTCGTTAGTGTTGCTGGTCTTGGTGCTGTGGCTTGTTGTCACCGACAACACAAACAGATACTGGCAAGAGCGTATAGATGAGGCGAGGCGCATAAGGCTTCAGAAATTCTCGTAATTCGTAATTCTTCTTCTTCCGGGTTTACAGTGTTTACAGATCCCAGCGTGCTCGCGGGGCGTGTGTGGGCATGTGAATGAATGATTTTTGTTATCAGTTGTTTTTATTTGTAGCATTGTTATTATTTGTTTCTCTTGTCCAAACTAGTGATATCTCATCAAGTCATAAATTTTATGATATTTGTTACTGAACTGCAGATTACTGATCTGTGTGTATATAATGGTTAGTGTTTCTGGATCTCATAGTATAGTTATTTTGTTCTTAAAATTTTATGTTCATAATTTCTACTCATCTCATCTCATTATCTCTAGCCGCTTTATCCTGTTCTACAGGGTCGCAGGCAAGCTGGAGCCTATCCCAGCTGACTACGGGCGAAAGACGGGGTACACCCTGGACAAGTCGCCAGGTCATCACAGGGCTGACACATAGACACAGACAACCATTCACACTCACATTCACACCTACGGTCAATTTAGAGTCACCAGTTAACCTAACCTGCATGTCTTTGGACTGTGGGGGAAACCGGAGCACCCGGAGGAAACCCACGCGGACACGGGGAGAACATGCAAACTCCGCACAGAAAGGCCCTCGCCGGCCACGGGGCTCGAACCCGGACCTTCTTGCTGTGAGGCGACAGCGCTAACCACTACACCACCGTGCCGCCTAATCTCTACTCTATTGGAATATATTGCTTCTGAACTTCAGCATAATAATTGGTGAATTATGGTATCAAGCAGTCTGTTTTACTATATTTTTGAACTTTTGCCTCAGTAGTTTTTCGGAGATCAATTTGAATAGAATGGACAGAATGGACAGATATGGACGAGCGGTGTAGACGTGCAAAGACTGCATCTGGAAAGACCAAACAATTTATATTTTATCGACATTCGGCTCCCTGAGACAGCACCGGCCTCGGTTCAGGCCGTTGCTGAGGCAACATTTCCCCCTGAAGGTCACTGCCGGGAGACACTCTCGCATTCCTTCTCTAACTTTCCACGGTCGCCCCCAGTGTAACAAGCGGGTGCGTGACCAGCGCCTTCATGGCTGCAGGAACGGACGGCTGCTTGCTTGCGCTGGATTACCTCATCCCCTCCCCCCTTACCCCTGATTCCCCCCTCAAGTCCCGTGTTTAAAGTGTACTTGTGTTGTGTGCTTATGTGCAAAGGTTTTTTTAAATGTTCCCACACTGTACTCCTGACAGGAGCATAGTGTGTGTGTGTGGGGGGGGGGGGTGTTCTTTTTTCCCTTATCTCTCCTCATGTTGTGTTTCCTTTTTATCTTCATCCCTGTCTTCCTGCCCTGTCTACCCTATGTCAATTGTATGTTGTTTATGTATGAACAGGTTGACGGCTAATTTCGCTGGTACATGTGACTAGTGACAATAAAGAGCATCATCATCATATCAAGTATTGGTTACTTTTGATTCAGAGATATTATGCATATGTTGTGAATTCGGAAACAAATGCAATAAAGATTATTGGGTTACAAATAGTTTGTGTTTTTTTTCCTCAAATATTTCTTCGGACAAGTCAACTTCACATTCGGACAAGTACATTTCCTTTCAACTTGCCCGACAGGACAAGTGGTTTCAAAAGTAAATGTAGAGCCCTGCTGTGAACAGTTTGAGCTCGATTGTTGTGACAGAATGCTACGGTAATCCACGGTAGCCCACGTAAACCTTATGCACGCCTCTAGGATGCTCACGGCTGCGATGGATGAAATCATCCGGCGCTTGATCCAAGGCAATTATCAACATGGAACTTTCTGGGGATGGAAGCCACACCTTCCTGGTTGTCAAGGTAGCTCCATGGCTCTTGCGTGTTCTGACAGTGCCGGTTGACCCCTGGAAGGCTCAAAATAGTCAACCATGAAGTGATTCTGGCTACGTGAGATTTTAGCTTCAGGAAACTTTTTTAAAATAATTAAACGCTGTTTTTGTAATTCCTTTCAATCCAGGACACGATTATAAACGCTGCATGTTAGGGTGCATCAGTTGCCCCCTAAAAATGAAAAGTTCCTCCGATCATGATGCATCTTTGTTTTTATGTTCCTTTTGGTAAGAAAACACACTGGGTGAAATATCTCATCTCATCTCATTATCTCTAGCCACTTTATTCTTCTACAGGGTCGCAGGCAAGCTGGAGCCTATCCCAGCTGACTATGGGCGAAAGGCGGGGTACACCCTAGACAAGTCACCAGGTCATCACAGGGCTGACACATAGACACAGACAACCATTCACACTCACATTCACACCTACGGTCAATTTAGAGTCACCAGTTAACCTAACCTGCATGTCTTTGGACTGTGGGGGAAACCGGAGCACCCGGAGGAAACCCACGCGGACACGGGGAGAACATGCAAACTCCGCACAGAAAGGCCCTCGCCGGCCACGGGGCTCGAACCCGGACCTTCTTGCTGTGAGGCGACAGCGCTAACCACTACACCACCGTGCCGCCCACTGGGTGAAATATTTTGACAAAATTCAAAAGTTTAATGGTGGCACCACGAGCTCAAAGTTATGGAAAAGCTGCTATTTTATGACAAAATTTCGATCACTTTTCATGAAACATTATGGCACCTTATAGAGTATACCAAATATCTTAGAAATACATTTTTAGTACATATTCTAAATATATTCTCAAGCACAGTTTGAGTTTTAGCTGTTCACTGAATCATTGTTCAACTACTTTTAAACAATACAAATGTATTATGAATCACATTAATGCTTCTCAATCCCTTGCAAAGGTTCTTAACATGATCTCTGGGTCACAAGAAATCAATAAACGGAGTCCAACATTGTGATTCAAACCTTACGCGAAAACATAAAATAAGCATTTTTTGGCAAAAAATGAACCTCATGGTGCCACCATTAGACTTTTGAATACAGTCAAAAAATTTTACAGGATGTCTTTATTGGTGAAAAGGAACACCCAAACAAAAACGCATCAGATTTTATGAAAGTGAGGGCAACTGATGCACCCTACTGCGTGTCTTTACTGTTCTGAACTGACGGATTTAATCTGCCGTTTCTTGTCTCAATATTACACCGCAGTTAGTTCCGGTCAGTGAATCTGACTGGACCAAGCAACGTTCTGAGAGTGCTTATAGAGGAGTGGAGTGAAGCTAGCTGGCATCAAGGTTCAAAAAATCCTGAACGGAACCAGTTCCAGAACCCGTTCCCTGTTGGTTGAAAAGGGCCATCTACGGTATGAAGAGGGGTTACCGTTACCACTCCAAAGTTGATTCTTTTCTGACCACAGCTGTTACTATGGAAAAGATAACATACTAAAAAGGAGCACGTTCATATAAACCTGTGACTTGCAGCTGCACTGATGTGAGGTTGAGATGTGGGTTATTTCAGTAAAATAAATAAATAAATAATTTAAAAAAAAAAAGCGTTTGAGTGAAATGGACCATGTGTGAGAGTCTCACCTGAAGATCTCGTTCTTGGTCGTGATCTCAGTGTCCTGGCAATTTTTACAGCACAGAGACGTGCACTGCAGCAGATAACACACACACACACACACACATCAAAATGCTGACTTGGAAAAGGCTTTTGACAAATCTAGGTTAGACATGTCTGTCTATCTGTCTGTCTCTCTCACACACACACCCTGTCCATGATGTCCAGCTCACAACGGAGTCTCTGAATAGCACTCCCGATCCTCAGTAGCTGCAGTCTGAGAGCGTCGTCTATCGGCAAACACGCGGCCACCCTGTAGGAGAAATCTACACACACACACACACACACACGACGGGGGGGCTTTATCCACAACAACAAACAGAAATGTACCGACTGATTGGCAAACACTAAACACCTGTTACAGGTACACACAGTGTGTGTGTGTATGTGTGTGTGTGTGTGTGTGTGTGTGTGTGTTCGTTCCACTTAGCTAACATTAAACCAGTGCAATCAAGTCCATAAATATTTGGACGCTTTTTTTTTTAATTGTTATTTTTGCTGTTTATTAGAGTATATTAGAGTTAAAGTTAAAATAATTCAAGTTTGCTACCTCACTGATTTTTTTTAAGCTTAATGATAGTTTGCTTCCATAACTTAGAGATGAAAGTGGAGCAAAAAAAAAAAAATCCTGAACTTTTGAAAGTCAAACTAAGATGGGGGCGGGCAACGTCCCCTGAAAATATTTTAATAACATAAGGCCACACCAATTTAATTAGTTGGTTCTCGGAATCGCCGCTTGGAAAAAAAAAAAAAAAGCAAAATGGAAAAAAAAAATCGAAATCAAACTCCTGCCCGCCAACAGAAAAGGTCACGTGACGCTGAAAACCAATCAAATCGCCCCTTTCACTTTAGATAAAGACTTGTGGAAGAAACATGCCTGTGGAGGGGAATCCTACAAAGCCTGTGTTTGTGATTGTTAGGATATTCAGCGAACAGAAGCGTAAAATCTTTGACAGGTACAGTGTGTTGAAATTCTGTTCACTGGTTTGCCTGTATTGTTTGGTCTATTTCCACCGCTAATTTTACCATCAGAGCATTTTTTTCATTTTATTTTTATTTCGCTCGCTCGCTTCATATTTTTTCCTGAAAAAATCCGAGAACCAACTAATTAAATTGGTGTGGCCTAACACGCAAAACCCTGCATTCTAGTGCATTTTAGTACTTATTTTCACTAAAACAAGTTATAACTTTTAAGCCTTTTTCTTTCATGTACATTAATGATTAAGATGTCAAAAATATCAAATTTAATTCCCCTAGTTAATGAGTAATTTTCAGGAGTGTGTTTAGAAAACGCGGTGATTTTCCTGCCTACACAGTTCATTACTCTGGAAAAAAAAAAATCAGACAGTTGAAGGTAAACTCGGCAAAATCCCAAAACAGTCCTGTTAAAAAGTAAAGGTCTGTTAGAGTTTCTAAAGCTTTCAGGTTTCAATGTTGGGGACGTTGAGCCTCGTTTATCAATCTTTTAGTAGAGTTGTGCGTTTGCGTAAGCTAAAGTGAACTAAACATTTCCAATTCAGATTTATGCGAGTTGAAGCCAATTGTTTACGTTAGTTCGTATTGTCTGTAAATTTAAACACACCAATGAAAACCAAATTTCTCATGTAAATCAGGGGCGTAGCTAGGATTTTTCAGGGTGGGGGCACACACTGACCGGCAGCCTGAGTGCATTATGTAACAAAACATAATTCCCATTGCTAGTTTTAGGCAGCTTAGAAACCGGCTCTTCCATTATTGCTGTTTCTTCCACGTTTTTTGATGTTGTGTTCTAGAAACGGCACTAAAACTTAGCTTCGAAACCACAAAATGCAACTTTGATGGAAAAATATATATATATATATATATATATATATATATATATATATATATATATATATATATATATGAGTGATTCCACGCTTATGGGTACTGAAATGGGGACATGAACTTATTTTTAAAAATTCACCTAAAACCATTTCTTTTTTTACCATCAGGTCACAAAACATGTAATCTTTAATGAATGATATGTTAAAAGATAACTTTAATTTTCTGAGATGTAATAAAAACATATTTATATGCCAAAGTCAGAACATAACAGAAGTGTTGTGGACATATAGATTCTCAATTTTAACAATGTAGAATTACTTTTTGAAACATAGGAAGGTGATGTTTTAGCAAATATAATTAATAAACGTGTGTAGTAGAATAAACATACACATTCTTTCAATAAGATTAACATGGTATATAGCTAGATCGTAATTAATTTGTAACAGACGCGAGATGGACGATCGTAACAGAAATAATGGAACAGACATCATTTTGGAACTCATAGGCTTGACTTTGGCATATAAATATGTTTTTATTACATCTCAGAAAATTAAAGTTATCTTTTAACATATCATTCATTAAAGATTACATGTTTTGTGACCTGATGGTAAAAAAAGAAATGGTTTTAGGTGAATAAGTTCATGTCCCCATTTCAGTACCCATAAGCGTGGAATCACTCATATATTATATAAAATAAACTGCTTACCTCTCTTCACGTCGAAAGAATGAGGAAAGTTTTGCTTGTTTTGACACGGCGAATCATTAAAACGAGAGGAAATGCTTGTAATTCGCAACTAAAAAGACTGCAGCTACACTGGCAGCTTGAACACGCTTTCTAGTGCGATTGTGTTGCGCTCGTGCAGAACGGTGTCAGTCCTGCGTGCCTTAGCACGTGCACCTGAAGGCGCACCTAACAAGCTCCGGCACGCGCGCCGTTCACAAAGGACACCTGTCTTTAATCAATGAACTATGTTTGGGCTATTTAAGGACCGCGCCCATGCAAGGACGATGCGAAGTATTACGCCGCGTCTAGGAATGCGAAAAATCCTCAAAATAAATTTCTCCATTCGGAAAACTGGAGATTTTCAAGGGTTTTATGAAATATCTGGATTTCCGGGTAAATCCAGAAGACTTTCATCCCTGTTCACTGATGCTGACGGCTCTCTGGACTTCATATTGAACGTTAACAGGAATACTAGGGTGCATCAGTTGCCCCCTAAAAATGAAAAGTTCCTCCGATCATGATGCATTTTTGTTTTTATGTTCCTTTTGGTAAGAAAACACACTGGGTGAAATATCTCATCTCATCTCATTATCTCTAGCCGCTTTATCCTGTTCTACAGGGTCGCAGGCGAGCTGGAGCCTATCCCAGCTGACTACGGGCGAAAGGCGGGGTACACCCTGGACAACTCGCCAGGTCATCACAGGGCTGACACATAGACACAGACAACCATTCACACTCACATTCACACCTACGGTCAATTTAGAGTCACCAGTTAACCTAACCTGCATGTCTTTGGACTGTGGGGGAAACCGGAGCACCCGGAGGAAACCCACGCGGACACGGGGAGAACATGCAAACTCCACACAGAAAGGCCCTCGCCGGCCACGGGGCTCGAACCCGGACCTTCTTGCTGTGAGGCGACAGCGCTAACCACTACACCACCGTGCCGCCCTGGGTGAAATATTCTGACAAAATTCAGAAGTTTAATGGTGGCACCAGGAGCTCAAAGTTATGGAAAAAGCTGCTATTTTATGACTTTTATGACAAAATTTCGATCACTTTTCATGAAACATTATGGCACCTTATAGAGTATACCAAATATCTCAGATATACATTTTTAGTACATATTCTAAATATATTCTCAAGCACAGTTTGAGTTTTAGCTGTTCACTGAATCATTGTTCAACTACTTTTAAACAATACAAATGTATTATGAATCACATTAACGCTTCTCAATCCCTCACAAAGGTTCTTAACATGATCTCTGGCTCACAAGAAATCAATAAACGGAGTCCAACATTGTGATTCAAACCTTACGCGAAAACATAAAATAAGCGTTTTTTGGCAAAAAATGAACCTCATGGTGCCGCCATTAGACTTTTGAATACAGTCAAAAAATTTTGCAGGATGTCTTTATTGGTGAAAAGGAACACCCAGACAAAAACGCATCAGATTTTATGAAAGTGAGGGCAACTGATGCACCCTAAGGAATACGTTCCAGAGAGATCCTTCATCTGCTTACTTGTAATTTAAATAACAAAGCATCGGGGACAAGCAGAACAGCCGCTTATAGGATATAAAACAACATACCTTTGGTCTCTTTAAACCCTCTTAATTCTACGTAGATAAAGAAACGCCTGGATGTATTTATATATTTTTGTCAATTCTGAGCTTATTCTTTCGGTCAGTATCAAGGGTTAGACATCATAGGATTCAGGAGAACCGACTCTTTCTTTCGAGTTTAGTATAAAGTCAGAATCATGCAGTACCTTTGTGTGAGCGTTCAATATTTAACTTTAAAAAAAAACAAAACACCACAGTGAAAACCTTCAACCAGGGATTTTTTCCCCCTCAATGTGAAAAATTGTTCTGTATTCAGGTGTTTTGAAGCTGACCACTCTTTTGCAACTCCCTTTTTTTTTTTCTCTGACCTATGTAAAGCGACCTTGAGTTTGAGAAAGATAGTAATTTCTTCTTCTTCTTCTTAGGCCAAACAAACTAGACCCCGAAGCCGTTTGTTTTCAGGATAATGGCTGGCTGATGAAATTATTGGCTGGCTAGCTGACTCAGCCAAAACCTTAATGGCTGCTGCAGCCACCAAAATGTTTATGGCTACAAATGGCTGATACTGGACGTCACTGTGTGGCATATATCCGGGCGAACGGATCAAACAAATGGGGGGAATAAATAGCAAATTACCACAGGTCCCCTGGTCTCTTACTTCACTGTAAATATAAATCTAGCAAGATTGTAGTTCAATGCTAATAATAAGCTAATCTGGATTGTTCGAGGAAGGCATCTAGCGATCTACTCTCACTAGCAATGACCAGTGAAGGACTGGCAGCTATCTTACTATGATGAAAGTAGAGTGGTGGAGTACTTTTTTTTAATCAATCTCGAAGTATGTGAAACAAACAAACAAACAAACAAACAAACAAACAAACAAACAAAAAAAACCTTTACACTTTCCCTCAGCAGCGGCAAAGAATGCAGCCATCTCGTCGATATCGGAGTCGATTGATGCTCTGGGTGGGTTCCCGGGTTCCCCAGTGTATCGTGGTAACGGTGTGAGGGGCGGGAAGCCAGACAGGTAGTCACAACGGCAAGCTTGTGGTGGCTCTCTGTGCTGTGATATTAGTTCTAAATCTCTACAGTGTATGCCTATACGTCTCTATTGTGTTACTACTAGTGTGTACAGTTGATCATGTTTGTGTCACTTTTCTTGTAGCTCATGATGTGGATAAACCCATTATTTGATGTACACAATTCTTAGTGGCTCAGCCAAATTTTATTAGATAGCGGCTCAAATTGGCTTACAAAATTCTTGGCTGGCGGCGGCTCAAATTCTAAATGGCGGTTTTAGCGGCGGCTTCGGGGTCTAAAACAAACAAACGAAAAAAAAAACCCAACACCTTTGTTTCCGGTTACCCGACCGACCCCCCCCCGGGCCTTTCCGACCCCCGCGTGACCCCGACCCCCTCTCAGTCTACAAAACGTTCATGCGATGCACACAGCATGGTTGTCCCTGGTCATAGACCAACGTCCGTACGTTATGCATAGCGCGAGTGTCTCTCGCATCATAAACGGCCGACTGTACGCATGCGCGTGACTACCTCTAACAGGAAGCAACGAAAATGGCGGTGGTTTGTGTGCTGAAAGACGCGCGTCTTGCACATCGCAAGCCCAGTCTTAGACAAACTATGTCGCTAGAAAAAGAGACATTTAAAGACAGTGAAGATTTGTTAGCTTGTACCAGTAATTCTAGAATAAATATAGAAATCATCTACGTGAAGCATCGGTTGACACCGACAACAAACTGTGTTGCTGTCAAAGTTCGAGTACTCTTGCGGGGCGCCAGTAATACCTGCCGAACATTTTCTTGCCTCAGTTTGTGGTGTCGGAATGCTTCTCAACTGTGCAGATCCTGTTGAAATACAGTGCCTTGCAAAAGTATTCACACCCCTTGAACTTTCACATTTTTCCACGTTACAACCACGAACTTAAAAGTTTTTTTATTGAGATTTTATGTGATAGACCAACACAGAGTAGCACATAATTGTGAAGTGAAACGAAAATGATAAATGGTCTTCAAAATTTTAAACAAATAAAAATCTGAAAAATGTGATGTGCGTTAGTATTCGGCCCCCTGTACTCTGATACCTCTAAATACAATCCAGTGCAATCAACTGCCTTCAGAAGTCATCTAATTAGTTAATAGAGTCCTACTGTGTGTAATTTACTCTCAGCATAAATACACTTGTTCTGTGAAGGCCTCAGTGGTTTGTTAGAGAACACTGAAGAACAAACAGCATCATGAAGACCAAAGAACTCACCAGACAGGTCAGGGATAAAGTTCTGGAGAAGTTTAAAGCAGGGTTAGGTTATAAAAAAATATCCCGAGCTCTGAACATCTCAAGAAGCACTGTTCAATCCATCATTCAAAAATGGAAAAAGTATGGCACAACTGCAAACCTACCAAGACATGGCCGTCCACCTAAACTGACAGAGCGAGCGAGGAGAGCACTGGTCAGAGAAGCAGCCAAGAGGCCCATGATCACTCTGGAGGAGCTGCAGAAATCCACAGCTCAGGTGGGAGAATCTGTGCACAGGACAACTATAAGTCGTACACTCCACAAATCTGGCCTTTTTGGAAGAGTGGCAAGAAGACAGGCATTGTTGAAAGACAGGCATAAGAAGCCATGTAGGGGACACAGCAAGCATGTGGAAGAAGGTGCTTTGGTCAGATGAGACCAAAGTTGAACTTTTTGGCCTAAATGCAAAGCGCTGTGTGCGGCGGAAAACTAACACTGCTCATCACCCTGCACACACCATCCCCACTGTGAAACATGGTGGTGGCAGCATCATGCTATGGGAATGCTTTTCTTCAGCAGGGACAGGGAAGCTGGTCAGAGTTGATGGGAAGATGGATGGAGCTAAATACAGGGCAATCCTGAAAGAAAACCTGTTGGAGGCTGCAAAAGACTTGAGACTGGGAAGGAGATTCACCTTCCAGCAAGACAATGACCCTAAACATACAGCCAGAGCTACAATGGAACGGTTTAGATCAAAGAATATTCATGTGTTAGAATGGCCCAGTCAAAGTCCAGACCTAAATCCCATCGAGCATCTGTGGCAAGACTTGAAAATTGCTGTTCACAGACGCTCTCCATCCAATCTGGCTGAGCTTGAGCTATTTTGCAAAGAAGAATGGGCAAAAATTTCAGTGTCTAGATGTGCAAAGCTGGTAGAGACATACTGTACCACAAAAGACTTGCAGCTGTAATTGCAGCAAAAGGTGGCTCTACAAAGTATTGATGCAGGGGGGCTGAATACTAATGCACATCACATTTTTCAGATTTTTATTTGTTTAAAATTTTGAAGGCAAGGCAAGGCAAGTTTATTTATATAGCACATTTCATACACAATGGCAGTTCAATGTGCTTTACAGAAGCAAAAACAAAAACAGTAAACAATAGAGAAATAAAATTACATAAAATAAAAAGAATTAAAAGAAAATAATAAGAATTAAACAGTAGAACTAAAATAATAAAAATGATAAAATGCCAAAAAGAAAAAAGGAGAAAAAGAAAAAGAAACCAGCGGAATAAAATAGAATAAAATTCAAGTAAATTTGAAACATGCAGAGAAAGTAAAGATTATAAAAAATGTAAAAATATTAATTATTTAACAGAAAGCATCTGAAAACAGCTTGGTCTTTAACCTAGATTTGAAGCTGCCAACAGCAGGAGCATTTTTAATGTCCTCTGAAGACCATTTATCATTTTCGTTTCACTTCACAATTATGTGCTACTCCGTGTTGGTCTATCACATAAAATCTCAATAAAAAACTTTTAAGTTCGTGGTTGTAAGGTGGAAAAATGTGAAAAAGTTCAAGGGGTATGAATACTTTTGCAAGGCACTGGAGCCTACTATAGCAGCGGATTTGGAAGAACAGACATTTGTCCATATTGTCTTCAAGACTCGGTCTGTGTTAAACCAGATCGGAGAAAAAGATTTAAAACAGTTATTGAAGTATGTGACGAGCGCCTTCAAAAAGGCATAAAAGACGTTTGCTACAGGCTGTACGGGAAGTAGACATTGAACAGCTGATCTTCACAGTCCAACGCACATGTTCAGTGCGAGAAGTTTGTGTCTGGTTCGAAATAAATCTTTGAAAAGTGTTCTTTAGTGTTTATTTCTGAAAACAGAATACCTCCAAACATGCAATCGATCAGAGTGCTGGGCGGGTGGATATTTTATTGTGAATATGGGGGAAAAAAGCATGGTGATAGCCATGGAAACATTCCCCCCCCCAAAAAAAAATCCTCACCGACCTACCCTAATTTTTCAAGGCATGTAATAGGAAACAAACAATTTTTTTTGTTTGGCCTTATTATTATTATTACCGTATTTTCCGGACTATACGTCGCTCCGGAGTTTAAGTCGCATCAGCCAAAAAATGCATTATGAAGACGAAAAACACATATATACGTCGCACCGGACTATAAGTCGCACTTTTTTGAAGGGTTATTCTATCCATGGAATCTGTGATTGTATCTGATAAGCGGCGCGTGGTTACTGCGCGACTGCATTGTTTATTTAATAAACGAACAGCTGAGCAGTGATAACGCGCACTTTGCCCTGTAAGTAGCCTAGTCTGATTATTTTAAATATCTACTACTATCTTTAATACTATCACTATCGTTATTACTAATAGCCTATATTATTATTATTATAACTAATATTAGTAGCCTATTACTGATGCATTAATCAGTTTGCTTTTAGAATATTTTTACCAGTAGGGCTTATTATCGCCCCATGGCTCTTTCATCTGTGTTTATTAAAGCTGTAGTCATCATCGAGGAGTGTCATTCTTCATTTTTGTCGAACTTTATTTCATTAAATCAGAGGTCAAGTAGGCTATAGGTATATCATCTCCAAAGACAACCGTCTAGTGAAAAAAAAAACAACCGCTTTTAAATCCCCTACTTAAATCCTTAAAAAGAGTAATTTAACTCGTCTTGTGTGATCTGATCTCCAATGGTGAAATAAACCGGTTGTGATATGGGTAGTCTGTTATTTTAGAAGATAAATTTAATATATAATTTAATATATAGCCTAATAAAAATAATATTTTATAACATATCACGACATATTACTGTCTGTAACTGTTCATCACTAAAGCGTTTTCTAAGATCATAATGTCTGATATTATTATTATTATTATTATTATTATTATTTTTTTTTTTTTTTACACACACAATAAGCGCGTGTGCGTAAAGTTATAGTAAACCACCCCCCACCTTTTTTTTTTTTTTTTTGAGTCGCCGGACCCACCCACCTCCTGCGTTCTGGGACCTCCCACTTCACAAATTAAGCACTGCCTAAAATCACTACATAACTTATTTAAATAACTATAGCCCTATCATTAATAATAAAACACAGGTCAATCAAGTTTATCAAGCTGATGATTTCACTCCAAATCAGCAAATCCATTGAATTCCTCATCCTCGGTGTCGCTTCTGAACAACTCTGCCAACTCCAGCGGCAGACGAAGCGCCGTTTCCTCTTCTTCTGCGTGGCTGTCATCAGACTCAGCATCAGCTCCAGTTATTCCACGGTGAAAAAAAAAAAAAAAAACACATATATACGTCGCACCGGAGTATAAGTCGCATGGCTAGCCGAACCATGAAAAAAAGTGCGACTTATAGTCCGAAAAATACGGTAGATGCAAAGTTACAACGGAAAGTAGAAAATCTCATGGTTTAGACACAATTTAAAGCTCGTCTCGAATCAGAAACAGCACTAAAGTTATTTAATGTTTTGTAGAACGTGTGCGCGCTGCATCGATGCAACACCTGGTTTGTAAGGGTTTAGAATTAACAATTATTCAAGATTATTATTCACGGAGCCTAAGCTGGATAATTGTTTCAGTATAAATACGCAGGTGATGATAAAAAAAAAAAATCGTATAAAATACATTTTTCGAACTTCAAAAGCAGCATGCAAATGTAATAAAGGCGCGGCGCAGACTTGTCTCACTTATCTACACGTTCACATTTGTACGGACGCAAAACCCATCAAAAATCAGGTCGATGCATGAGCACAGGGCTTTTCAAAGTGTGGGGCGCGCCTCCCCTGGGGGGCGCCAGAGTTCTTCGGGGGGGTGCAATGTGAGGAAACATAAACCAGAATAAGTTACTATTGCGGACATTTAGCGAACTTCAGCTAGCTTCTACCAGAGACAAAATGGATCGATTTTTAGTACCTAAAGCTACAGTGAGTGAGGAGACAGAGTCTGGGCCAAGCAAAAAACCAGACCCTCCAGGATTTCGCGATGTTGCGATTCAACCAATCCCCGCGAATTCAGGGCGGTGTTGCAATTATATCCAATCACCGCAACCTTCCCGCAAATTTGACCAATCGTTGGCGTCGTCTTGAGGTGACGTCGTCAAACTACCTTCCGCCTTACTTCCGTGTATATGTTCAAGAGAAGCAGCATGCGCGCAGTGTTGCCAGATTGGGCGGTTTTAAGTGTATTTTGGCGGATTTTGAACATATTTTGGACTGGAAAACGTCAGCAGTATCTGGCAACACTGCATGTGCGAGACAATGTTTATGTAGGCTTAAATTCTGTTACTGAAAGTGTGTTATGTTTACAGTAGGGCTTTGACCTTGGCCCAAAAATCATATTCGAAGTTCGTTTGGAAATTAATCTAGACATTCGAATAGTATTCGAACTTTTATTAATTATATTATTCTTAAATGCCTCACTAACACCTCGGCATCAAAATTAAATATGATATTCAGTCCACCAGGGGGCAGTGTTCAGTCAATGTCAATAAGATTACGTGCAGGAAATACGAAATATTCAGGCGTGTTTTTACAACCACTACTAATGAAACGTGCAGTGTCGTAGTAATTGGCATTATACCGGCTGACACTTTTAACGTTACATAATCCACAAACTTCGTCGTTTGTCCGTTGCCTTTTTTGTGTGAAACGCTGTTCCTTCGGTTTCCTGGTTGCTTGTACTGATGAAAGCCTCTAAACTGTAGCCTCACTGACAATCAAAGGGGAACGTTTACAAAATGAGCAGGTACTGCTAGGCCTACACCTAATCTGTGAGTTTATAACACTGCCGTTCCGAGCCCATTCGTGTTGGCTTTTGAGAATGTTTGTTTTGAATGAGACCGGTGTCAGCTGTCATGTCACTGCTTCCTGCTCGCGTCTCTGATTCACAATTCAAACAAACACGGACACGATATGTTATAAGATCACAGATTAGTTTTACGTGCTCACTTCGTTAACTTATAAACTTCATGGTATGTAAATTCCACCATGTGTAGGCTAAATTAATTTAGGCCTATAGGCTACTTGCGCAAGTAAGCTAATAGTTTTTTTTTTTAGCAACTATCCCAAGTTGACAAAAATAACAGCGCATGAAAGCATTACTGCGCAGTGTCGCATAGTCAGCTTGACGCTAACGTCTACAGGTGCCCAGATAAGACAAAAGACAATGACCTTCGCGATTCACATAAATTCCACAGACGTTAAAAAAAAAAAAAAAAAAAACCTGCGACCTGAACTGAAAACGTTTACAACCACATTCACAAAAATAAAAGAACTATGCCTAATGATACCATATACAGGTTCGAATATTTAGAGCTGCCTAATATTCGTTCGAACATCTCTTTTTTTCACAACATTCGAATTGTATTCGAATATCGAAGTTCGAAGTCAAAGCCCTAGTTTACAGTGAAGGACTGTGCGCACTTTACATTATTTTTTGACTTAATACAAGAAATTAATGGATGCCAACATTTTTGCCGAAATGGTATTTTATTTTCCATTGTTCAGGCAGCTTCAGCATCATACTGTGAGATTTTGTTCAAATTGTTTTTTTTTTCTTCTATGAAGCCTGAGCCATTTATTTTATTAGTTTATAATTATTGTTTAATTTAGTCTTCAGGAGAGACTGCCTGCACACAGTACTAGTATTAATAGTGTTTTTTCTTACATGAAAGCTGAGGCATTTATATTATATTTTAAGGTAACTTCATGTTGTGCTGTGAGGTTCTATGCACACTAACTTTTGAACCAACAGGTGCATTTGGATAAGTAAAGCCTATTTTTCTGCATTTTTGTAGTCCTGGTAATCTTTTATATTGGTAAAGTTGTTTATAGGACCATTTTTCAGTGTCTGTTTTTTTTAATCAATAGTTTTTCAGTAATAACTTAATATTTAACATATCACTCAATTTTAATCACAAAAAGAGAAAATCGCAACAATTTCTCGCAACTTTCACTTCCTCCCGCAATGTAATCGCAACAAAAACCTAAAAAACACCGCAACTTTCATCGCAATTTTTTGGAAAACCCCCCGCAACATCAGACATTTTAGCCCGCAACAATCACAAAAAAGGCCCGCGGAATCCTGGGGGGACTGAAAAAAGATGGAAGTATGACCACGATTATTTAAAGTTTGGATTTTCATGGACTGGATCTGAAGATGCTCCACTGCCACAGTGTGTTGTCTGCCAAGAGGTGCTAGCTAACGATGCTATGAGATGTTTAAAATGTGTAAAACGATGTTTTAAAAAGCACAGATGTTTAAAATGTGTAAAAGAAAAAATAAAAATGTGTACAACAACCATTTTTTTTTTAAATACGAATGGAACATTAAGTATAGCAACAACAAAAATTGTGAGGGGGGCGCTGTTGTTTATTTGCTCTCTGAGGGGGGGCGGACTCTCCCACACTTTGAAAACCCCTGCATTAGCATGTTCTCGAAAATATGGAGTTTTGCTATAAACAACAAATTAAATTTAGTACAAATATGCAAGTGATTATATGAAAACGTGTGCCGATTGGTCGAGAGACTCGGACTATTTCTCAATAATCACCTCGAGTGACTCGGCAAAACGGCGGCCGATCGCTTTGTCACCGTGAGTGAGGGAGAATTATAAAAGATGAAAGAAAATGCTGCTCCTACGGTAAAAGCACTAAAGATGCGCCCAAGTTTGGTCTAAAACGATTCAAAGTTAAGGTGGAGTTGTGATTTATTTTATCGACTTCAAAGCAAGGTATTTTATGCGAGTTGGTGTAGATAAGCAGGGGTCGAAATTAAGCATGTACCGACGGACATGGGCAAGTCATTCTCATACTCGGGCAACAATAAAATTATCACTAGTTGTCCGTCGTACGACTGTGTTTGAATGTCTATTTTACCAAGAAAAATTAAGTCGTTGTGATTCCTAACGGAAACAGAACGAAAACTTTATTCTTCCCGTCTTCTCTTTCGTTTGTCCTTGACTTTGGTTCGTTGCGGTAGTTGACGCTTCCATTCGCGAAATGGCGCTACATGATATGATTATTCACACGAGGCGCCGCTGTCGCGTAGGCTAGAACGAACGAAGCGTCTTTTTGGACTGATTTTTAATTCTGATTTGATCAGTTACACTTGACCATGATGACATGATGTTTTCTGACTGTTTAACAAGTTTAATAGAAGATACGAGTTGTTTTACTGTTCATCATGATGAAATAAACACCAAACGCATACGAGTGTTATAACTTTATTTCTATCAATCAGTAATCAAACAATGGCAAAACAAGTTGAAATATTTTATTGCATACTCTATAATATACATCCAGATTAATCTGGCTAACGCGACTTCAAAGCTCTGCGAGCATTTGGTCTGGCAAAGATATTAAGCCCAACCGTTTCCCAAAGCGCGTGGCCTCCCTGAAATGCCTCAGTTTGCTACTGGTCGAAGCCAGAAAAGGCTGTGACGAAGCTTAAACCAATCACATCACTCTTTCCTCTGACGTATGCGACGCGACGGGGCTAACTGGTAGATTAAACTCTTACCGAAGCCGGTCGGGAGCAAGGCGAAAACGTCCTTCCTTTCAATAAATACCTCCAGGCAGGGCCGTAACTACCATTGAGGACACCGAGGTCATGTCCTCGGCATTTTTTTCCCACGGTATTTTTTTTTCACTCAGAAATGTGAAATTAATATATGATGAAAATCGTTCTGACTTTGATCGGTGGAAAATTCTAAATTCAGCTTGCATCCCCCTGTTCTCATTTGTTTGTCTAAAAATAAAGTCCACATAATCATTTTTTTTTTTTTTTAAGATTTTTTTTGGGCTTTTTGCACCTTTATTGGATAGGACAGTGTAGAGACAGGAAATGAGCGGGAGAGAGAGAGACGGGAAGGGATCGGGAAATGACCTCGGGCCGGAATCGAACCCGGGTCGCCCGCATTCATGGTATGGCGCCTTAACCACCTGAGCCACAACGCCCCCCCCACATAATCATTTTTAAACGAAGCTGAAATATCCGACATTGGAAACATTTCATATTAGTCAGCTAAGCACCACGGGATACACAAGAGCTGAGAAGTGTTCTCATCAAGGTCCGACTCTGCAGCCAGGCAGTTTGTCAATTAGTCGTGGAATCTGAAAATTGACATAAGATGAAGAAGTCTACTACACTAAAACAAACCAAACTCAGCTCTGGAAAGTCAACAAGTGAGAGAAAAAGAAAGAGGGAAGAAGGGGAGTTAATTTTGCCAGTCACTGACAGTTATGTGCCGGAATGCTTATGATCATTAACAGTGCAATTTTAATTAGCATTTCAAGCAACAACAGTCGAAGCCACTTAGCTAGATAGGATTTTCGTTTTCCAGGCGGCACAAACTTTTATTCTCTCTCTCTCGATGTGATTTGGTGCGTTTCAGATCAGAAAAGGCTGGACAGTCGTGACCTGTTGTTTATGAAGTTATTGGGTGCTGACGAGACTTGAGCTATTTTGCTAACTTACCAGACTATAGGCTAACGTGAACACAAGACACTATTGTTTTGATCATTGGTTGTATTTTCGAACGGAAATGAAAACGGGTAGCAAACTTATTATGTTCACATTTTATTTACAACATGATGTGCCACCTCTGACTGCTTTCTGTCAATCATGAAGAGCCCAGCCGCGTTCACAGCTCCTCCTCCAATCACCAGCTGGAGATGAGCCTCCTCTCGGGAAGTCTTGTCCCGCCCCTCTTATTGACTCCCATCTCCAGTGAGGCTCAGTCTCCGAATGTGGCGTTTTAGTCGGTTTTGTCCAATAACCGTCTAGTATTTTGCTATTGAAAAGGGCAGATATTTTTTAAAAAGCAATTGAAGTCCATTCAGGCTCGGCTAGATTGCGTTGTCACTCACTCACGCGCACACACACACACAAAATACTTTTGTGATCGTGCAGTTTTGAAATTGTTAAAATAAACATGTTCACCTACATGTTCATCTTGTTGGGCTTGTGATTTTGACTCGTTTCCAAAATGTATGAAAAGTCACCATATTAGGACATTTTTTTTTGGCAAATAAGATGTAATCGCAATGTTTGACCTCGGTATTTGAAAAATCCTGGTTACGGCCCTGCCTCCAGGGCTGCTCTTTGCTCCGTTTTCAATGAGAACTTGCTCCATGTTCGTAATGTTTCTAGTGAATGAAGTGCTTCCGGCATAGATTCTGTAAACGATCTATGGCTTCCGGTCGCAGTTCTACTACGTCACTGCCTTGAACACGCCTCTACCCAGGGCCGTTGGAGATGCTCAAAGTTGATTGGCTCCCGATTTTTCGGGAGCTTGGAAGAGCTGGAGATAGCTTGCCTGGCCAGACTAAGCTCGCAACAGGCCCTCGTGTTGCGTCACGCTTAGGATGGGCGGGCCCAGGCTACATCCAGATTGCTTTTTATGCAAATTACTTACCCACTCAACCTGCAATAAGTGACAAATCTGTGCCGTGTCGTTATTACATTTGCATGCTGCTTTTGAAGTAAGTTATTTTTTAATGCGCTTTTTGAAAAATAATCATCTGTGTATTTATACTAAAACAATTATCCACCCCAGGCTCAGTGAATATCGGTAAATAATAACCTTAACTTCGGTTATTATTCGCTGATATTCACTTCACCTTTGAGGACTAATTGTAAAATATTCATGAGGAGCAAGCTTTCACACTTCTCATTACCTCTAGCCGCTTAATCCTGTTCTACAGGGTCGCAGGCGAGCTGGAGCCTATCCCAGCTGACTACGGGTGAAAGGCGGGGTACACCCTGGACAAGTCGCCAGGTCATCACAGGGCTGACACATAGACACAGACAACCATTCACACTCACATTCACACCTACGGTCAATTTAGAGTCACCAGTTAACCTAACCTGCATGTCTTTGGACTGTGGGGGAAACCGGAGCACCCGGAGGAAACCCACGCGGACACGGGGAGAACATGCGAACTCCGCACAGAAAGGCCCTCGCCGGCCACGGGGCCCGAACCTGGACCTTCTTGCTGTGAGGCGACAGCGCTAACCACTACACCACCGTGCCGCCCTTCTCACACTTATCATACTGTACATATAATATTAAATGTGATGATAATTAGAAAGGTGTTGTTTTTTTTTTTAACCGGTGCTTTCCTGCTCTTTCACTGCAGATGCTCAAAAACATATATGTTGGCCGGCCATATGGTTATTAGACAGCGGATTTGTAAATTAATTATATCAAAAATTTACTTTTTTTTTTTTTAAACATTTAAAACAGAGCTTTTTTATTTTATTTCTTTTTCTATTTTTTTTCTGTGTGTTTGTGTAGTTTGATGTTTGTTTGAGTGTTTTGTCCGCCGGTTGTGGTGTAGCTCCGGACCCAGTTTTGGGCGTCGGTTCCCTCCAGGCCTTGGTTCGCCGTGGGCGATGCCTGCACTCCCAGCTGTGGACTGCAGTGAGCTCGTTGCTCATTTTACATCGTGGTTGTCCAGCGCTCTGTGCTTTAACGCTTGGCGTGATGTTCTGAGCGATGTTGCTGGGTGGCGTCGCGGCGGCTGTGCAGGCGGTTTGGACATACCAGCGCTCTGCGTGGCGGTGCTTCTCTGCTCGCTTTGTGGATCCATGGCGTGGTGTTCGAGCGATGTTGCTGGCGGCGTCACGGCGGCGGTGCTGGAGATGTGGGACTCGTTTTCGTGCGCCTTTTGGTGGGACTGTGGCTGCTACACCACGGGAATTACATCCTGATCCCTACTTGGTGGACTTTTTACTTTTTATTTATTTTTTTCTTTCCTTGTCTATAATTGTAAAGCGTCCTTGGGTTTTTTGAAAGGCGCTATATAAATTTAACTTATTATTAGTATTTGATTGCCACAATTCTTGACTGCAGAGCTGATGATACCTGTACACGCTCCTGTACACACTCCTGTACTGTCCTCAACACTGAAATGGTAGAAATCCTCATTTCCCTCTGCACTTTTGACAATTATTGCTGTACTTTAAAATGGAAAATCCCAAGCAGGGAAAATCAATATGTACAAGCCTAGCAAAATATATCCTTCATGAGAGTGTATTGTGTATGTGTGTGTACCTATAGCATTAGTAGGCAGTGACTCGTCTTTGAGGTTCTCATCCCATTCATGGAGCTGTTTCTTAACTCTGCTCATTAGAGTCTCCTGTATCACACACACACACACACACACACACACCATTAATATGATAAACTAAATTTGTTTTAGTTCATCCCAAATGATGTTTTAAAGAACCCAAGAACTTTTAGTACCTGCCTCTTCATGCTACAACCCCACTTCCAAAAAAGTTGGGACGCTGTGTAAACTGTAAATAAAAACAGAAGGGGCGTCGTGGCTCAGTCGACTAAGGCGCCATACCATAAATCCAGGGACCCGGGTTCAATTCCGACCCGAGGTCATTTCCCGATCCCTCCCCGTCTCTCTCTCCAGCTCATTTCCTGTCTCTACACTGTCCTATCCAATAAAGGTGAAAAAAGCCCCAAAAAAATCTTAAAAAAAATAAATAAAAACAGAATGCAACAATTTGCAAATCATGGAAATGTTATATTTATTTGAAAATAGTACAAAAGACACCATATCAAATGTTGAAACTGAGAAATTTTTTTGTTTTTTGAAAAATATGCTCATTTTGAATTTGATGTCAGCAACACGCTTCAGAAAAGTTGGGACAAGGGCGTGTTTACTACTGTGTCGCATCACCTCTACTTTTAACAACACTCTGTAAACGTTTGGGAAATGACGAGACAGATTGCTGTAGTTTTGAAAGAGAGATGTTGCCCCATTCTTGCCTGATATACAATTTTAGTTGCTCAACAGTTCAGGGTCTCCTTTGTCATAATTTACGCTTCATAATGCATCAAATGTTTTAAACGGGAGACAGGTCTGGACTGCAGGCAGGCCAGTTTAGCACCTGGACTCTTTTACTACAGAGCCTTGCAGTTTTAATATGTGCAGAAAGCGGTTTGGCGTGTTGTCTTGCTGAAAGAAGGAAGCCCTTCCCTGAAAAAGATTTTGTCTGGATGGCAGCATATTGCTCTGAGACATCTTTATATCATTCAGCATTAATGATGCCTCCCAGATGTACAAGCTACCCATGTCATGCGCACTAATCCACCCTCATACCATCACAGATGCCGGCTTTTGAACTGTGCGCTGATAACAAGCCAGATGGTCCCTCTCCTCTTTAGCCTGGAGGACGTGGTGTCCATGATTTCTAAAAGAATTTCTACTTTTGATTCGTCAGACCTCGGGACAGTTTTCCACTTCGCCTCAGTCCATCGTAAAGGAGATCGGGCCCAGAGAAGGTGGCGGCGTTTCTGGATATTGTTTATATCTGGCTTTAACTTGCATTTGTGGATGCAGTAATGAACTGTTTTCACCGACGATGGTTTTCTGAAGTGTTCCTGAGCCCATACAGTGATTTCCACTACAGACATGCTTCTGCTTTTAATGCAGTGTCTCCTGAGGGCCTGAAGATCACAGGCATCCGATATCAGTTTTCAGCCTTGTCTCTTGCATACAGAGATTTCTCCAGATTCTCTGAATCTTTTAATGATATTATGGACCATAGATGATGTGATCCACAAATTCTTTGCAGTTTTACATTGAGGAACATTATTCTTAAATTGTTGCACTGTTTGCCCATGCAGTCTTTTACAGAGCGGTGGACCCCTCCCCATCTTTACTATGAGAGACTCCGCCTCTCTGGGATGCTCTTTTTATCCCCAATCATCTTACTGACCTGTTGCCAGGGGTTTTTTTTTTAGCATTACACAACTTTTTCAGTCTTTTCTTGCCTCTGTCCCAACTTTTCTGAAACGTGTTGCTGACATGAAATTCAAAATGAGCGTATATTTTCCAAAAACCAATAAAATTTCTCAGTTTCAACATTTGATATGTTGTCTTTGTACTATTTTCAATGAAATATCGGGTTTCCATGATTTCCAAGTTATTGCATTCTGTTTTTATTTACAGTTTACACAGCGTCCCAACTTTTTTGGAATTGGGGTTGTATTATACAGACCAATACGAAAAAAAATTGGAGTTTACACAGAATGGTGCGAAAAACAAACAAACAAACAAAAAAACACTGAATGAGCGACGGTTCTGTAGGTGGAAACAAATGCCTTGTTGATAAGAGAGGGTCAGAGGAAAATGGCCAGATTGGTTTGAGCTGCCAGGAAGGATATAGTAACTCAATCACTCTACAACCATGGTGAGCAGAAAAGCATCTCAGCATGCAACAGCAGGCGACCACGTTGGGTTCCACTCCTGCAGCCAAGAACAGGGATCTTAGAATCAAGAACGAGTTCCTATTAAAGTGGCCGGTGAGTGTATACGGAGTATATTCATTTTGAAAAGGGTGGGGGGGGTTCCTGCAAGTTGGTGGTTAAGTGACTTCCTGGAGGAGATTTTGACCAAATTGGATAACATCGCTACTTCAGACCGATCGAAAATTCCATCCCTATAACCTGCTGGAGTTTCTCCATAGGGGTGTTCACACGGCACATATTTGCACCGATGCTGCACCGACGTATTTTGTTGCGATATATCTTATGCCGCTTTTCCACTACAAACGTGGCTGAGTCGGGCTGAGCCGTGCCGTGCTGAGTCGGGCTGAGCGGGGCTGTTGGAGTTGCATTTCGACTACAACCGCGCTGAACCGTGCTGGCTGGAAGTAGGTGGACACATTGGGTGGAGTTAGCGAAAGTGGGTGGACGTCAGGTGATGTCGTTAAGCGGCGCAAACAGTGACATCAGTGAGCTTTTAAGCGGTAGTCTCACGACCTGAATAGTAAACAATAAACATGGAGGACATGGAGTCGTTAGTGTTGCTGGTCTTGGTGCTGTGGCTTGTTGTCACCGACAACGTGGACAGATACTGGCAAGAGCGTATAGATGAGGCGAGGCGCATAAGGCTTCAGAAATTCTCGTAATTATTCTTCTTCCGGGTTTGCGGTGTTTACAGATCCCAGCGCGCTCGCGGGGCGTGTGGGCATGTGAGGACATGCCTCCTCACCAATCAGTGCACAGGGGAGTGTCTGCTCACGCCCCCAGCCTCACTTGGCTCAGTTTGGCTCGCTTCAGCCCCACTCCAAAACGGTGCGAGTTTTAGGGGCTAAGCAGGGCTGAAGCGAGCTGAGTCGTGCTGGTTTTTGGTAGTCGAAACGCGAGCCGTGTCGGGCTGAAGTGAGCTGAAGCGAGCTGAAGTGAGCTGAAAAAGGGTAGTGGAAAAGGGCCATTACACCGGTGTAAATTTTGTGGAGCGTTCACACGTCACAAACCTGCTTACTAGAGAGAAGCGTGTTAGCACCGGTGCAGCCCCACTTGTGTTCACACGGCAGTTTTTGCGACTGTGCTATACGATAGTGATAATGCGGAAATGAAATATGCGCATGCGTGAAAATGTACTTCTTTTTCCCGGTTGTCATGGCATCACCAAGCGCCGGGAAAACAATGTGGATGAAGACACCAGTGTTGCCAGATACTGCTGACGTTTTCCAGCCCAAAATATGTTCAAATCTGCCAAAATGCACTTAAAACCGCCCAATCTGGCAACACTGGAAGACACGCAGTTCTGTTGTTGATATTCGCCATTTTGGAAGCGCAAGATACCAGGATGCAAATGATGCAATGCCCGTATGTAATCAGCTCTCCTCACGCGTAGCGAGTCTACCCCGTAGCGTTCAGACGTCCCATTTTATATCGGTGCTGCCCCGCAAACTAGCATTTACTCCGGAGTAAATTTCTTAAACCACCTCCCGAGCAGGGTTAGATTTGCACCGGTTTAAGCAGCTTTCAGGGGCGACACCGGTATAACTCTGTACCGTGTGAACGCTCTACCGGGGCAGCCCTGGTACTATACCGGAGTAAAAGTTGCTGTGTGAACACCCCTCATCAGTCAGAGTCAGCAATATAGATCTCATCACCATCGGCATCGCTGAAACTCATTATACTTGCCGTCAAGGATACTGCCTTGGTTAAAGTGTGCAAGCGGTGGTTAAAATCATTCTTCGTTTTTGCTCTCAAACCATTACATGAGGAATTTGATCTTTAAATCGGTTCTTTCCGTTCGGTCACCTAACAGTGAGCTCCTGAATCAATTCAGCCAGATGAGAATCGAATAAAACGTCAGACTGTTTTCTCATCCAAGTGTGCGTACGGGGAAAAGCGTATCTTGTGCGAATAAAAACTCACCGAGTCGTACAGGGCGTAAACCCAGGAGGGCCATGGGGTCATACTTGCAGGATACAACCTCCTCTAAGAGAGAAAGACAAAAGAGTGAATGAGAATGCAGATATATTTTTGTACTTGACGTATTAACCGTGCTCATTACCTGTCTGTAGGTGTGGCAGCGGTGTGCTTGGCTCTGTGGTAGTGCGGGTGTGGCGTCTGGAACGCGCCGGTGTAAGCGGGGTGAAAGCTGCAGCGCGCTCAAAGGGTCCAGCAGAATCCTTTCGGGCAAAATCTGCACCTTAGCTTGACGAATCCTAAAAACAAACCGTTTAATCAATCAGGGATGCATTCGTTCATGGATTATAATTCGTTCGTCTACGTAGCACCGTCACTCAAGCGTTCCACAGTCTCACCCATCTGCCTGCGTGCGAATGTCATGCACTTTGAAGCGCTGACGTCCGATAGCTTTGATTTTCACCGTCTCGATGCCGTACTCCTGCTCCTCACGAAAGGCGTAGATCTCTGCCGTCGTCCCGAACTCCGCCTTCAGCTCTCCTCCGGCCGCATCCGGACTGCAAAGAAGAGATTATTACTAAAATTTTTCTCAGTACTTTAAAGATGAAGTGTTATTCCGGATCACAAAGTTTCTTGACAATGGCAGTGATTTGTTGCTCCCAGCAGAATTACCTGGCTGTGCTGGGCTCTTACCGATTTCAGACTGAAATGAATGACAGGAGCTCGAGGATTCCGTGCTTTATTTGCAAGATTAATTTACTAGTTCAGAGACATTACTTAAAGTTTCCACTCCTTAAACATAGTGAAATAACCTGATAAAGAAAAATACTGTGTGGAAAATATGACCTTTGGATAAATGACTTTTAAAATTTAAACATGCAACAAACAAAATTCCCTGATATTCCATGACATGGCCCCGGAAATAATAAAACCCCCTGAATTTCCATGTCTGGAACAGACTTTTTTTTTTTTCAAAATTCCATGACCCGTGGGAACCCTGCCATCCAAACAAACAAGCACTATGGACCGGAAGGCAAACATGTTTTCTCAGCCACGTAAATACTCGTTTGTTCAGGCTTTATAATGTTCTACATATCTTTTCCAGTTTATCTGCAGTAGTAGTAGTAGTAGTTAGTAGGGCTGTAACGATATGCGTATCGAAATCGCGATACGCAGAGCCACGATCCGTATCGCGATACAAGAAGGCAGAATCGCGGTACACCCTTTCAAACTTCTCCTCAGCCCAAAAACAGAGGCGCTTCCAAACTTCAATTTATGAATACTTTACTTTTTATTTAAATTACATTTTAAACTTACTTAAATTACTTTTATTTTTTTATATCTATTAGGAAGTCGTTTTTTCGCCGACCTGCGACAATCTTCTGCGAGTCACGCAACGTCCACACTCGCCATTGGCAGAGCATTCATTTCTTTTAAGCGGTCGCCATTCTGGTTGCGACGCGGGGAGCGAATCTGTAAACAAGCAGCTCATTGGCTGGCTAGGTGTGCCACAAGCCAATCACAATCACTTGACCGGAAAGGCATGCAGTGTTGCCAGATTGGGCAGGTTTAGGTGCTTTTTGGCTGGTTTTGAACATATTTTGGGGTGGAAAACGTTAGCAATATCTGGCAACACTGAAGGCATGTCTGCTTGGGCGGAAGCCTTCTGCGGCAGTTACATTTTGACACGCGAGCAATGTTTCACTATAAAAATTCCGTAATTTCCATCTGTTTTCCGCAATCACAGAAAATCATTGGCCCTATGAGAGTGAGACAGTGAGAGAGCCCCCCCCAAAAAAAATCTTAACGGATTTACACGATTTGGAAAAATGACTTTTTCAGAACCGAAAAAACAGAGCTTCCGGCTCAACAGTATTATTTTGAGAAATAAAACAATCTTTGGATATACATTTGTTCATTTTTGCATACATATTACTCATTCTCTGCAGTGGTCTGAATTATTTGTTATTAAATAGTTAATGTAAGTAAGTAAATGTTAAGAAGTCAAATTTACTACTTTAAAAAAACATTTTTTAAAAAATCGTGGGCGTATCGAATCGTGGGTCAAAAATCGCGATACGAATCGAATCGTGAGTTGGGTGTATCGTTACAGCCCTAGTAGTTAGGGATGGCAAAAACTAAAAAAAATCTTGACCGACCACCGAGCCTCATTAGCCGGTTAAAGTCGGTTAACCTATGAGTTTAAAATTCTAGAATTGGAATTATTAGAATCTATTCTAAACCTAACCGCGAGCATCCGCACATTCAGTCCCAGTCGCTGCCCTCCACTCACATTACCTTTTCTACAGCGCGAAACATTTAGTCAAACGCGGCACTGATGTCGAGGGGTTTGTATTGGAGCAGAGGACAAATGGCTCCAGCTTAGAGACATCGTGAGAAGCGTGAAATCCCCCCTCGACCCCTCCTCGTCCTTCTCCACCCGGGTCTGTGTCTGCGGCCGTGTCAGGAAGGGGCACGCACTTTTGTTAAGTTGTAACTTGGCATTAAAAATATCAGTGTGAACATGTTCTCAATAAATTGCCGTCATTTTCTAAGCGGCAAGCTTTAGCTCAGTCGCCACCGGTGCTTGCGTTGAGTAGCCTATTGAAAACAATCCTATCATACACTTGTCCCATCTTAACTTTTCATTGAAGATAGGACGCTTTAGCGATACGGCCCCTGGTGTTTACAGTTAACTGCAGTAGGCTGTGTGTTGATATTGCATACTGCTACGGACTAGGCACTTTTCTTCGAAGTGAGCCACAGAGACCTCATACTGCAATTGTTTTCCAGCTACTGATATTACGGTTACATGGCTGCTAATTGTGCACAGCCATTGGGAATGGGATAGCTGGAGCTGAGCCGATTAGCCGCTAAGCTAATATAGCAACTGTCTGATGCTAAGTTACATCAGTGAGTAACCAGGTTTCACTTCAGATCTTGTGTATTATTACGTTGATATTAATATTCACCAGACTAATCAACCATCGACTTCATTCATGCGCCGTGTTCTTGTTTCTTTGATAGTCAAGAATTTCCTTGATGTTACGTACCTGGTTAAAGGAACAGTCCACCGTACTTCCATAATGAAATATGCTCTTATCTGAATTGAGACGAGCTGCTCTGTACCTCTCTGAGCTTTGCGCGACCTCCCAGTCAGTCAGACACGCTGTCACTCCTGTTAGCAATGTAGCTAGGCTCAGTATGGCCAATGATATTTTTTGGGGCTGTAGTTAGATGCGACCAAACTCTTCCACGTTTTTCCTGTTTACATAGGTTTATATGACCAGTGATATGAAACAAGTTCAGTTACACAAATTGAAACGTGGCGATTTTCTATGCTATGGAAAGTCCGCACTATAATGACAGGCGTACTAACACCTTCTGCACGCGTCGGCAGCGCATTGATACGGAGCTCAGATATCAATGCGCTGCCGAAGCGCGCAGAAAGTGTTAGTACGCCTGTCATTATAGTGCGGACTTTCCATAGCATAGAAAATCGCTACGTTTCAATTTGTGTAACTGAACTTGTTTCATGTCACTGGTCATATAAACCTATGTAAACAGGAAAAACGCGGAAGAGTTTGGTCGCATCTAACTACAGCCCCAAAAAATACTATTGGCCATGCTGAGCCTAGCTACATTGCTAACAGGAGTGACAGCGTGTCTGACTGACTGGGAGGTCGCGCAAAGCTCAGAGAGGTACAGAGCAGCTCGTCTCAATTCAGATAAGAGCATATTTCATTATGGAAGTACGGTGGACTGTTCCTTTAACATCGTAGTAAAATGTAATCCAACACTGAGACTTTTCTCTCACCGAGTGGCAGCTGTCTTTAACTGGGGCGGGACATGACTGAATGGGTGTTTCTGATTTGTCAGCTGTCGTCCTTACACCGCATGGCATGCCCCAAGCGTTTACAACACAGAATTCCAGGTTCTCCGCTCCAAAATCGGCAGCTTCAAAACAATTGATTTTTTTTTTAACCGACAACCAAAAAAAAATTTAACTGGTTCATGTTGATTCGGTCAACCATCGGTCAAACGGTCATCGGTTAACATCCCTAGTAGTAGTAGTAAGAAATAATAATAAGAACAATAACAATCTTGTTCTTATGGTTGTCCATCGACTCAACGGTGACCTCTCCCATCTCGTCTCTCATGTGCTCTGGTATAACTCAAACCAGAAGAACACCCGAAACACTACCAAAACTTCATTATATATTCTTCACGTATATTTACAAGAGAAAAACATACCAACGGACATCAAAAAACTAGAAAAGAGTCACGTCGGAGATGTAAAACTTCTGCGCTAGTGAGTAACGGTTTGTTCACAAACATGGCCGTGAGCTTTGCTTCATTAAAAGCAAAAGATTTAAAGAGACAGACGTGCTGAACACCCGAAAGCCTACCGAAACTTCCCTGGATACTCTTCACGCATTTAATCTTCCACATTAAATTTATGGAAAAACTGGAAAAGACTCACGTCAGAGACGCAAAACTTCTGCATTTGCGAGTGACTAACAGTTTGTAAACAAAAATGGCTGCAAGGTTTGCTTCATTAAATGCGGAAGATTTAAAGAGACAGACCCGCTGAACTCCTGAAAGGCTACAAAAAAAATTCACTGGATATTCTTCACGCATATTTACAAGAGAAAAACATATCAACGGACATCAAAAAACTGGAAGAGAGAGCATTAGCAGAAACATGAAGTTCTACTTGGAGGTGAGGAAAAGTGACGGAGATTTTTACAAGAGGACTTCACTCGTGGACTTCACTCAGCAAAGCCCTTTTGTTCTGAACAACTGCAATGTAACAATTAACTATGACCAAAAGTAACTGTGAACTTGAACCGTCAGCTTGGATATACAGTGGGGCAAAAAAGTATTTAGTCAGCCACCAATTGTGCAAGTTCTCCCACTTAAAAAGATGAGAGAGGCCTGTAATTTTCATCATAGGTACACTTCAACTATGAGAGACAAAATGGGGGGAAAGAATCCAGGAAATCACATTGTAGGATTTTTTAATGAATTAATTTGTAAATTCCTCGGTAAAATAAGTATTTGGTCACCTACAAACAAGCAAGATTTCTGGCTCTCACAGACCTGTAACTTCTTCTTTAAGAGGCTCCTCTGTCCTCCACTCGTTACCTGTATTAATGGCACCTGTTTGAACTCGTTATCAGTATAAAAGACACCTGTCCACAACCTCAAACAGTCACACTCCAAACTCCACTATGGCCAAGACCAAAGAGCTGTCAAAGGACACCAGAAACAAAATTGTAGACCTGCACCAGGCTGGGAAGACTGAATCTGCAATAGGTAAGCAGCTTGGTGTGAAGAAATCAACTGTGGGAGCAATTATTAGAAAATGGAAGGCATACAAGACCACTGATAATCTCCCTCGATCTGGGGCTCCACGCAAGATCTCACCCCGTGGGGTCAAAATGATCACAAGAACAGTGAGCAAAAATCCCAGAACTACACGGGGGGACCTAGTGAATGACCTGCAGAGAGCTGGGACCGAAGTAACAAAGGCTACTATCAGTAACACACTACGCCGCCAGGGACTCAAATCCTGCAGTGCCAGACGTGTCCCCCTGCTTAAGCCAGTGCATGTCCAGGCCCGTCTGAAGTTTGCTAGAGAGCATTTGGATGATCCAGAAGAGGATTGGGAGAATGTCATATGGTCAGATGAAACCAAAATAGAACTTTTTGGTAAAAACTCAACTTGTCGTGTTTGGAGGAGAAAGAATGCTGAGTTGCATCCAAAGAACAACATACCTACTGTGAAGCATGGGGGTGGAAACATCATGCTTTGGGGCTGTTTTTCTGCAAAGGGACCAGGACGACTGATCCGTGTAAAGGAAAGAATGAATGGGGCCATGTATCGTGAGATTTTGAGTGAAAACCTCCTTCCATCAGCAAGGGTACTGAAGATGAAACGTGGCTGGGTCTTTCAGCATGACAATGATCCCAAACACACCGCCCGGGCAACGAAGGAGTGGCTTCGTAAGAAGCATTTCAAGGTCCTGGAGTGGCCTAGCCAGTCTCCAGATCTCAACCCCATAGAAAATCTTTGGAGGGAGTTGAAAGTCCGTGTTGCCCAGCGACAGCCCCAAAACATCACTGCTCTAGAGGAGATCTGCATGGAGGAATGGGCCAAAATACCAGCAACAGTGTGTGAAAACCTTGTGAAGACTTACAGAAAACGTTTGACCTCTGTCATTGCCAACAAAGGGTATATAACAAAGTATTGAGATGAACTTTTGTTATTGACCAAATACTTATTTTCCACCATAATTTGCAAATAAATTCTTGAAAAATCCTACAATGTGATTTCCTGGATTCTTTCCCCCCATTCTGTCTCTCATAGTTGAAGTGTACCTATGATGAAAATTACAGGCCTCTCTCATCTTTTTAAGTGGGAGAACTTGCACAGTTGGTGACTGACTAAATACTTTTTTGCCCCACTGTAGCTTGTATATAACTTGGATTGTTGTTCAGGCTTTTTGGAGTTGGACCATTTTTACTGTTAGAACTTTGACTTTGTACATTGGATTGACAGAACAGTGAATTACATTTGATCAGAATCAGCATTGGTAAGTTCCCCCTGTTCTTAACTTTCTGTAAAATCTATAAGGTTCCATCAAATGTGTCTGTATAATAATAATAATGGCTTTTTCGTGGTATATCAGATATATTCCATTCTTTCTTCGACTTGTCCAATACCATGCTAGCTGAATGGAATCTGATACACCACTCAAAGCCAGCCAATATTATTTAAACATGTCACTCAAAACCGCGATGTATTTCGTATGAAAAATGCGAGATAAACCATTTTCTCTTTTGTCTCCGAGACCTAGTCAAACTAAGACGCGTGCATGCCCTGATGGAGCGGTTACCTGTGTGCCAGCACGGCGAATGTGCGGTCGTGGCTGACCAGGTTGCGGAACATGCTGACCTCCTGAGGTCTGAAGAGCTGCAGCGGCAGCGTCTGACCTGGGATCAGGATGAGGGCGGCGTGAGGGAGGACGGGAAGATTCTGCACGCTGTCGTCATCGTGAAGAGTGCGCCCGTGGAACTCCTCCATGTCTGAACCCAGGTACTAAACACAAACACGCAAAAAAAAAACACCCCAAGTCTTAGAAATAACCCATCACGGCTATCTGATGTCATCAGTATGCGCCTTTAACTCCTTCTCCTCGCATTGCTATAGTGTACTTTCTTTGTGAAAATACTAAATAATCATGGACGTTCAGTTTGGGTGGCTCATGTTAGCATCCAAAAAGAACGGCACAAATAGAAACGAGCAGCTATTAACCAAAATATAGGTACACTTTTATTAAAATCGAGAACCCACTACAGGTTAAATAAATAAATAAATAAATAAGACATTAATTTAGTATCTCATGCTGACATTACCCAGAATGCATTTCGACTACCTGCCACCTGATAATAGTGAGCAAGAATTTACCCCTCCACCTAAAGAGAGTGATGCAGCGGTGCTTTAGTCTTTTAGTCTGTCCAGCTCACTCTGCTCAAACAAATCCGCAACCGAAGCTTCAACTTCCACACTGATCATCTTGTACAACCCCAATTCCAAAAAAGTTGGGACAAAGTACAAATTGTAAATAAAAACGGAATGTAATAATTTACAAATCTCAAAAACTGATATTGTATTCACAATAGAACATAGACAACATATCAAATGTCGAAAGTGAGACATTTTGAAATTTCATGCCAAATATTGGCTCATTTGAAATTTCATGACAGCAACACATCTCAAAAAAGTTGGGACAGGGGCAATAAGAGGCTGGAAAAGTTAAAGGTACAAAAAAGGAACAGCTGGAGGACCAAATTGCAACTCATTAGGTCAATTGGCAATAGGTCATTAACATGACTGGGTATAAAAAGAGCATCTTGGAGTGGCAGCGGCTCTCAGAAGTAAAGATGGGAAGAGGATCACTAATCCCCCTAATTCTGCGCCGACAAATAGTGGAGCAATATCAGAAAGGAGTTCGACAGTGTAAAATTGCAAAGAGTTTGAACATATCATCTACAGTGCATAATATCATCAAAAGATTCAGAGAATCTGGAAGAATCTCTGTGCGTAAGGGTCAAGGCCGGAAAACCATACTGGGTGCCCGTGATCTTCGGGCCCTTAGACGGCACTGCATCACATACAGGCATGCTTCTGTATTGGAAATCACAAAATGGGCTCAGGAATATTTCCAGAGAACATTATCTGTGAACACAATTCACCGTGCCATCCGCCGTTGCCAGCTAAAACTCTATAGTTCAAAGAAGAAGCCGTATCTAAACACGATCCAGAAGCGCAGACGTCTTCTCCGGGCCAAGGCTCATTTAAAATGGACTGTGGCAAAGTGGAAAACTATTCTGTGGTCAGACGAATCAAAATTTGAAGTTCTTTATGGAAATCAGGGACGCCGTGTCATTCGGACTAAAGAGGAGAAGGACGACCCAAGTTGTTATCAGCGCTCAGTTCAGAAGCCTGCATCTCTGATGGTATGGGGTTGCATTAGTGCGTGTGGCATGGGCAGCTTACACATCTGGAAAGACACCATCAATGCTGAAAGGTATATCCAGGTTCTAGAGCAACATATGCTCCCATCCAGACGACGTCTCTTTCAGGAAAGACCTTGCATTTTCCAACATGACAATGCCAAACCACATACTGCATCAATTACAGCATCATGGCTGCGTAGAAGAAGGGTCCGGGTACTGAACTGGCCAGCCTGCAGTCCAGATCTTTCACCCATAGAAAACATTTGGCGCATCATAAAACGGAAGATATGACAAACAAGACCTAAGACAGTTGAGCAATTAGAATCCTACATTAGACAAGAATGGGTTAACATTCCTATCCCTAAACTTGAGCAACTTGTCTCCTCAGTCCCCAGACGTTTACAGACTGTTGTAAAGAGAAAAGGGGATGTCTCACAGTGGTATACATGGCCTTGTCCCAACTTTTTTGAGATGTGTTGTCATGAAATTTAAAAAAAAATCACCTAATTTTTCTCTTTAAATGATACATTTTCTCAGTTTAAACATTTGATATGTCATCTATGTCTTGTCTTCTTCCACTTATCCGGGACCGGGTCACGGAGGCAGCAGTCTAAGCATGGAAGCCCAAACTTCCCTTTCCCCAGACACCTCGGCCAGCTCCTCGGGAAGAACACCGAGGCATTCCCAGGCCAGCCGAGAGACATAGTCCCTCCAGCGTGTCCTGGGTCTTCCTCGGGGCCTCCTCCCGGGGGGACATGCCTGGAACACCTCCCCAGGGAGGCGTCCAGGAGGCATCCGAAAAAGATGCCCGAGCCACCTCAGCTGATTCCTCTCGATGTGGAGGAGCAGCGGCTCTACTCCGAGCTCCTCCTGAGTGACTGTGCTTCTCACCCTATCTCTAAGGGAGCGCCCAGCCACCCTGCGAAGGAAACTCATTTCGGCCGCTTGTATCCGCGATCTTGTTCTTTCGGTCATTACCCAAAGCTCATGACCATAGGTGAGAGTCGGAACGTAGATCTACTGGTAAATTGAGAGCTTCGCCTTTTGGCTCAGCTCCTTCTTCACCACGACGGACCGGTAAAGCGACCGCATCACTGCGGAGGCTGCACCGATCCGCCTGTCGATCTCACGCTCCATCCTTCCCTCACTCGTGAACAAGATCCCGAGATACTTAAACTCCTCCACTTGAGGCAGGACTTCTCCACCAACCTGGAGAGGGCAAGCCACCCTTTTCCGGTCGAGAACCATGGCCTCGGACTTGGAGGTGCTGATCCTCATCCCAGCCGCTTCACACTCGACTGCAAACTGCCCCAGTGCATGCTGAAGGTCCTGGTTTGCAGAAGCCAACAGGACAACATCATCCGCAAAAAGCAGAGATGAAATCCTGTGGTTCCCAAACAGGATTCCTTCCGGCCCCTGGCTGCGCCTAGAAATTCTGTCCATAAAAATTATGAACAGAACCGGTGACAAAGGGCAGCCCTGCCGGAGTCCAACATGCACTGGGAACAGGTCTGACTTACTGCCGGCAATGCGAACCAGACTCCTGCTCCATTCGTACAGGGACTGGACAGCCCTTAGCAAAGAGCCCCGAACCCCATACTCCCGAAGCACCCCCCACAGAATACCACGGGGGACACGGTCGAATGCCTTCTCCAGATCCACAAAGCACATGTGAACTGGTTGGGCAAACTCCCATGAACCCTCGAGCACCCTATGAAGGGTATAGAGCTGGTCCAGTGTTCCACGACCAGGACGAAAACCGCATTGTTCCTCCTGGATCCGAGGTTCGACTATTGGTCATCTATGTTCTATTCTGAATAAAATATGGAATTTTGAAACTTCCACATCATTGCATTCTGTTTTTATTTACAATTTGTCCCAACTTTTTTGGAATCGGGGTTGTAGATCACTCTCTCACTGAGCCAGGTCTCTGTGGTTGCTCGAGGCAACAGCGTTGTGTAGCTGCATTGCATTCTGGGTCTTTGAGTCTAGCATTTGCATCAGTGCATGCTTGGGGTTCTCATGGTGATGGAGAAGAGAAGCTTTTGCTCTTTTCGTTTTGAAGACCCGACAGTGAAACCTGACCATCGTCCCTTATGTTTAAAATCAACCTGAAAATTTCTCTCCTCTTAAACGCTATGAAACATGTCAGAGAAACACACAGGAAAATACACCATCACATAGAATAGAAACATATTGGATGTGTCGGTGTGTGAAGTATTGAAAATGATCGTTCTGAGCTCACAGCATGTGACGTGGGCAGGCTGGGGTCGAAGTTGATGATGCTCGGCTTTTCAGCACCCTCGCTGTCCCGATCCTCGGTCTCCATGTCATCTTCCTCCTCTTCCTCCTCATTCGCTACACAGCACACAGAGAAGGTTCGTGATGAGTAACGGTAGAAAATAATGACACTATCATACATCCAGTCATTCTCAGCTGCTTTTTAAGTACATCTCAAACACAAGCACAAGTCCAGTGGTGTGTCTACGGGTTAGCGAGCCGCACCACAAGCATTTCGATCTACAACTGACTCGGACGTACTGTGCATAGGACAAATTAAATGACGCTGACTTTCTGTTTAGTGCTCCAAGTATTCAACTTTAAACCTATAGTGGGCATAAACCCTACACCTCCCTGCCTGTGGAAAACCAATGGAGGAAAAACGTGAGCTGTGTCAGCATGGTGTGACAGTTCCTCAACCTCAGCTACATCCAGCTACAGCACAAACTGTCCACGTGCCCCTGTCTAGCGTTACATTTGACAACTTCATTGCTTTTTACATGGATTAAAGCAAAAAAAAAATTATTTGACTGAAAATTTACGGGGGGGTTATGGATGGATTTTGATGAAATTCTATGGGGGGGGGGTTATGGGTGGATTTCGATGAAATTCTAGGGGGGGGGGGGTTATGGGTGGATTTCGATGAAATTCTGAGAATGGTTAACTTAGAACTAATAACTTATCAGTTAATTAATGGATTAATATATTCAATGTATTGCACTTTCTTTCCATTGCTTCCATATATTATTTTTTTGTGGCAAACCACACAAATGCAAGCGCCTGGAATATTTAGTTTTTTGCACCATGAACTAAATGGCTTTCCGTTTTCACCTATTTCATACAGCCAAGCCCACCTCCACTTGTTTTTTACACCTTTATCGATGGCAGACACATCAGTGCCTTCTTTCATGTAAAGCGCATCCATGCTGCCAAAACCGAAAGCAGAATGATATGCTCCTCTGTGCTCGACGTCAATATAGAAGAAAGATTGGATCTTCGCTTAAATTAAAATTAAAATTATAATTTGACCTTACTTTGTGTTGAATACGACTTCAGAAACAGTTCAAGATTTTATTAAGAGAAATATTGTGGCCAACACGAGTGTTAAGTTACCTAAAAGATCGCGTGAAATTGGCTGCTATCTACTTTGCGTTCGTTCTCATTTTCCTCCATCATTTCATAGGCCAGAAACAGATGTTTTGACGTAATTTAACTTAGTAGGCTATGATTATTATTTAACCGTAGTCTTCTAGACATTTTGACTGTTTGGGGCATTGAACGCTGGTGTATGATTTTCAGGGAATAAAGTTTAGCGCATGTCGGAACATTGCGCTCGCAGCCTCCAACTCCTCAAACGTCCTTTTAACTGTGATATAACGTAGGCCCTGTCCACACGGCAACGGATTCAGGTGACTCCGATACAATTGCTTATCGTTTAGGCCTGGCGTCCACACGGCACCGGCGTTTTGGGTGCCCAAAACGCAATCTTTTTGAGAACGGGTTCCAGAGTGGAAAGATCTGGCAACGTTGCCGTTGTGAAGTCATCTGGATGAGTAGAACGGATTTGTTTACGATGACGTCACAACCACATGACTGTGAGTGCTTCACGCCGGGTAGAAGTGTAAACAACTCGATGTGAGTTGTCAACAAATCCTATAACTTGGTTCATGAAACGCGCTTACAAAATATTTTCACTGTGAATATTTGTGTAATGGTGCAAAGTGAGAGAGAGAGAGAGAGAGAATACCCCTTAGGGCAGAGTCAATCCCGCCAGCAAAAATAGGGGAAAAAAAAGGAGCGATCTCACCTCTTCAGATGTTGGTTTAAGTCCTACAATACATTCCTCAAAAAGGGCGTAGAGGAGCAAATTAATCCATCAACGTGTAGCATTCAATTTATTCCGGACCATTAAAGACGCCGCCTTCCGCGTAGACTCATACGTCGTCCTCGCCGCCATATTAGAGAGGTCAAAGCAGTGAATAAAGATTAGCTGCGTTTAACTGTACCAACAGGTTTACCGTCCAAATGAGATCACATGGGATTACCTTTCACAGGTGAGACTGGAAAAATACTTTTCATTGTATTTGGTCATTATAATGTAATTTTACGAACATATTTTCCTGACTTTGTGGCTAATATGAAGTCTCGTGCATAACAGTTTATGCGCATGCGTCCTTACTACTTCTATTGTTCTGGTGTCTCCGAAGGGACCGTCTTACAGCGCCCCTAGAGGTGTGGCATGTGTATTGCATCGTTTTCAGCCAGCGTTGCGTTGCCATACGGACCTGATATTTTACTGATCGTTGCCCATTTGGACGCGATATATTTTTAAATAACATCTCGTTGCCGTTGTCGTGTGGATGTAGCCGTAGGCTATAAGGCACGGTTCTAACATACCTTACACATTGGCCTAACGAAAATAATAATTGTTGGGGCGTCTGCTGATTTGTTAGCTATAAATTTAGGTCTAATTACTTCTGACAGTCTGCAAGCATTGCACCGTTGGGTCTTCAAGTCTGGCTGAAGCAGAGGAGCGGGCTTTCCGGGTTTATTTTTTCGTTTTTTTAACATGCTCTATTTCTATATGTCCAAGTTTGAACTGAGTCATTTTGGCAAGATTTAATTTAATACAAAACAGAAATGGTCAGACACAAGCACGCCAAGCACATGGGAATGTATTTTGCCAATTTTGACAGCGCATGTTTTTTTTAATGCCGCACCGTAGACAGCGAACGTTTAAACATGATCAAACATAGGAAATGAACGACACAAAGCATGGCTCAAAAACAAAAAAGTTAAATAAACCCTGCTGATAGTTGGTGTTGCAACACATCAGTGTTATAACCCAATCTCTACCCAACCACCCGTCATTTTAATTCTCCTCGGATCAGCACCGACCTCACGTTTGGCCTTGAGAGAGTTCAGTTGACGGAAATCCGTCACACGACGGAAAACTTTAATCCATGTTTTTATTGACCACTGGGTCAGTCCATGAAATGATGTTACTTTTCATTGGTCCGGGTTTACATTATCATTTCATCTTTAATTTCCATGATTTAAAGAAATATTTAGCAGATTATCCATAAATATTGTTTGAAGAAATAAATAAAAAAATGAAGTTTTCTTTTGAAATAAAGAAACGTGAAACGTTTTCTTCCCCTGTGACTGGACACGGATGACACGTTTTTTGTGACATGGAATATTTGCTGACTTTGAGCTTAAATAAACCTTCATTACTTTCTGAGAATTTCAATAAAATTAGTTTCATGGTACTTGCAATTTAGTTTTACACTCACATAATAAAGTTAAGAAGGTTCTATAAACTATTTAGCTTCGAATTCATCCACTAAAAATAGGTTGTGAACGTAACATTGTGGTGTCCTACCGTGTTACGTTAGAAACCAGGCTTATAAAAAATGATAAAACGAGTTGAAATCATGATTGATGTTTTTAATATAAAGAAGAATATACTGTAAAACGATGTAGGTAGAAAGAAATTTAAACAAACGGCAATAAAAGAAATTATCGATGTTTTTTCTCACATCCTAACTTGGCGTCCACTCACTTCCTGGTTTGTTCACAACCTGCGAGACCTATTTACTCAATCTAGGTCAGCTGAACTGACGCGAGATAACCTCTCGCGGGATCTCACGCGCCACAACACGTGCTCTAGAGAAGTGCAGATACAAGTGTGACTAATGCCGTGTACACACGTAGCCGGGTATTTTTAAAACCGAACATTTCCCCCCCCTCCGTTTATAAAAATGTTTTATCCACACCACCTCGTCTTCGAAAAAAATCCCTTCCACATGTAACCGAACATCTGCGTTTTCAATCACATTCATAAGCATTCCAAACCTGTAGATGGCATTATTTCCCCAAATCCTACCCCCTAATCACATCAGCAGTAGTTGGGCTTCTAAAATTAAACATGTAAATAGCACCTGCACAATAATTAACGCTTTCAAGGCACTACTCCGATCCATTACTCTTTAGCTAGCCGCACACTACGCCGATTTTCAGCGTACCGAGCCTACTGAAGTCGCGAGTCAGGCGTAAAGACTAGTTTTCGATGGTACCGACTCATCTCACAGCCGATTCGAAAAACTAATCGGGAGCCAGACTGATCGGCGAGAGTCGCTAGCAATAGCCAATCATATCTTTCGCATATAACACGTGACATCATTAAACACAATTTCTAGCGCGAGAAATACGTGTTGGTAGCACCTAATGCAGGTATATACTGTAATTCCATAGACTGAAGCTTTATCCATAGACACAGTGGGCTGGAAAGCCACTCTGCTCAAGTTGTGTGGCTGAATTCCAAATCGCTTTAACTCCCCTATATAAGTGCACTATTTAAGGTTGGGAATAATAGCTCATGCAGCCTAGATAGTGCGCTACATATTCCGTGTTGTGTCATTTGTAATTCAGCCTGTAGCATCTTCAAGTGTTGGATTTAACAGTAACTATATCCAATAGCCAATCACAAAGCTATTAAGTTGTCAGGTGTCGCTTCAATAGCGACTGCACTCATCAACAGTCGGGAGTCGGCTCTGAAATGGGTCGGTTCGGTACCGCGTGGATCGCCGTAGTGTGCGGCTAGCTTAAGTCCATGTTTAATCTGGCTTCTGCAGTAAACAAAGGTCGCACGTTTGACGTCAGGGCAGATTTGTTGTCATTTTTTTGGCGCAGATTGTGACGTTCTAAAACGCAAAACTCCGGTTATCTCTGTCTACACGAAAAGGCATACACGGAGTTTTCAAAAATCTTCACTTTGCCCGGAGTTTTTTTAAATATTCGTTTTTGATGCGTTTTCATGTGGATGACAGGCCAAAACGTAGAAAAATATCTTCGATTTAGCAGATACCCGGCTACGTGTGGACGGGGTCTAATGCCGCTTTTCCACTACAAACGCGGCTGAGCCGTGCCGTGCCGAGTCGAGCTGAGTCGAGCTGAGCGGGGCTGTTGGAGTTGCATTTCGACTACAACCGCGCTGAACCGTGCTGGCTGGAAGTGGGTGGACACATTGGGTGGAGTTAGCGAAAGTGGGTGGACGTCACGTGATGTCGTTAAGCAGCGCAAACAGTGACATCAGTGACAGTGGCGGAACAAGTCAGAGCCGGGCCGGGGGCGGGGCAAATGACCGGGCCCTTTATTAAAGCTTATCATAACATCATTTTAGGCTACAAAATGTCCGCAACTGCGGTGTTTACCAATTTCAACACTACCGGGTGCAACTATGTTATTTAGTACATCAAGTCCTTCAAACGAACATGTAACTCAGAAACAAAAAACATTAGGATACTGTACATGGCTCATAATAAAACATCAATAGCCTATACTGCGCACATTATTTGAAGGGCATACGAATGAGCGCTCAGAGGTTGCAACGGTGACAGGAAGAGTCAGAAATAAAAGGAGGGCGGTGCAAACCTCACTGAATGCACTGTGTTTACCAATTTCAACACTACGGGGTGCAACTATGTTATTTTGTACATTAAGTCCTTCAAACGAACATGTAACTCAGAAACAAAAAAACATTAGGCGACATACTGTACATGGCTCATAATAAAACATCAATAGCCTACTGCGCGCATTATTTGAAGGGCATACGACGAGCCTTGCGCTCCGCGAACTCGTCCACGATGCTCTGTATGTCACTGATTCAGTGAGCTTTTAAGCGGTAGTCTCACGACCCGGATAGTAAACAATAAACATGGAGGACATGGAGTCGTTAGTGTTGCTGGTCTTGGTGCTGTGGCTTGTTGTCACCGACAACGCCAACAGATACTGGCAAGAGCGTATAGATGAGGCGAGGCGCATAAGGCTTCAGAAATTCTCGTAATTCGTAATTCTTCTTCCGGGTTTGCGGTGTTTACAGATCCCAGCGTGCTCGCGGGGCGTGTGTGGGCGTGTGAGGACACTCCTTCTCACCAATCAGTGCACAGGGGAGTGTCTGCTCACGCCCCCAACCTCACTCGGCACGGCTTGGCTCGCTTCAGCCCCACTCCAAAACGGTGCGAGTTTTAGGGGCTAAGCAGGGCTGAAACGAGCTGAGTCGTGCTGTTTTTTGGTAGTCGAAACGCGAGCCGTGTCGGGCTGAAGTGAGCTGAAGCGAGCTGAAAAAGGGTAGTGGAAAAGGGCCATAAGTAAAGTAATGAATTCAATAATCTCATTTACCCCATATAGGATGAAACTGTTTCCTGTTAATGACTGTTGTTATTGTTCAAATCTTAAAGAGATTTTATGAAGTTTGTGAAATACTGGTATTTCATATTTTCAGTGTTTATGATGTTGAACTAATATTTCTAATGAATTCTTATTCAGTGTTAATGTTTAAAGTAAGCAAATAAAAGCAAAAAGATTGATTTTATCAATATTTTTCCTTTATTTTTAAAAGCTTGTTCGTGTCCTTGTTACATTAGCAACCGGGTAAATATTTATGGATTTTATCATACGTTGTAGAGCAGGAGTTATCTTAACAACTATGTTATATTTTCTTATATGGTCAATGCTTCATGGAAATAAAAGTTGTTTTCAGTTGTAAATTGTTTTAAGTGACTCCCTCTATGTCACATTTTGGTAACCCCATTTCATGGACTGACCCCACTGTTAGTGGTGGCATATACGTTCGCTACTAATGATCGCTCAGGCTAACTTACGTAATACAGCCAAAAGTTTGTGGACACCTGCTCATCATATGCATGGATGTACTGTGTGTATATAAAATTTTTTTTTTTTTTTAAACACACATACGCTGATCAGACATAACTGCGGAACCCTTGGCCTAATGGTCAGAGAAGCGGCTTTGGAACCAGCTTTGAGAAGAAGCAGCATTGGGAAATTCAAACTGAGCTGTTTTTTTTTTTTAAATAAATAAATAATAATAATAAAATTTCTCAATTTCAACATTTGATATGCGGGCTTTGTACTATTTTGAGTGAAATGTAGGGTTTCCATGATTTGCAAATTATCACATTCTGTTTTTATTTACAGTTTACACAGCGTCCCAACTTTTTTGGAACTGGGGTTGCACAAATATACATTTTTCATATTTTACACATACATAACTTACATATATTCACCCCCCCTTTCCCCCCGTATCGCTAGAGAGCCACCAACTGCTGCAGCCAAATTCCTTGTGTATGTGTCAACATACCTAGCCAATAAACAAGATTCTGATTACGTCGCATGTGCAGCGTCTTGCAAAAGTATCCCCCCCCCTTGGTGTTTGTCCTGTTTTGTCACATTACAAGCTGGAATTAAAATGGATTTTTTTTTTTTTTAGGCTTAGCACCATTTGATTTACACAACAGGCCGACCATTTTAAATGTGCAAGTTTTTAATTTTTATTGTGACACAAACAATAATTAAGACGAAAAAACAAATCTGGAGTGTGCATAAGTATCCCCCTCCCAAAAAAAAAAAAAAAAAAAAGGTCAATACTTTGTAGAGCCACCTTTTACTGCAATTACAGCTGCGAGTCTCTTGGGGTGTGTCTCTATTAGCTTAGCACATCTAGCCACTGGGATTTTTGCCCATTCCTCAAGGCAAAACTGCTCCAACTCCTTCAAGTTAGATGGGTTGCGTTGGTGTACAGCAATCTTCAAGTTATGCCACAGATTCTCAATTGGATTGAGGTCTGGGCTTTGACTAGACCATTCCAAGACATTTAAATGTTTCCATTTAAACCATTCCAGTGTAGCTTTAGCAGTATGTTTAGGGTCATTGTCCTGCTGGAACGTGAACCTTCGTCCAAGTCTCAAACCTCTCACTGACTCAAACAGGATTTCCTCTAGAATTGCCCTGTATTTAGCACCATCCATCTTTCCTTCAGTCCTGACCAGCTTTCCTGTCCCTGCAGATGAAAAACATCCCCACAGCATGATGCTGCCACCACCATGCTTCACTGTAGGGATGGTGTTCTCAGGGTGTTGGGTTTGCGTCACACGACATTTCCTATGATGGCCAAAAAGATAAATTTTAGTCTCATTTGACCAGAGAATCTTCTTCCACGTGTTTGGGGAGTCTGCCACATGCTATTAGGCAAACTCCAAACATGATTTCTTAAGCAACGACCATTTTCTGCCCACTCTTCCATAAAGCCCTGCTCTGTGGAGTGTACGGCTTAAAGTGGTCCTATGGACAGATACTCCCATCTCCGCTGTGGATCTTTGCAGCTCCTTCAGTGTTATCTTTGGTGTCTTTGTCGCATCTCTGATTAATGCCCTCCTTGCCCAGTCTGTGAGTTTTGGTGGGTGGCTCCTTCTCTTGTCAGGTTTGTAGTGGTGCTATATTCTTTCCATTTTGCTATAATGGATTTAATGGAGCTCCGTGGGATATTCAAAGTTTGGGATATTTTTTATAACCCAACCCTGATCTATACTTCTCCACAACTTTGTCTCTGACCTGTTTGGAGGCTCCTTGGTTCTCATGTTGCTTGCTTAGTAGTGTTGCAGAATCAGGGTCCTTCCAGAACAGGTTGATTTATACAGACATGATGTGACAGATCATGTGACACTTTGATTGCACACAGGTGGATCTTAATCAACTAATTACGTAACTTATGAAGTGAATTGGTTGGACCAGCTCTTATTTAGGGGTTTCATATGAAAGGGGGGGGGGTGAATACTTATGCACACTCCAGATTTCTGTTTTTTCATCTTAATTATTGTTTGTGTCACAATAAAATAACAATGTGCCCCTTTAAAGTGGTCGGCATGTTGTGTAAATCAAATGGTGCCAACCTTCCAAAAACCCATTTTGTAATGCAACAAAACAGGATAAACACCAAAGGGGATGAATACTTTTGCAAGACGCTGTATGCAGCGCTCGAAACTAACGGTGTCCCGACGTCCCGGGGACCATAAAAAATGTCATCGGGACACAAAATTATCATATCTGGGACAATCCCGGGACAATGGAAAAAAATAGATCTAGCAAAAAAGTTCTACATTAATATTATTTACAAAGCCGTAACACATACGTAGACATTCACCTAATTTGTCAATTTTAATTTTAAAACGTTAACAGCGAAAAATACATAGTAGCTACACTTTCGATGCGCCTGCATCCGTAGGCTACAGAGCAGCGCATTCTGTTCTAGAACCTTCGGCCGGAGTCCGCATTATATGGACTTGGAATGGAATTGCTACCGCACACGCTGCGCCGACTCTTGCCAGAACAAAAACGCTGAAGTGGTTGAAGCGGACCGACCGCGGGGAAGAAACTGAAAGCCCAGACATAACGTCTCCGGGACCTTCAGGATCCAAAGTGTCCTCGCCTGGTCTGCAGGCAACGCTAGCAACTGAATGAACTTAATGAACACTGTTAGACACGTTATAAAATACAACAGGAATGATGTGGATGATATTGACGGAAGATACCGTTCAACAGAATAAGTGAGTTTTCTTGGTGTCTTTCTAGTTCAGAAAGTTTAGTCAGTCAGCAGCACAACTAGGCTCGGACCTGGCACTATGTAGATGTTGCTAACATTTGCACCCACGTTTCGGCAGCGAAAGTTCATAAAATGGATAACGGAAAGTTCATAAAATGGATAACGGTAATGGTGAAAATGATAAGTTGGCCTTATAAGTGCCAACAGATATTCAAGGTATAAGTAGATGAAATGAACATAAAAGGGGTCTTATTTTCAGCTAAAGTGTACTGCAGATGTAGGGAGTTGAAACATTTTCTGAATGAGCTAGTTGGCCCCTTTAAATAAACGGGTATCTATTCGTACAGTGAGATCGCCAAAGTTTAATCAACTGAAAATGCAATAACTCTAATTTTGAAGTAGATGATGTATAGGACATGTGTCTCTTGTGTCTTGTGACTTATTGTAAAAATGATATAAAGGGTTCAAAATCGCATAGTTACAAATATAATAGTAACTTCATATGATAATATTAACCACTGGTTATTTCAGAGAGGAAAAAAATGGGGACACTATTGCTTCCATTCGGGACAATACAACACAGAATTTGGGACCACTGGGGGACACAAAGAAAAAAAGTTAATTTCGAGCCCTGGCTGTATGATGTCTGTTGATCTTCTATGCATCACTGACTCTTCTAACTTTACTCAGCATGTTTCTGGACCCACACATAATCAAGGGACTTTGTTTTCTCACTTGGTCTAAATTTAATAAGTGTGTGGGTGGAGGATGTACAAGTCAGTGATCACAGCTGTGTATTATTCCGATGTTTCTCAATCTATGGGCCGTGGACCGGTACCGGTCCGTGAGAAGATTACCGTCGGTCCGCAAGCCTGCCTCTGCACTAGTAGTCAGTATTATAATTTCAAACTACTGGACACTGTCAATCAGATTATGTAGAAGAGCGATTGGCTGGCTCTGCTCTCAGTGCTTTCGTCACTCACTACGTTTACATGCACATCGAGAGAATCGAATTTCTGCCGTTGCTCGACTGAAATCGAAGTTCAAAATGCCATGTATACACCTTAATTCGGCTGAAATTGAACCGAACTTGATTTCTCGGAATCGAGCTACACGACCTAGTTTATGCGATTTCTGCCGAGCTACTTTGTGCATGTATACCCTATCGAGCTAGTTGTCGAGCTACTTCCGGAAGTGACGAGTGACGAGACCACAAGCGGGAAACACAACAGCCTCGGTCGGCATGACAACAGTAGTAGTGAGCAGCATAAGAGGTCAGGAGGAACAAACGAAGAAGAGAAAATGGCGATGTAGAGCTCTCTGAAGTGTGGGTGGAGCACAGAGGACGGCAGGACAAAGCTTCTGGTACTAATAGGCTTTTTATTGTCAGACTTTTCAGTTTAACAGCCTACTTTTATTCTTGAGAGAAACACACACACACACACGCGCGCGCGCACGCTGTGTTCTAGTCCCGGGATGAGCTCTCCCCTCTGCTCTCCCTCTGCTTCCTTAAATAGGGCGCGGTTACTGGGAAGACACACAAACACAGGTTAATTACCGTCAGGTGAAGTGATTCTGCCACTCACCTTCCCTGGCTCCGCCCTCCTGTCACAGATCGGCGCTTGACCACGCCCCCACTGCTACAGGCAAGCAGAAACGTGCACTTCTGGAGCAATGAGGAGACAGAGTTCATGCTCATTCAGCTTAAGGAGTTGAATATATTAAAATTCATGGACGGGAGAAAAACGCGCAATGGAGAACACGGAACTGATAACATTGTTTACACTCTTGAATAGCTCTTCTTCATGACGACAACCGGAAGTGTACCAACATGATGGGGCGTGTAGCGCCACCTGTGGCTCGGGTGCACAATGCACCTCACACAATAGACCGATTTCATTGTGTGCATGTAGGATTGGATTTCTCTGGCACCCTGCTGGGACCTTCAGCTCGATTACCGACAGCAGCTCGATTTGGACGTGCATGTAAACGTAGTCACTGTGTGTCACGTAGCGTAAGTCCCGCCCCCCCCATTCTAGAATGTTGAGCGTTCCCGCCCGCGCGAGGTTGCACACTTGCACTTATTCATTCATTCTGTCCCAAGTCCAGTAATTCGCGCACACATTCGCGCACACATTCGCGCACACTTTATGAGAGCAATATCATGGCATGTTCAAAGCAAGCTACTCTTGACTCTTTCTTTGGAAAGCGCCCATCTGACAGTGCAGATACACAACATGAGCCAGAGGCAAAAAAATATCGCCCATTCACTCGCAATTACGACCCTTCATACATACAATTCAGCTTTATTTCAAGTGATCACTGTCCCCTGAAACCAATCTGTGTTATCTGCCAAACCATGCTAAGGCCATTATTAAAAAATGTTCTGTTTCTGGTCCACCGGCCGGATGAGTGCCATTTGTGCGGTTGAATTTTTTTTTTTTTGGTTTTTCGACATTTTTTTCGGGTTCGTAAATCTAAAATCAAACTTGACATTTCCGCATTCCCAGGGCTTTCCACTAAGGCTCATACTAGCCAGCCATGACAAATAAGTAGCCAGTCGGGGGGGAGTAAACACAAAATAAACTCCTGTGCATGCAGTTCCCAGGATTAACTGTATTTTCCACAGACCATTTATTTATTCACTTTACTCAAATACAAAGTAAAATGGCAGTAAATCTTCTTTCTTTTCTTGCGTATTGCATCATGAGGCGTTCCTAGCTTGTAAATCTCTTATTTTCGGTGCATGACACATTCACGCAGCTGAGCATGCTATGAATTAACAACGACAACCGTCTGCAGTGGCGGCTACACAATTACACACTCAGCGAACATTTCTCCATTTGTGTATGAAAATACACTCCAACCACTCAGTTTGGCTTCATTTACAACCAACGGTGTCTTTCGATGCCAGCACGTAATTGAACGAGAGAAGACTGGTTTACCGGAGACAAAATAAGCGTCATCTCTGCTTCTGTTCCCTCCGATGTCGCCTCCGATACACTACTGCCTCCGCCGAGTGTGCACGCACACACCGCATGTCGGGGCCGCGGATGAGTTATGGTGCGTTCATGTGCTATGGGAATTATGGTAAATACCAAACGCCGACATGGAAAGCACACATGAACGCCCCCTCTTGTGGTATTTTCCACTGGGCAACTCGTAGAAAATTTTGATACACGAGTTGCCGAGATGAGATGAACTTTAACCTTTTCAACATGGCGGCGAGCGGTACAAGACTAGCTTATGAACCAAGAAAGAAGTGGTTTTCACCTACAGAAAGCTGACTCTCACCTTTTAAACGAGTCATGTTATGTATATTATATTATAATATGTATATTATAGCCTAATACAAAATATTCTGTGGCTGTCCAAAGAACGCCAACAATGATCTAGATACTGGCTACTCTCATTGTGGCTACAGCCAAATTTCCAAAAACTGCGTGGCATTCAATGTGTTAAGAAAATCTCTACTTGTCATGATCAGGAAATATTCAGCATTATTTACCTTTTGACTTTTGATAACTCATATTCCTGCTGCAGCTGATGAACAAGGCAATCTATAATTGTTTTAGCCAAATAACAGGCCTGATTCTGAATCTGGTCCACCATCTTTAATTTGTCAACAACAACAAAAGCATGTGAGCACAACACACTGGTAAATACCACTTCCCAACTGGAAAATATCATCTTCCCATAGCACATGAACACAGCATTACTCTCCCTTGATCAACGAAGTCTGCGGGGAATTTGTGGTTATTATCGGTACAAACAGCGCAAATCACAACTTAAATGAGTGCGGTTCAGTTTGACATTATTGTCAGTCTGTTAGATAAACATTTAATTTTATTAAAATCGAAAGTTAATATTTAGAGCCTGTGGGCTACAAAAATAAGTCATTAAAGTAGCCGGCTGGACTTATTGTGTAGTCGGCTGTATGGCCGGCAGCCGGCGCTTGTGGAAAGCCCTGCATTCCGCACAGAATATAGAACTGAATCAGCTCTGCGCATGCGCCGTGCGGCACAAAAAAATGGCAGCCACCATGAAGGAAGGAGATCCGGAGTTTTCAAACATTTGCTTAAGTGTGAAATCGCAAAATGGTATTCTAGCGAACAACAAAATAGTAAAGATTCAGAAAAACAAATCATTCGGTGATCATTTTAATAGTGTAATTTCATCCGAACTCGGCCTAACGCTCGATTCAGAACTACAAAAAGTCCGTGTGTCGGACATTTTAAGTACCTTTTGTAAATGTTTTGCAAATGTTGCAGTCAGCATTTAAAATGCTAACTTAAAGTTTTTGTACAAGTTTCAGTTGATTAAACTGTCATTTTATTAAATGTGTCTGCTTTTGTAATAAAAAAGTACTGAAAGAAAAAGCAAACACAGCATTGCAATTTCTTATCCATCCATATTAAAAAAAAAAAAAATCCCTCCCTCCCGACTGAATTTTTTTGCTCACCCGGTGGACAGGAAACGGATTTTTTTTTAAGGATGGCCTAAGCAACGAAGCTATGAAGCCATCCAGATTACGCCGGCATTTGGAAACTAAACATTCGCATCTCAAGGATAAATACAAGGATTTTTTTCAGAAGAAAACGTGATGAATTGGCCACCCAAACTAAAAAGTGTTGAAAAATAATTTGACCGAGAATGAAAAGCTAACAAAGACATCGTACATGATTTCACACCACATTTCCAAATGTCAGGCACCCTTCACAATTGGGGAGAAGCTAATTATACCTTCGATTGTTCCTGCTTGTCGTGAGGTGTTCGGTCCGGCTGCTGCAGCCAAAGTAAAAGAGATTCCTCTGTCAAATGACACGGTCTGTCGTCGAATTGACGATGTGGCGGCAGACATCGAAATGCAAATTTTAGAAAGGGCGAAGTCATCCGACTGGTTTGCCATTCAATTGGATGAGACCACGGATCTCTCTAACTTGGCTATGCTTCTGGTCTACACCAGATATGCTCACGAGGGCCGGTTTCATGAGGAGTTTTTGTTTTGTAAGGCGCTTCCAGGGACCACAACCGCTGGAGAAATATTCCGTATGCTTGATGGGTACATCTCTGGGCATGGGTTGATATGGGCGCGTTGCGTCGGTGTCTGCACAGATGGGACAGCGGCTATGACCGGCTCAGGTAAAAGCTGTTTCACCATCAGTGCAGGCAACGCACTGTGTTATTCATCGAGAGGTACTTGCAGGGATGTGATTTGGGGCTGGTGAAATTATCTGAAAATTTTAGCCGGGGGGTTGGGGGCCACAGGCCCCCAGCTGGTCCAGGGCAGCGGCCTGGTGGGGGGACAAGGGGGGAAGCCCCCCGAAGCTCCTGGGCTCTGGGGTTTTCTGACTTAAAAATTGTACTAAGGGGGCGTCATGGCTCAGGTGGATAAGGCGCCATACCATAAATCCGGGGACCCGGGTTCGATTCCGACCTGAGGTCATTTCCCGATCCCTCCCCGTCTCTCTCTCTCTCTCTCTCTCTCTCTCCCCCACTCATTTCCTGTCTCTACACTGTCCTATCCAATAAAGGTGAAAAAAGCCCAAAAAATATCTTTAAAAAAAAAAATTGTACTAAAATGGCAAGCAAGCACACAAGAAAAAACTTGTCATGATTAACAAATTCAAGCCAATTTAATGGTCAACATGCAACTCTGACACACACACTCGCTCACTCTCACACATACACACTCTCGCTCGCTCGCTCACACACACTCTCACTCTCTCACACACACACACACTCTCTCTCTCTCTCTCTCTCTCACACACACACACACACACACACACACACCCCAAAGAACCAGCGCGAGCAGGGCCCACTAGCCCCGCGCCTTGTGACGTAATTCACCCCGAGGCGAGCCGCGGTTTTCCTCCAACCATTCCCAGCGGAACTTTTTCACTATTCTGTCGATTTCTTTAACTCGATTTGCATCTTTACGCCTCGATCATGGAGGCTGCCATCTTTCAACTCTTTGTTTGAAGCGAGCTTACGTACAGCTATCTAACAAGCGCGTTCATTGGTTGTTACAGAGCGATGAGCCAATCACGTACCTCGTTTCATCTCATTTACGCAATTACGTCATTGAGCTGAAACGAGGTACGTGATTGGCTCATCGCTCTGTAACAACCAATGAACGCGCTTGTTAGATAGCTGTACGTAAGCTCGCTTCAAACAAAGAGTTGAAAGATGGCAGCCTCCGTGATCGAGGCGTAAAGATGCAAATCCGAGGCTGCCATCTTTCAAACAAAGTCGGAACGAATAGGATACGAATGTGGATGAGGGAAAATCGGAAAAAAAATTTTCTTCAAGTTTTGAGGTGAAAAAAGCGGAATTCCGCGAATTCGCGGAAAAATCATATCCCTGTACTTGCCTCTAAACGCCTGTCCACAGAGCTTCATGAAGTTTTAAATCAAGTGGTCAAAATAGTGAACTTCATTAAGGCCAATCCGACAAATTCTCGTCTATTTACAGCTCTGTTGCCCCTTTTCCACCAAAGCAGTTCCAGGGCTGGTTCGGGGCCAGTGCTTAGTTTGGAACCGGGTTTTCTGTTTCCACTGACAAAGAACTGGCTCTGGGGCCAGAAAAACCGGTTCCAGGCTAGCACCAACTCTCTGCTGGGCCAGAGGAAAGAACCGCTTACGTCAGCGGGGGGGTGGAGTTGTTAAGACCAACAACAATAACAAGACCGCGAAAGATCGCCATTTTTAAGCGACGAGAAGCAGCAGCTGTACAAACGCGAAGTCATCCGTCATTATTATTATTGCTGTTGCTGCTAGGGATGGCGAAAACTAAAAAAAATCTTGACCGACCACCGAGCCTCATTAGCTGGTTAAAGTCGGTTAACCTAGGAGTTTAAATGGATGCAAACGGCACGCCTTTTAGCGGATGCCGCCTTTTTCACGGCTGAATTGTGCAAAGATCCGATTTTTTTTTTTTTTATGGGGGGCGTTGGAGTGTCTGAATAATTTCATCAAAGTAAATTCTGTATGCTCAAACGAAAGCAATCGGATCTGCACGATTCAGCCGTGAAAAAGTCGGCATCTGCGCTTTTAGTTTGCGTGGAGAGATCTGATCTGCAATAACATGCATTGTTGGCTACAGACCGAAACATACTTTCAGAATGCACTGGCCAAGGCAGGACTAAACTCCATGTGCCTTCTAATAATAATTTAAAAAACCCAACAGAATAGTAATTTGTAAGCTAAAAAGCCTGTGTCTACACTTTTTTCTTTCGCCGAGTGGCAGCTGTCTTCAACTGGGGCGGGACATGACTGAATGGGTGTTTCTGATTTGTCAGCTGTCTTTAACTGGGGCGGGAAGGCGGGACATGACTGAATGGGTGTTTCTGATTCATCAGCTGTCGTCCTTACACTGCATGGCACGCCCCAAGCGCTTACAACACAGAATTCCAAGTCCTCCGCTCCAAAATCGGCAGCTTCAAAACGATTGATTTTTTTTTTTAACCGACAACCCAAAAAAAAAAAAAAGAACCGGTTGACGTTGATTCGGTCAACCACCGGTCAAACGGTCATCGGTTAACCTCCCTAGTTGCTGCTGCTTCTTCCGCGTTGTTTTTGCTTCGATATTCGCGCCAAGGTTTATGCAAACGTAGCGACGTAACCGACGTATACAGCGACATAACTGACATGGCTTCCCTTAGCACCGCGAGCTATGGAAAAGCAAACTGGTTCTCAGCTGGCTCGCAAGTTGAACGAGTTGTGAACCAGCACCGGCACTGGCCCCGAACCAGCCCTGGAACTGATTTGGTGGAAAAGGGGTATGTGTGATGAGATGGGTGCAGATCATGTTCATCTGCTCTTGCACTCTGAGGTTCGTTGGCTGTCCCGGGGTAAAGTGGTGAACAGAGTGTACGAGTTGAGGCATGAGGTTGAGGCATTCTTGACAAACAGTCCAATCTTGCCGATCACCTGCAAGATCAGTCTCGGCTTATAAAGGTAGGTTATCTTTCTGACATCCTGGACCATTTCAATATGCTAAACCTGTCGATCCAAGGCCAAGCGTGTGACATTTTTCAAGCCAATGATGATAAAATCATGGGTTTCAAAAAGAAGCTCTCAGTCTGGACCAACAGAGTTAACAGAGGTGTGTTTGACGTGTTCGGCTGTCTGTCGTCTCTGGCTGATGAAGGTGTGGATTTGGGGCGGGTGCCGGCAGTGATCGCGCAACACCTTACCGAAACACTGCGTCATTTTGATTCATACTTCCCCTCAATATCCCATCTCACGGAAAAGCGATGGTTAAGAGATCCGTTCACCAACCCAGAAACGAGCGCTCTGCCACCTGTGGTGCAGGATAAACCTCTGGAGCTTTCGTATAATGCTGGTCTGCAGTCGAGATTTGGTCGACTTTGTCTGTCTGAATTCTGGCTGTCATGCTGCAATGAATATCCCCAGCTGAGTGAGACGGCAGTGATGTCACCACTGACGCCTTTCCATTCAACATACCTCTGCGAGACCGCATTTTCACATTTGACAGCCACAAAGACAAAATACCGAAACAGGCTCAACTCAGAAAACGCGCTCCGAGTGGCCTCGTCACCCTGTCTTCCTCGTTTCGACCTGTTAGTGGCGAGAAAGCAGGCACATCCTTCGCATTATGGCCCTTTTCCACTACCCTTTTTCAGCTCACTTCAGCCCGACACGGCTCGCGTTTCGACTATCTAAGAAGAGCACGATTCAGCTCGCTTCAGCCCTGCTCAGCCCCCAAAACTCGCACGGTTTTGGAGTGGGGCTGAAGCGAGCCAAACCGAGCCGAGTGAGGCTGGGGGCGTGAGCAGACACTCCCCTGTGCACTGATTGGTGAGGAGGAGTGTCCACACACGCCCACACGCCCCGCGAGCACGCTGGGATCTGTAAACACCGTAAACCCGGAAGAAGGAGAATTACGAGAATTATGAAGCCTTATGCGCCTCGCCTCATCTATACGCTCTTGCCAGTATCTGTTGGCGTTGTCGGTGACAACAAGCCACAACACCAAGACCAGCAACACTAACGACTCCATGTCCTCCATGTTTATTGTTTACTATTCGGGTCGTGAGACTACCGCTTAAAAGGTCACTGATGTCACTGTTTGCGCCGCCTAACATCACGTGACGTCCACCCACTTTCGCTAACTCCACCCAATGTGTCCACCCACTTCCAGCCAGCACGGTTCAGCGCGGTTGTAGTCGAAATGCAACTCCAACAGCCCCACTCAGCTCGACTCAGCCCGACTCAGCCGCGTTGGTAGTGGAAAAGCGGCAATAGAATGCTGACTTTTCTCATCTCATTATCTGTAGCCGCTTTATCCTGTTCTACAGGGTCACAGGCAAGCTGGAGCCTATCCCAGCTGACTACGGGCGAAAGGCGGGGTACACCCTGGACAAGTCGCCAGGTCATCACAGGGCTGACACATAGACACAGACAACCATTCACACTCACATTCACACCTACGCTCAATTTAGAGTCACCAGTTAACCTAACCTGCATGTCTTTGGACTGTGGGGGAAACCGGAGCACCCGGAGGAAACCCACGCGGACACGGGGAGAACATGCAAACTCCGCGCAGAAAGGCCCTCGCCGGCCACGGGGCTCGAACCCGGACCTTCTTGCTGTGAGGCGACTGTGTTTTTTGTAAAGGCTTTACCCCATTTAAAACAAAACAAAAAACAAAGAAAAAACCCTCATATATACTAACCCTGATTAACCTGTATACCCTGTATGCCCCCACATTTTGTATGCTGCTGAATCTGTCCTTTTTTCAGTAGCTTTGTATAAACAATAACCGCTAAATGTAATGCAATGTTATGTAAGGTGATTGCCGAGGCATTCTCATTGTGAAAAGTAAGTCACATGTACATGGACTGGCATTTAATGTTGTATTTGTTCCTTTCTATTTGTTTTTTGTCTGTTCATATTCTTTTTGGGGGAGTAAAGTCAGTTTAAAAATGCCGTTAAATGCATAGGCCTATTGAGGTATTTCACTCACGTGACCAAGTCATGTGATGCTGCCATTTTGAACGTCACGGCTCGAATCAGTTTGAACGCAAGGAAGGCGACAAACGAAAAACATAAAAGAAAAAGGAGCGAGATGCAGAAAACACCTTCACTATCCAGCGACGTAGGGCATTTACAGGGCGAGCAGAGGGAGAGGTATTTGCAAAAATTGAGGTTAGCAGGCTTAGAGAACGACGTTTAACTGCTTCCACCAGGATTGTTCACTGACGTACGGAAGTACACGAAGCCCTCGTCTTTACCTGACTTCGGCCCACATGATCTGTATACCTATGTCGTTAAAAACCCATCGCCATACACAGGTATTGATCTGAAAGCGTATAAGAGTTTGGATGCCTACAAATATTTTGTGTCAGGCTGGGTAACATGCCTACATCAGCGGGTCGTCCCTGGAGCCGGTGGTCGCCATCTTATTACAGCTAAGGTTTGTTCACATTTTCATTTACTTTCGGTCCTCAGGATAAACAATGTTATTAAATGTCATTGAAATAACTTCTTAGTCTGTTGAGACATGGCCCGTTATAAATTTGCTGTTACCAGGCAATGACTAAGAACTGTATTATTAGGGTCGGTGTAGTTGTAGCAGTGTATTAGCAACTAGCTGTTAGCACTAGCTAATGTCAACAACAGTAGCTGGTATGTTACTGTAGCAATGTTTACGTTCAGTCATTTGGATGACTGTTAAAACCTTTCAGTCTCAAGTTTTTCCTTTACTGGATTTACTAGTTTACTGAGCCATCGCGCGCTCGCCGGCCAAGCCGGGAGCCATCGCGCGCTAGCTCAGTAAACTAGTAAATCCAGTAAAGGAAAAACTTGAGACTGAAAGGTTTTAACAGTCATCCAAATGACTGAACGTAAACATTGCTACAGTAACATACCAGCTACTGTTGTTGACATTAGCTAGCTTGCCGTCCAAAATGGTGGACACCGGGGCGTCACGTGACCCTGTGATGTCAGGTGAAATACCTCAATAGGCCAAGTTTAATGACCTTGAGGTTATCAGAGGTCATATGTCGTTTTACAAACGAAAAATGAATTCAGCACCCAAACATTTAGCAAACAAGGCCATTTGCTAACTTCATTAATCATTTTAGTACATTTCATTCCTTAGAAAGCTGAGAAACTGGGTTCAGCTGAGACGTTTACAGGCCCAAAGTTCAATGACCTCTAGAGGTCAACAGAGGTCAGATAGAGCTCGGCATATTGCAGATTTGAATTCGGCACACCCAAATTGACAAAATAAGACTGTTTGCTGACTTTGTCTCAAAAATGCCTTTGGGTGTCACAATTCTGGATTTTGGTACCAGTCTATAATGGATGATTAGAAAACCCTTGTACAATCATGTTAGCACAGCTGAAAACAGTTGAGCTCTTTAGAGAAGCTATAAAACTGACCTTCCTTTGCGCAGATTGAGTTTCTGGAGCATCACATTTGTGGGGTCGATTAAATGCTCAAAATGGCCAGAAAAATGCCTTGACTATATTTTCTATTCATTTTACAACTTATGGTGGGAAATAAAACTGTGACTTTTCATGGAAAACACAAAACTGTCTGGGTGACCCCAAACTTTTGAACGGTAGTGTAATAAAAAGGTTGTTTTTTTAAAAACATAAAAATATATGTATAAAATATTTACATAACTGTAAAATCACAGTATCATGCAGAGTCCCAGGCCAAGGCTATCTATAACAGGAGGTGAATGACCAAATGATTGAGATATATATATATATATATATATATATATATATATATATATACACACACACACACTACCGTTCAAAAGTTTGGGGTCACCCAGACAATTTTGTGTTTTCCATGAAAAGTCACACTTTTATTTCCCACCATAAGTTGTAAAATGAATAGAAAATATAGTCGAGACATTTTTCTGGCCATTTAGAGCATTTAATCGACCCCACAAATGTGATGCTCCAGAAACTCAATCTGCTCAAAGGAAGGTCAGTTTTATAGCTTCTCTAAAGAGCTCAACTGTTTTCAGCTGTGCTAACATGATTGTACAAGGGTTTTCTAATCATCCATTAACCTTCTGAAGCAATGAGCAAACACATTGTCTAGGGCTTGTCTTGGCCAGCCCTAAGGGTCCCATCTGCATCTCATCATTGCTGAGGAGTGTGCTCCCATCACCCAATCAAGCATCCAGCCAGAGCAGGTCATGATATATTTTTTACCATATTAACATGCCATTGTTGTGTGTTATGCCTGATGTCAAGACTCTCGTCTCTGTGAGCCTACCACACAGACTTAATACTTGTCATTTTTAGGGCATACCTAACATATGTTTTCTTTCTCTCCCCCCCCCAATCTGTCCCTCTGAGGCTACATCCACACGACAACGGCAACGAGATGTTATTTAAAAATGTATCGCGTCCAAATGGGCAACAATCAGTAAAATATCAGGTCCATATGGCAACGCAACGCTTGCTGAAAACAATGCAATACACATGCCACACCTCTAGGGGCGCTGTAAGACGGTCCCTTCGGAGACACCAGAACAATAGAAGTAGTAAGGACGCATGCGCATAAACTATTATGCGTGAGACTTCATATTAGCCACAAAGTCAGGAAAATCTGTTTGTAAAATTACATTATAATGACCAAATACAATGAAAAGTATTTTTCCAGTCTCACCTGTGAAAGGTAATCCCATGTGATCTCGTTTGGACGGCAAACCTGTTGGTACAGTTAAACGCAGCTAATCTTTATTCTCCACTTTGACCTATCCAATATGGCGGCGAGGATGACGTCTGATTCTACGCGGAAGGCAGCGTCTTTAATGGTCCGGAATAAATTGAATGCTACACGTTGATGGATTAATTTGCTGTTTCTCACCTGTGAAAGGTAATCCCATGTGATCTCGTTTGGACGGTAAACCTGTTGGTACAGTTAAAGGCAGCACATGAATCTTTATTCTCCGCTTTGACCTCTCCAATATGGCGGCAAGGATGACGTATGATTCTACGCGGAAGGCGGCGTTTTTAATGGTCCAGAATAAATTGAATACTACACTTTGATGGATTAATTTGCTCATCTACGCCCTTTTTGAGGAATGTATTGTCGGACTTAAATCAACATCTGAAGAGGTGAGATCGCTCCTTTTTTTTCCCTATTTTTGCTGGCGGGATTGACTCTGCCCTAAGGGCTATTCTCTCTCTCTCTCTGCACCATTACACAATAAATATTCACAGTGAAAATATTTTGTAAGCGCGTTTCATGAACCAAGTTATAGGATTTGTTGACAACTTGCATCGCATCGCAATGAGAAGATCATTGTCACTACTGGTGTTAAGAATCAGACCATTTCATAAATGAATATTTTGCTGTAGAGCTGCAGTGTTTGTACAATTGCATGTTTTTGCTTCACTATTACTGTCACTATTCTGCTTCTTGCATTACTACTGTGAACTAACACTGAACATAATAATAATAATAAACAGGATAAAGCGGCTAGAGATAATGAGATGAGATAATAATAATAATAATAATAATAATAATAATAATAATAATAATAATATCCAAGCTCGTGTTTCACTCTCACTAGTGCTCTGTAAGGCTTTTTCCTGGTGATATTCGTTACACTTCTACCCGGCGTGAAGCACTCACAGTCATGTGGTTGTGACGTCATTGTAAACAAATCCATTCTACTCATCCAGACGACTTCACAACGGCAACGTTGCCAGATCTTTCCACTCTGGAACCCATTCTCAAAAAGATTGCATTTTGGGCACCTAAAACGCCGGTGCCGTGTGGACGCCAGGCCTAAACGATAAGCAACTGTATCGGAGTCACCTGAATCCGTTGCCGTGTGGACAGGGCCTGAGTTACATGTTGGTCCTGGGATTGAGATGCTGACCTCTTCTGCCCCTCGGGCCTGCTTGGTCCATCGTGGTGCCCTGTGTCTGGTTGGAGTTTTATCGCATTGCTCCTGTGAAGGACGTCCCCATGAGGACAGTTGAGGGTTACACCTGGAGGACGCTCTGGACTCTTACAGTAATGCTTTTATGGCTTTTAACAGTTGACTTGCTAACTTTAGGACTGCAGTTGTCATGAACAGTTTTGCACTCAAGTTTTCATCAATGAAGAGTTTATAACATCAACGAAACTGTCCTCATGTTAAAACTGTTAATATTATAGTCAGGCTGTCTGTTGTTGCCCAAATGAGGATGGGTTCCCTTTTGAGTCTGGTTCCTCTCGAGGTTTCTTCCTCATGTCATCTGAGGGAGTTTTTCCTTGCCACCGTCGCCACAGGCTTCTCATTGGGGATAGATTAGGGACAAAATTAGCTCATGTTTTAAGTCGTTAAAATTCTGTAAAGCCGCTTTGCGACAATGTTGATTGTTAAAAGCGCGATACAAATAAACTTGACACATCGTACCATTAGAACACTGGAGTGAGAGTTGCTGGAAATGGGCCTCTATACACCTATGGAGATATTGCACCAAAAACCAGACATTTGCAGCTAGAATAGTCATTTACCACATTAGCAATGTATAGAGTGGATTTCTGATTAGTTTAAAGTGATCTTCATTGAAAAGAACAGTGCTTTTCTTTCAAAAATAAGGACATTTCAGAGTGACCCCAAACTTTTGAACGGTAGTGTATGGACTAGACTTCCTTTCCTTCCTGATTTGCATGTGTTTTGGAACAGACTGAATCCTGAATCCTTTCCTACTCAGTGCTTTCATTTTCACTCTCAGGTTTGTTGTTGCTGTTTTGTCGATAAACACCCAAACACTCATGGACTCTCTGACAAACCTAAAGCTGGTCATGTCTGAAATCCCGGGTTAATCCCGGGTTAAACCCGGGTTTAATGTGGGTTAACTTTGTCCCTGACGCTCAGCTCAGCTTCATGGCCTCTGAAAAGTCTGCGCAGTGCACAAACAAACAGTGGCGTCTGTCTTTATTATTTTTTTAACCGGAAGTGAAGTGTCTCAGCGACTCTGCTCTTATTCTGAAGCGCGTTCAGATCAGCACTCACCCGGTAAAAGCTGCAGCTGGTTCCCCATATTATCGTCGTTAATGTTATTATTATCAGCTCCTTCTCTCTCATCAGCCATGGTCGTGTGTTTACACCATGATTACTCTCCTAAAACACCAGCGCACTCAGGCTGAGCGCAGGGACACAGAAGAAGCCGAGAAAACCAGCATCGCCCTCTGCTGTCCGGAGGAGGAACTGCATCAGCACGTGGTGCACAGGAACAAGGGTGTCAATAATAATTACTGACTGGGGAACAATTTGAAAAAAATGTTCTGTTGAGTTAGATTTTGATGCTGATTCAAACTAAAATTGGCATGCTGATTCCAAAATTGCAGTCAGGTTTTTTTTCTAGCACATCAAGTTTTTTCTCCACAGCTTACCTAAGCAAAATTCCACTGTAGTCAGACTATTTGAAGGTTATGGAAGAACGTTATCAGGGTGTACCGGGGCGATTTCTCAGAGACAACAAGGGAAGCCGAGCTTCCCCTAAAATTCTCTCCCCAAACTGCAGCATCTACGACGTTGAATTCTCATTAAAACAATAACTTGCATAACATAGTATATGCCCAAGACTGTATTTAAGTTCATAACTATCCTGTAACTCAGAGGTCACCAACCCGTCGATCGCGATCGACTGGTCGATCTCGGAGGCTTTCCCAGTCGATCTTGGGGGATGAGGAAAGAAATCGGAAGATTATACAGAAATACACTGCAGTATATCTGATTGGGGGCAGCACGGTGGTGTAGTGGTTAGCGCTGTCGCCTCACAGCAAGAAGGTCCTGGGTTCGAGCCCCGGGGCCGGCGAGGGCCTTTCTGTGCGGAGTTTGCATGTTCTCCCCGTGTCCGCGTGGGTTTCCTCCGGGTGCTCCGGTTTCCCCCACAGTCCAAAGACATGCAGGTTAGGTTAACTGGTGACTCTAAATTGAGCGTAGGTGTGAATGTGAGTGTGAATGGTTGTCTGTGTCTATGTGTCAGCCCTGTGATGACCTGGCGACTTGTCCAGGGTGTACCCCGCCTTTCGCCCGTAGTCAGCTGGGATAGGCTCCAGCTTGCCTGCGACCCTGTAGAAGGATAAAGCGGCTAGAGATAATGAGATGAGATATCTGATTGGCATTCATATTACATGTCTTCCGATAGGCCCACTACAGCTTTCCCCCTCTGTGTCGCAGGGTTCTTTTTTTTTTAACTCCTGCTGCTTATGTCTTACGTCTCTGAGCGTTGTCACCATGGTGATAGCCTCGCAATACAGTTCAGGGTTCTCCACAAGCGGTTTTAGAGGTGCGGGCCGCCCCCCTTTCTGTGATTCCCGCCCCCGTTTAATTTCTTCTGCCCCTTTACAAAAGGAAGCATGATATTGCCTATAAAACCATGAGGATATAACCTGGCTGTCAGTGTTACCGTAGCTCTTGAAGTGTTTCCGCGGAGTGATGGATCGGACTCGAGCCTGGCATGAACCGCTCCGACGCGCTATAATGACACAATCTATCACCAGCCAATCAGGAGACTTAATCAGACGCATCCCCCGCCCACCAATCTATCACCAGCCAATCAGGAGACTTAATCAAACGCATCCCCCGCCCACTTGTGTCCGCGTCTGAGACGTTGAATTTTCACAGAAGGAGGGAAGAAGTTGACTGGGGTAAGACTGTGTGATAAATTAGCGAACGAATAAGAGAGTTACAGTGTAACTTATTTGAGTGATGTCTGACGAACTTGCAGTTCGCTACGAGAATCACCGTTGCTGCCAGGCTGCAACCAGTGTCGCCAGATACTGCTGACGTTTTCCAGCCAAAATATGTTCAAAACCCGCCAAAATGCACTTAAAACCGCCCAATCTGGCAATACTGGCTGTAACCTTTCTTATTTCAATGGACTCTATGGCTGGCAGCCGGGTATCCGTTGCAGTCTATGAGAGGGCTCTGAACAGCCAATTTCGGCTAGTTGTTATTGGTTAAACTCGACAAAATCGTCACTTCCAGGGAAGCCGGGCTTCTCTGGGACTAAACGAGACAGTCGGAGGGACAAGAAGCCGGGCTGATGAAGGATTATTGGAGGTAGTGTTTGAAAGACATGAGGAGGGCGGGCTCTGTACTTCGGCGTCGGCGAGGAACACGGAAGTATGATCAGTCAGTCCCCAGCGGATGTCGAGAAAGTGTAGTCGTGTGCTAAAGTGCTGTCCGACTTTCTTTTCATATAAACGTTTCTTCTCATTGATGTCTCTGTACATTACTCTGTAAATAAATGTAAATATTACTCGTTGTGCTCCGTTAACTTTCATCCATTCTATCAGTTTGATCATTCGCGAATTCACTCGTTTATTTCATTTGTAGTTCAATCTGGTTGTAGGCTAGCTTGAGCCTTATTGGGATCTGCAGTGCTAGCTGCTAACAGAAATTGGTGAAGTCTCTGGAAAGCACAACCAGCTGGTATGACAGGGTCACAGACCATTTTCTGGAAAAGGAGCGGAGGGCAGAATTTGTGTATAAATAGTGTTCATGTTCATGAATCTGAAGTGTGTATATTGTTCAGTAATGTTAAGAGAATGGTGGGCTCGGTGTTATAGGTTATACCTGGGTATGATATTCAAGGTTGTGTGTGTTGCATAGCCTACCTGGTTATGAATTTCCAGACTGTGTTGCAGAAGATGTTCAAGGATGTGTTGCACAGCTGGGTGTTGTGTTAAAGACTCTGTGTTGCATATCAGGGTATGATGTTCAAGGCTCTTCGTTGAATAGCCAGTGATTTTTGGATGTTTGATATTTTTGATTAAGGATATGAGGCACTAGCCTGGCAAGCCAGACTATAACATGAAATGTACAAGCAAAAATACTTTCTACCACTAGGTAGGGTTGTCTAGTTCACTATGCTAATGGGGCACACCTTTCTATGCTTTGATATCCGGCCTACAGGTTTTATGATGAATGCGTAAAATGGGCTTCCCCTGTTTTAAAAACCAGCAGCCGCCACTGGGATGTACATATGATGGCTGACTATTGTTGGAGCATGTGTAGGTGGCACGGTGGTGTAGTGGTTAGCACGGTCGCCTCACAGTAAGAAGGTTCCGGGTTCGAACCCAGTGGCCGGCGAGGGCCTTTCTGTGCGGAGTTTGCATGTTCTCCCCGTGTCTGCGTGGGTTTCCTCCGGGTGCTCTGGTTTCCCCCACAGTCCAAAGACATGCAGTTAGGCGGCCTTGGGCTGAGGTGCCCTTGAGCAAGGTACCGAACCCCTGACTGCTCCCTGGGCGCTCTGGTGTGGCTGCCCACTGCTCTGGGTGTGTGCGTGTGTTCACTGCTTCAGATGGGTTAAATGCAGAGGATGAATTTCACTGTGCTTGAAGTATGCATGTGACGAATAAAGGTTTCTTCTTCTTGCACACAATTATAATTACAGTAGCCATATCCTTTGTAAAAACATAAGTGTTAAATAAACATTGCAGTCATGCCCAGAGCATTTTTTAAGGATTTTCCACTAGGAGACCAACTGGTCTGGGCAATACAATCACAGGCCCCAGAGTCCATGCGGCTGCACCGCTGCGGCATATTCTGTGATGCAAATTGCCGCATTACGAATCCTCGTTTCAGCCAGCATAATATCAACATAGTTAATGCAGTGCCAAGTTTTCCTTGTTAAATGTATTCTTACATGGTACTTGGTTAATTAATTGCAACTGATTGAACCAAATGATAAGACATAACTTGGTTTAAAATTTGGTCTCCCAGTGAAGCTGGTTTGGCATTGACTAGGAGACCAAATCTGGCCAGTAACTATGTTAAAAAAATGCTCTGGTCATGCCTATTTCTTTCATATTTCATTGTATGTCAATATTTGTAAATTTTTATAAAACAAGCACACATCTGTTAAGTACAGTATTTTTCATATTTTTTAAGAAAACGGGGATCCTATAGTTCAAAAACTTGATGTGAGAGAGAAAAACTGGGATCAGTTTTGGATTCCACACCCAAAAATTAGTTAAAAACAGCTGTCAGACCTAACTCAACAAAAATTGTGTTCCCCAATGTAATAATCTCATCTCATTATCTGTAGCCGCTTTATCCTGTTCTACAGGGTCGCAGGCAAGCTGGAGCCTATCCCAGCTGACTACGGGCGAAAGGCGGGGTACACCCTGGACAAGTCGCCAGGTCATCACAGGGCTGACACATAGACACAGACAACCATTCACACTCACATTCACACCTACGCTCAATTTAGAGTCACCAGTTAACCTAACCTGCATGTCTTTGGACTGTGGGGGAAACCGGAGCACCCGGAGGAAACCCACGCGGACACGGGGAGAACATGCAAACTCCGCACAGAAAGGCCCTCGCCGGCCACGGGGCTCGAACCCAGGACCTTCTTGCTGTGAGGCGACAGCGCTAACCACTACACCACCACGCCGTCCTGGATTGGAATGTTTAAGAAATATTGAAGTTGGGCTGTCAAGACTGTTCCAATTTCCAAATTATAGACTAAATATACAGTTATTTGATACTATGTTTCACACTGAGCAGTAAAATTGAAGATTTTCTTATTTCTTATTTTTCACTGTTTCTTAAAATACATAATATTATGAAAGTTGATAAAACAATAACTTAAACTCGTAGTGTAATTTTAGTATTTTACCATACTTATGATGAAGTTATGGTAACTTGGCACTGCATTAACTATGTTGATATTATGCTGGCTGAAACGAGGATTCGTTATGCGGCAATTTGCATTACAGAATATGCCGCAGCGGTGCAGCCGCATGGACTCTGGGGCCTGTGATTGTATTGCCCAGGTCTCCTAGTGGAAAATCCTTAAAAAATGCTCTGATTAGGCGGCACGGTGGTGTAGTGGTTAACGCTGTCGCCTCACAGCAAGAAGGTCCGGGTTCGAGCCCCGTGGCCGGCGAGGGCCTTTCTGTGTGGAGTTTGCATGTTCTCCCCGTGTCCGCGTGGGTTTCCTCCGGGTGCTCCGGTTTCCCCCACAGTCCAAAGACATGCAGGTTAGGTTAACTGGTGACTCTAAATTGAGCGTAGGTGTGAATGTGAGTGTGAATGGTTGTCTGTGTCTATGTGTCAGCCCTGTGATGACCTGGCGACTTGTCCAGGGTGTACCCCGCCTTTCACCCGTAGTCAGCTGGGATAGGCTCCAGCTTGCCTGCGACCCTGTAGAACAGGATAAAGCGGCTACAGATAATGAGATGAGATGAGAAATGCTCTGATTAAAGGTGTCATTTTTGCACAACAAATCTTTAGGTTTTTGTTTTGTTCTTCTCAGGGAGTTGGTCATGTTTTAAAACCCATTTTTGCAGAGAGGCAATGTTTGAAAACTGCATTGATAACAATGTTGGATATTAAAAAAAGAAACCTGTTACACAGTTAAGGTGCTTGAAAACAGTTATACTTAAAATAATTATATTGCAACCTGTAGTTTATGGCAAGGCAAGGCAAGGCAAGGCAAGTTTATTTATATAGCACATTTCATACACAATGGCAGTTCAATGTGCTTTACAGAAGTAAAAACAAAAACAGTAAACAATAGAGAAATAAAATTACATAAAATAATTTTATCTTTATTCTAAAATAATTAGTTAAAAGAATTAAAAGAAAATAATAAGAATTAAACAATAGTAGAAATAAAATATTAAAATGCCAAAAAGAAAAAGGAGAAAGAGAGAGAGAAAAAAAAACTAGCAGAATAAAATAGAATAAAGTTAAAATAAATTTAAAACATGCAGAGAAAAAGATGATAAAAAATGTAAAATATTAATTATTTAACAGAAAGCATCTGAGAACAGCTTGGTCTTTAACCTAGATTTGAAGCTGCCAACAGCAGGAGCATTTTTAATGTCCTCTGGCAGTTGGTTCCATAGCTGTACTGCATAGTAGCTAAAAGCTGCTTCACCACACTTTGTTTTAACAACTGGTTTTAATAGTAAATTTTTCTGCTGTGATCTGGTAGATCTGATTGGGTTAGGCCGCTGCAACATATCAGAGAGGTAATTGGGCCCTGTACCATTTAGAGATTTGTACACCAGCAGCAATGCTTTAAAGTCAATTCTGTAGCTTACTGGAAGCCAGTGAAGGGACCTTAGAATTGGAGTAATGTGCTCTGTTCTTTTTGTTCGTGTGAGAACCCTCGCCACTGCATTTTGAACCAGCTGAAGTCGTTTGATGGTCTTTTTTGTCAGGCCTGTGAAAAGGCCATTGCAGTAATCAACCCTACTAGAGATGAAGGCATGTATTAGTTTTTCCAGATCATGTTTTGACATAAGTCCTCTTAGTTTGGAAATGTTTTTTAGGTGATAAAATGCCGTTTTAGTGATTGCTTTCATGTGACTGTCAAAGTTTAGCTCGCTGTCAATGAAAACACCAAGATTTTTAACCATTTCTTTAGTTTTAATCCCTTTTGTGTCAAGAATAGTGGTAATCCTGAGTCTTTCATCTTTTTTTCCAAATAGAATTATTTCTGTTTTATCTGTGTTCAGCTGAAGAAAATTTTGTGACATCCAGCTATTGATTTGATCGATACACTGGTAGAGACATTCAAGGGGGGCATAATCATTTGGTGATAGAGCAAAATAAATTTGGGTATCATGTGCATAGCAGTGATACAAAATTGAATTTTTATTGATAATTTGCCCAAGTGGGAGCATATAAAGGTTGAAAAGTAATGGTCCAAGAATCGACCCCTGGGGGACACCACAGGTCAAGGGCATTGACGTTGAGGAACAATTTCCCAGGGTAACAAAGAAGCTTCTATCTTTTAAGTATGATTTTAACCAATTGATAACTTTACCAGTCAATCCAACCCAGTGTTCAAGTCGATATAGCAGTATGTTGTGATCAACAGTATCAAAAGCTGCACTGAGGTCCAGTAATACCAGGACCGATGTTTTGCCTGCATCAGTATTAAGACGTATGTCATTTATAACTTTAATCAGCGCTGTTTCAGTGCTATGATTGGCACGAAATCCTGACTGAAAATTATCAAAACGGCTGTTTGATATCAAGAAGGCAGTTAATTGATTGAAGACAATTTTTTCCAGGATTTTCCCGATAAATGGTAGATTTGATATTGGCCTGTAATTATTTAACACTGAAGGATCCAGATTATTTTTTTTAAGAAGGGGCTTTACAACAGCTTTTTTTAGGGACACAGGAACAACACCAGTCTCCAAGGATGTATTTATAATTTGAAGCACATCTGTAATTATAAGATGAAGAACAGACTTAAAAAAGTTGGTGGGCAGAATGTCCAGTTCAGATGTTGAGGAACTGAGATTTTGTACAGTTTTTTCAAGAGTCTCATAATCAATTAAACAAAATTCTGACATTGTGTTAAAGTTATCTATCTGTGTCATTGGTGATTGCAGTTTTTCAATTTTTTGCAACTGAGATATATTATGAGAAATATTCTGCCGTATTTTATCAATTTTACCTTTGAAGAAGGATGCAAACTCATTGCATTTATTAACTGAGAGAAGTTCAGGTGCTAATTGTGGTGGGGGATTAGTTAGCTTCTCTACTGTTGAAAATAGCACACGGGCATTGTTCATATTCCTGCTGATGATATTGGAGAAGAAAGACTGTCTTGCTTTACGAATTTCATAATTATAATTACAAAGCATCTCTTTATGGATTTGATAATGGATGTGAAGTTTAGATTTGCGCCATTTTCTTTCAGTCTTTTCTCTCTTTAGCAGTTTAACAGCTGGGTACTGCTTCCATGGTGCTTTCTGCTTATCATTGATTCTTTTGATTTTGAATGGAGCAATATCATCCATAATTTGGGTCATATTTAAATTAAAAAATTCCAGTAAATCATCTACAGAGTCTGACATTTTGGTTGAGTTCTGAGAGAGAGCTTGCTTAAAAAGAGCACATGTGTTGTCGTTTATGACTCTCCTGCCTATAGTCGTTGAGCTATTCTGAATGTGAGGAGACATAGAAACTTCAAAGAAAACACAGAAATGGTCAGATAAGGCCAGGTCAACAACAGTATAAGAAACAGTAAGACCCTTTGTGATGACGAGGTCAAGAGTATGACCACGAGAGTGGGTCGGTCCCTGTACATGTTGTACTAGGTTAAAGTTATCAATAATTGCAAATAGTTCTTTGGCATAAATGTTATCAGTATTATCTACATGCAAGTTAAAATCCCCAGATATAATAAGACAATCAAACTCTAAGCAAATGACTGATAACAATTCACCAAACTCTTCAAGAAAGACTTTGGCTGAATGTCTCGGAGGCCTGTAAATAGTTAATAATAATATGTTAGGAGAGCATGTAACAAGTGCACATAAGTGTTCAAAGGACATAAAATCACCAAGTGAGGATTGTTTACATTGAAAAGAGACTTTGAAAATATTTGCGATCCCTCCACCTTTCCCTTGTCGGGTAACATTCAAAAAATTAAAATTTGGGGGAGCTGCTTCGATAAGGGTGGTAGCACTATTTGCTTGATCCAGCCAGGTTTCAGTTAGAAGCAAAAAATCAAGATTGTGTTTACAAATAAGATCATTAATTAAAAATGACTTGTTTAAAAGTGATCTAATGTTCAGAAGGGCTAGTTTTACAGTAATATTTGATTGTGCACTCTGATGCTGTTTTAAAACAGGAAGGAGATTAGATTGGTTCACCCCCAGGGTTAAATGTGCTCTATGTTTTCTGTTTCTTATCAACACAGGAATAGTGTCAACATCGGATCCCTGCTTTTTTCTACATCCATTTGCAGGGACCCAGAGTACATCAAACAAGACTTTCTAAATGTTCCATTTGGTTTGAGGGTGAAAGGACTGGAGATGACATGTATCTTTTGGATGGTGAAAAAGATTTGTAGCCAGCTGAAAGTCCTGGACGAACACAATTTTGATGAACTGGGTACACTGCTTGTCGCGACAAATTTGGACTAGAAAAAGAGAGCGTAGCCATAGGAAACAGTTTTTTCATGCTATTTGGGAAATCCATCCGAGGAGAAGTGGAGTCGTCTGTCCTTGAATGTTGGGAGGCCTGCAAGTCAGATGTTTGTGTGTCCTTGATGACGACTTGCAAAGATGATTGTTTAGGCTTTGTAACTATGTCAGTCTGCGACATCTTATCAACTGTTTTCCTCGGTGCTGGCTGAGAAAAGATTGCAAGTTTGTAGTGGTCTGCTAAGACTTTGGCTCCAATCCAGCTGAGTTCAGTGCTATTTGGCTTGTAGAATTCTTTGCGATTCCAAAAAAGATTAAAATTGTCTATGAAATTCATACCAAATGAAGACCAAGTTTTTCCAAGCCAGGTGTTAAGACTGAAGAGTCGAGAAAAAGCAAAACTTCCTCTCGCTGGGAGTGGGCCACTGATAAAAGATTGAATTCCAGTCTTGTAGAGCTCAGAAAAAAGTTTTCTGAAATCATCTTGGACAAACAGCTGTTCTCTGAAAACATCGTTTGCTCCCACATGTACAACGATACGCTTAATCGTTTTATGCTCGGACATGAGTTTCAAAATGCTGTCTTTAGTGTCAGAGATGGATGCATTTGGAAGACAACAAATAATCATCTCATAACCTTTTAATTGTCTTACAGTGGAATCACCAAGAACAAGGGTTGTGGGATCAGGTGGTGTTACGAGCTGCTTTTTGCCTCTTCCCACAGCTCTTCGATCTTGGTGCGATCTCTTTTTACTATGTGTTTGTCCACTTGACAAATCCTCTTCCACATCCCTGAGGCATTCAAATTTGTTCTGAAGCTTTATGGGCTGTGGATTTTCCATAGGATTGTAGATCCTATTGTAATTTGTAGAACGAGCTGGTGTTGAAGTAATTACTCTTCTGTTTTTGTTTTTAGGCTTAGCACCCATCATTTGCCAGTTTTCAGTACTCACATTTTGTACAGCTTGAGTTATGAATTCTTCCACTTTGTCTGCAATGTCCTCAGTCTGTCGGAGCGCAATCTCTGCATTCTCAGCCACTGTTTCTGTACTCCTTTCCTGAGATATCGCTTTTAATTCGTCCGTTTTTGGCAGAGCATTAATCTTTGATTCCAGAATAGAAATCCTCTGTTCTAATTCCATGCATTTTCTGCAGGATTTTTTGCTTCCTGGCATTTAAAAAAAAAAAAAAAAAAAAAAAAAGTGGAAATTAAAATTAAATTTAAAAGCTTATAAAGATGAAGAAAAGATAAGAGAGAAAAAAAAGTGGAAATTCAATGAGAAAGTAAGGTATAGAAAAAAAATGGCAGTTTACTTTTATTTGTTCAAAAAAGGTTGAGGTTTGTATTAATAAACTGCAATGGAGTCTGAAAACAAAATGTGTATGTGTGTTCTGTTTATCTTTTTTTTCTCTCTTTTTGTCTGGGGGGGTCCCAAAAATTTTCTTATCTACCAAAGGGGGGCCCAGCAGAGAAAGTTTGGGAACCATTATGATGCTGAATGATAAAGGGGAAACTCTTATTGTGAAATGAGCAGAAGGGGGCGTGTTTTGGATCAGGGAGTTCCTAACAGCCAGAACCATTAAGGTTAGGATAAATGGTTTATTTAGTCAGAGCTATGCAATTGAAAATGGCATTCCACAAGGAAGCATAGTCAGCCCCCTGTTGTTTGCCATAATGATAAATGGGATTTTTAGCGAAGTAGAGAACCATGTGGAGGTTGCCCTATACGCTGACGATGGTGCCCTGTGGAAAAGAGGGAGAAATCTTGACTTTGTGGGCAGGAAAATTCAACAGGCAGTCACTGCGGTGGAGACATGGGCCATTCGATGGGGCTTCAGAATCTCTGTGCAAAAAACAAAAACAATGATCTTTACTAGAAAGAAGGTGGTGGAAGACATTAAAATCGCAATATCTGGTCTAGAACTGGAGAGGGTTAACTCTTTTAAGTATTTGGGCATGTGGCTAGACCAAAAGCTGTCATGGGCACTGCATATTGATAGTATGTTGGAAAGATGCAAAAAAGTCCTTAATGTGATGCGATGCCTACGTGGTACAGATTGGGGAGCAAATAGACATGCCTTGAGGTCAATATACACTGGCCTAATAAGGTCTGTACTGGATTATGGTAGTTTCATTTATGGCTCAGCAGCCAATACGTTACTGAAGAAACTGGATGTGGTCCAGAACCAAGCATTAAGGCTGTGTTGTGGTGCCATGAACACCACCCCTGTGGCGGCCATACAAGTTGAGATGGAGGACATGCCTCTTCATCTCAGAAGGGATCAGCTTGCCTCTGTATTTTGGGTAAATCTGAAAGGACATAGAGTTGACCACATAAGCCAGTGTGTATTACAGCCATGTCAAGAAAGGTTGCAGGCACACTCCAGGAGTTATGGTTGGACGATTGGTGAAAGGGTGAAAGGTATGGCTATTGGGGACCTGAAAATCAGCCCTACTGTGTTTATTCCACCTACTCCGCCTTGGGTTATGGAAGGGGTGCCCACTGATTTCCTGCTGCTGGAAGAAAAACAAGGTGAAGAACTGGATAAATACAGAGTGCAAGAATATTTAAATGAGAAATATTGGGATGAGGTTAAAATATTTACAGATGCCTCCGAACAAATGGATGGGTCAGTTGGGGTTGCATTTGTCATCCCTGAACACAGCACTGAAGTAGGCATGAGAGTCACGGATGACTTGGCCATCTACACGGTTGAATTAGTTGCTGTGTGGATTGCACTGCAGTGGGTGGAGCGGAATAGGCCTGACAAGGTAGTTATTGCCTCAGACTCCAGTTCTGCGCTGATCAGCATTGATACCTGGCAGTCAAAATCAAGGCAGGATGTAGTGTCCAATATATCACAAGTCTGCAACACCTTGCTAAAAAACGGAGTAAAACTTTCTTTTGTATGGGTACCTGCTCACATAGGAGTAGCAGGCAATGAAATGGCTGATAGCTGTGCCAAAAAAGCTGCCAGCAACAGCAATGTTGAGTTAGAAGTGGACTACAGCAAGGCTGAAGTCAAAAGCATAATAAAAAGAAAAACTAGAGAATCATGGCAGTCTCTATGGGACAGTGGACATACTGGAAGGCATTTACACAGCATACAAAATAGTATAGGTCGATGTAGATCCTCAAACAGGAGTAAGGGAGAAGAAGACATTCTTTCAACGATGAGATTTGGGCACACTAGGCTGAACGTCACCCTAGCACTTATGGGAAAGCATGTAGATGGAAGATGTGAGTTTTGTGGTAGCCCAGAATCTGTACAACATGTCATGTGTGAATGTCCTGAATATCAAGCAGAAAGGAATGTTTTAATGGAACAGCTGAGAAAAGAAAAACTAAGTTTGAGTATACAGGAACTTTTGAAAGTAAGCTCAGGCCATGTCTGCTATAATTATGTTTTTAAGTTTCTGAGGGATACAGGGCTTATTCAGAGGATCTAGTGTCACCAATCTTTTTTTTTTTTTTTATCACCCTGGTTAGTTGTAGAATAGGCTCTTGAACCATACCCCAGTCCAGCAGGTGGCGGTAATGCACCTCATATGTTAAGTTGCCAACCGCCATAAAAATCCAAGAAGAAGAAGAAGAAGAAGAAGGGGGCGTGTTTGTTGGGTGGAGGAAGATGGTGGGTGCCATTAAAATGTGCAGATCAAACATTAGGAGTGTGTCTCATTGTCGTGTACATTAATGATCAACTTGCATGATTTATCAGTGCATGACCCAGACTGGCATAGAAAGGATAAAGGGAGAAACTAAATATCTAATAATAAATAGAGTATTCAGAGGAAAAGGAACTGAAATGGTACAGTATTTATGAATTTATAATGTTTTATGTTGTTTTTGTAAATGCCTTTTTAATTTGAACTATTTATTGATGGATTAATAGTTCATTTATAAATTTTATATATATATATACTCACTCACTGGCCACTTTAATAGGAACCTGTTCTTGATTGTAAGACCCCTGTTCTTGGCTGCAGGAGTGGAACCCAATGTATTCTTCTGTTTTCTGTTGCATGCTGAGATGCTTTTCTGCTCACCACGGTTGTAAAGAGTGATTATGGGTTGTTTTACAATCAGGGTACGCAAGCTAAAAATCACATTTAACACTTAATTATCTTCAATATCAAAAGGCTCGACTAAATAAACTTGTAGCCCTGTGATAGCTCTATTTACCATGCAAAAAAAAAAAAAAAAATTGGTGATAACGTTATTTTTGGTGAATGTATGGCAATATGTCATATTTAGCAAAATTACTTGTGTCCTTTAGAAAAAGTGCTTTTTTTTGACCACAGGTAGCTCCAAAAGGGATGCACTTAAATCATTCTTTATACCAGAAAACAAATATTTGGTTCCATATCATTGGAAACATAGTTAAGTTTTAATGTTGAATGCCAGTAAGTTTTCAGACTATTTTGATCAAATTAGTATGTAATTGTGTCAAAAAAAATGTCCTCTCCGAGACAGCTAATTTTTCAATATAAAATAACATATCTAAAATGGGGGCGGCACGGTGGTGTAGTGGTTAGCGCTGTCACCTCACAGCAAGAAGGTCCGGGTTCGAGCCCCGTGGCCGGCGAGGGCCTTTCTGTGCGGAGTTTGCATGTTCTCCCCGTGTCCGCGTGGGTTTCCTCCGGGTGCTCCGGTTTCCCCCACAGTCCAAAGACATGCAGGTTAGGTTAACTGGTGACTCTAAATTGAGCGTAGGTGTGAATGTGAGTGTGAATGGTTGTCTGTGTCTATGTGTCAGCCCTGTGATGACCTGGCGACTTGTCCAGGGTGTACCCCGCCTTTCACCCGTAGTCAGCTGGGATAGGCTCCAGCTTGCCTGCGACCCTGTAGAACAGGATAAAGCAGCTAGAGATGATATGAGATATCTAAAATGATTATTTTCATCCTAAAATGTGGTCAAGATCTCATCTCATTATCTCTAGCCGCTTTATCCTTCTACAGGGTCGCAGGCAAGCTGGAGCCTATCCCAGCTGACTACGGGCGAAAGGCGGGGTACACCCTGGACAAGTCCCCAGGTCATCACAGGGCTGACACATAGACACAGACAACCATTCACACTCACATTCACACCTACGGTCAATTTAGAGTCACCAGTTAACCTAACCTGCATGTCTTTGGACTGTGGGGGAAACCGGAGCACCCGGAGGAAACCCACGCGGACACGGGGAGAACATGCAAACTCCGCACGGAAAGGCCCTCGCCGGCCCCAGGGCTCGAACCCAGGACCTTCTTGCTGTGAGGCGACAGCGCTAACCACTACACCACCGTGCCGCCCTGTGGTCAAGATATCAGGACAAATATTAGAGACAACTAACACAAAGCTTACAGCCTTATATTTAAAAGCACTCTGGAAGTAGTGGATTCTGAATTGTCAAAAAAAAAAATGTCCTCTCCGAGAATCACTTCATTCGTTTCTCCCATCTTATAGCAGATTACACAAAACTACCATACACACGTCAAAAAATGACCTGAAATCTGTTCTTTAACTTGTCCTTCACTTAAAAACTGATACAAGAACCAGTTTGAATCAATTTGAATTTGTACCCTGATTGTAAAACAACCCCTATATGAGTTACTATATCCTTCCTGGCAGCTCAAACCAATCAGTGGCAAGTTTCCCAAAAGCATCGTAGCACAAAGATCGTTGTTAAGTGGTAGAGCAAGCAGCACAATGGACACTCTCTCTCCTAGTTAAGATGCTCTTGGCATTAAAGTGCATATCACGGGTAAAAGATCAATGTAATTCTCCTATTTTATATTATGCTTTGGTCAAATATCTGTCACGTTTTACATTTTGTGGGCGGCACGGTGGTGTAGTGGTTAGCGCTGTCACCTCACAGCAAGAAGGTCCGGGTTCGAGCCTCGTGGCCGGCGAGGGCCTTTCTGTGCGGAGTTTGCATGTTCTCCCCGTGGGTTTCCTCCGGGTGCTCCGGTTTCCCCCACAGTCCAAAGACATGCAGGTTAGGTTAACTGGTGACTAAATTGACCGTAGGTGTGAATGTGAGTGTGAATGGTTGTCTGTGTCTATGTGTCAGCCCTGTGATGACCTGGCGACTTGTCCAGGGTGTACCCCGCCTTTCGCCCGTAGTCAGCTGGGATAGGCTCCAGCTTGCCTGCGACCCTGTAGAAGGTTAAAGCGGCTAGAGATAATGAGATGAGATGAGATTAATGAAATGCTTTATTATTATTTCCATGACACCTTTGCTGCTCCATACAAGTGTAAGATAACGTGCCCGAGCCTGCTGTTATGCATTAGACTAATTTTCACTGTCTGTCTTTGGAACTAGCGAGCTACCTAATGATATATTTGCATTAAGGCACGCATGCATTAGCTAACTAGCTGATACTGAAATACTATATTCCTAAACCAACGATTCAACGGGATTATCAGACAAATGAACAAATTAAACATTTTACTGGCAGTATTCTGTAATCGTGACGTTTCAAAGGTGGAGAGTTTTGTCTGCCCGGTTTTGTAGATTGATTTTGGTCGCAAATAGTGGCAAAAATAGACTAGGCTCATATTTACAGTAGAGTGGAGAGGAGAGCTGCTTCTGAAACGATCCACAGTGCATGTGGTGGAATCACAAGCACTGTTGAGAGTAGCTGCGATCAGTTCCAATGGCCGTGACGCAGCCACGCCCGGTGGGATCCTACACAGCTCAACAAGAACAGGTCAGTCGCGGTTTCCGAAGTTTATATTATCAGCTGCTTTACTATTGGATGCCTGATTGTGTGAAAGAATGCACTTACTTGCTATGGAATTTGTATGGAAGTGTTTTGTTAACGGGCGGCACGGTGGTGTAGTGGTTAGCGCTGTCGCCTCACAGCAAGAAGGTCCGGGTTCGAGCCCCGGGGCCGGCGAGGGCCTTTCTGTGCGGAGTTTGCATGTTCTCCCCGTGTCCGCGTGGGTTTCCTCCGGGTGCTCTGGTTTCCCCCACAGTCCAAAGACATGCAGGTTAGGTTAACTGGTGACTCTAAATTGAGCGTAGGTGTGAATGTGAGTGTGAATGGTTGTCTGTGTCTATGTGTCAGCCCTGTGATGACCTGGCGACTTGTCCAGGGTGTACCCCGCCTTTCGCCCGTAGTCAGCTGGGATAGGCTCCAGCTTGCCTGCGACCCTGTAGAAGGATAAAGCGGCTAGAGATAATGAGATGAGATGAGATGTTTTGTTAACCTTCGCTAATGCGAAGAAAATGTTAGCCTGTAATGCTAGCTAGATTGTTTGGTAGAAGACAACCTTGGGATTGGCTAAATGAAAGATGAGAGCTAACTAAGAATCAGTTATTAGCATGCCATTTTTCCTGCTTCTATAGTCAGTGAGTTTGGATCAGCACAACATAATATTACAAACCAGGGCTCGACATTAAGGACTGCCCGATTGCCCGGGGAAAGTAAAACATGCATTCAGGCAAGTGAGATATGTCACTGACATGCCTGACTGAGCAAGTTGGAATGAGCATATATTACAAACTAGCGCCACAAAAATTAGGCTTTTTGATCTTTTATTTCAGTTCCTAAAAGCGTCCCTCATTGTGTATCCGCCGTTGTGTCTTGGCTGTTTTCTTAGTCTCGGTTTCATTTACTGCTTTGCAAGTTATTTTATATCCCCCGCTTATGGTACATGTACTGTTTACAGACCCCTTGCGCATGACATCATGCATCACGTGATAATTACAGCTGGGGTCAGACAGATATCGTCTTTCATGCAAGCAAGGCTCAACGCTTCAGTATGGTTAATTTTTGCGCTGTTTTTGCTTGTTCAAACAGAAATAGATAAAAGGCATTACTGTCTCCCCGCTATCAAGAAAAATGTTAACAAATACTTCAATGCTTCAAGACTAATGAAGAAATGAGTGGTTAAAGAATACGACGAGAGGAGCTCAGCCTGAAAACTCCAGAGAAATTCACGATTGTATTTAAAATGTATTTTACAAAAACAGAAAGTCGGAAATGAGGATGGAAGAGTTTGCTTAAGAATCTCGTTTTATTTTTTTTTTTCTGCTCGCATTCGAGTCAGCTCTTTCATGAAAGTGTTTGATTTTCTTACAGGTGAAGCCGCTTCCTTATTCGACACAGAAAACCCAGATTGGTTTCAAACAACTCGGGCATAAAAACTCAACAAGGAGTGACATGCGCGATAAATCCTGAAAGAACAGAACAGATTAAGAGCAGAGAGAGCTGGAGCTTTGTTTCTGTTAGCGGAACACAGTCTCATTATCTCATCTCATTATCTGTAGCTGCTTTATCCTGTTCTACAGGGTCGCAGGCAAACTGGAGCCTATTGGGCCTTTTCTACTACCGAGTAATTCCAGCGTTATGGACGTGACACTTGAACTCAAAATGGCAACAAATGACCCAGTGCATGTTTTATTGTCTCCCAGTATTTAAACAGGTGTTGCATATTTTAAGGCTGTACCATACTGGAGAAGTGATAGAACAAGAACAATTCCCATAGTACATCTAGGGCATGCCAGAAAATGCCAATAAAAGACACGTTATGGATGTGACAGAAAAAGTATCACTTTTCTTGGGTGACTGTACATTTTTATCGAACTCTGTGAAATTGTAAACCTAATGTCGAAATGGAGATATCCATTTGATAGAGGGGTCCAAGGTGAATATTAAAAAATCTTTGTTTAAAATATTTTGTATTTCATGCAGAGTTTCGGAAGGAAAAGTCAGCGTTATGGATGTGACGAAATTCCGTTATGGATGTGACGCGTCTGAAATAGACATGGCGTATGTTTAGAAAATCAGCAATTTAACCACCGTAACCCTTTGAAAAACTCTCTAAATATCAGCTAAAACTATCAAAGTTCTTAAATAATATTTAGGATGGCTATTGTTTTGCTGTTTTGTGGATTTTAGCATACGTTTCTGTGGCTTGTGGCAATAATATAGAATTGTACATGATCAAAGTTGATTTTAGCTTGGGTTTTACATTATAAGAAAGAAAGACTGACAGTGACGCATTAGGTCGGTTACAAATTGGTTCAACTTATTCACATCTGTAAAATACAGGCCTAGGTGAGATCTCTGGGAGTGGTTTTGATGTATTACATGTTGCTTTATTTTTGCATGGTGAGGTTGACATTTACATGGAATTGCCCTACCCTTTTTCAGCTCACTTCAACCCAACACTGCTCGCGTTTCGACTAGCTCAGAGCAGCACGACTGAGCTCACTTCAGCCTTACTCAGCACCCAAAACTCGCACGGTTTTGGAGTAGGGCTGAAGCGAGCCAAACCGAGCCGAGTGGGGCTAGGGGCGTGAGCAGACACTCTCCTGTGCACTGATTGGTGAGGAGGAGTGTCCTCACATGCCCACACACGCCCCGCGAGCGCGCTGGGATCTGTAAACACCGTAAACCCGGAAGAAGAAGAATTACGACAAAGAAGAAGAAGCTGATCAGAAAACTAGATGTTGTCGGTGACAACAAGCCACAGCACCAAGACCAGCAACACTAATGACTCCATGTCCTCCATGTTTATTGTTTACTATCCGGGCCATGAGACTCCCGCTTAAAAGGTCACTGATGTCACTGTTTGCGCCGCCTAACGACATCACGTGACGTCCACCCACTTTCGCTAACTCCACTCAATGTGTCCACCCACTTCCAGCCAGCACGGTTCAGTGCAGTTGTAGTCGAAATGCAACTCCAACAGCCCCACTCAGCTCGACTCAGCCCAACTCAGCCGCGTTGGTAGTGGAAAAGCCCCATATCCCAGCTGACTACGGGTGAAAGGCGGGGTACACCCTGGACAAGTCGCCAGGTCATCACAGGGCTGACACACAGACACAGACAACCATTCACATTCACACCTACGGTCAATTTAGAGTCACCAGTTAACCTAACCTGCATGTCTTTGGACTGTGGGGGAAACCGGAGCACCCAGAGGAAACCCACGCGGACACGGGGAGAACATGCAAACTCCACACAGAAAGGCCCTCGCTGGCCACGGGGCTCGAACCCAGGACCTTCTTGCTGTGAGGTGACAGCGCTAACCACTACACCACCGTGCCGCCCCCATTCAACAGTGTGTTGCAGCTAAATGATTGATGAAGCTAAATTATCCATGCATGACAGTGTAACATCAATGGGTAATGAAGCATTACATCACTGGTCAGGATAACCTTCTGGAAACAGAAAGCAAATGTGTGAGCCAAGATTACCTAACCACTACAGCGCTAACCACTACACCACCGTGCTGCCCTAGGCGGTGTGTATGACTGGTAATTATTAACACTGGCCACTAGGTGGTCTGTATGACTGGTGGGACATGTACACGGACGCGGACAAACCATGAAAAATCGACTCGATGAGTTTACCATTTTTTCTTAGGTATGGTGCTCCGCTGGAGCTCCGCTATTAACAAACATTATCGTCAGATACATTAAACACTCATAACTCTCATAGAGTAGAGCGGGGAGACTTGGGATCAGTTTTCAGCTTTTGTATTTTTTTGCAGGTAGCATCCCAATCGTATTGCATTAGAGAGTGTTTACTATAACCTCTGGGCACAATGTTCTTGCCAGAGAGATAAGCTTGGCATGCTTGAAACTGATATGGGCTGTTCTGATTCCTACTTGTTTTGGCTAGTTAAATCCTTGAAACTTAGAGTATTTGTTCAAGGTTCAAGTTCAAAGTGTTTGTCATATGCACAGTAAGGACATGTCAACTTGCACACTGAAATTCTTAGTTTGCTGCCCACCATGAATGCCAATTACAAATAAATAAATAAATAGGCGAAGAAGTAATACAAGGTAAAGGCTTGTATTACGTAGGCAATATAGTGCAAAAATAAAAGCAAAAGCAACAAAAACACCCAGTAGAGTACGACCCCGATTCCAAAAAAGTTGGGACAAAGTACAAATTGTAAATAAAAACGGAATGCAATGATGTGGAAGTTTCAAAATTCCATATTTTATTCACAATAGAACATAGATGACATATCAAATGTTTAAACTGAGAAAATGTATCATTTAAAGAGAAAAATGAGGTGATTTTAAATTTCATGACAACAACACATCTCAAAAAAGTTGGGACAAGGCCATGTTTACCACTGTGAGACATCCCCTTTTCTCTTTACAACAGTCTGTAAACGTCTGGGGACTGAGGAGACAAGTTGCTCAAGTTTAGGGATAGGAATGTTAACCCATTCTTGTCTAATGTAGGATTCTAGTTGCTCAACTGTCTTAGGTCTTTTTTGTCGTATCTTCCGTTTTATGATGCGCCAAATGTTTTCTATGGGTGAAAGATCTGGACTGCAGGCTGGCCAGTTCAGTACCCGGACCCTTCTTCTACACAGCCATGATGCTGTAATTGATGCAGTATGTGGTTTGGCATTGTCATGTTGGAAAATGCAAGGTCTTCCCTGAAAGAGACGTTGTCTGGATGGGAGCATATGTTGCTCTAGAGCAGGGGTCACCAAACTTTTTTCTCTGGGGCCATATTGTCGTTCCTGACTGTGATGGGGGGCCGGGGTCGGGTCAGCTATATAACATATATTTGTCTGGGTCATACAATTCTGACCACCAACAGGCCTCATTGTGTAGTAGAGATTACTATATCAACGCTTGATTCCTGGCACATAATTGTTTATCTTTACTAGTGGTTTGCAAAAGTAGTAATCGAGTCTTCACACTGTTTTAATTTAAAATACCACAGATATTCCATTTATTTATTTTCTAATAAAAATAACATCAAAGCTGTCAAGGTAAGAAACATCTGCCTAGTTGAGGTGATTGACACTGGCAAAGGTGAGTGGAAAATTATAAATTGTAGGTAGGGCTGTTGATATTATAAATAATAATTGTGTGCAGCACTTAATAAAGGTCAAATAAATAGGTCTATAAATAAATACATTAAAAAAAACAGTGAAATTATAATAAGCAATAGATCACAGCAGTTGTGCTGTGTCCTGCACGTCATTGCTCTCATCTATGGCCAAAGCAAAAAACTCGAATTCTGACGCTTTCTCATTCAGCTGGTCATACACGTTGTCCCCCAAATCTTCGGTTCACCTGGTCACAGTAGGTGCGGAGAGACTCGCCGCGTTGAGCGCATCCTTCTTGTCGGGACACACCTCCTCGGCCACAGCAAGCATGCATACTTTAACAAAGTCCCCATCAGTAAACGGCTTTCCATGGGTAGCTAGTAGGTGAGCTAGCTTATAGCGAGCTCGGACAGCAGCCTGGTTGATCTGGGTTTGGCGAAGGAATACATTCTGTTGTTCAGCCAGTCTGCATTTCATCCTCCGAATCCTGTCTTCTCTTGTTTGCCCTCGCAAACTAGCATACTCTTTGTGGCGGGTTTCGTAGTGACGACGCAGATTATATTCTTTGAAAACCGACACACTTTCTTTACATACAAGACAAACTGCACGGTCCTTACACTGAACAAAAAAAAATCGGTGGTCCACTGTTCTTTAAAAACTCTGCACTCTCTGTCAGCTTTTCGCTTACCGCTCGCCATTTTGCTGTCCTGAACACTGACAGTTCTCTGCGCGTGCGCTGCCCGTCACTGCTTGATCGCGAGCATATGACGAAAATTCGGAAAATATAAATAGTTCATTTTATAACTAAATATCAATTTTAATTGAATAAAATCAACAAAACACAAGAGGCAGACATGTTGTTATTATTTGCCAAAAAGCAATTTAAAAAAATAGGCCATGACCACTTTTGGGGATTGCCTCATAGGGCCGGTTCAAGTGGTGGGGGGCAGAGGGGCTGGGGGACCGGTCAAAGGGGGGTGGCGGGCCGGAGTCGGCCCGAGGGCCATAGTTTGATGACCCCTGCTCTAGAACCTGGATATACCTTTCAGCATTGATGGTGTCTTTCCAGATGTGTAAGCTGCCCGTGCCACACGCACTAATGCAACCCCATACCATCAGAGATGCAGGCTTCTGAACTGAGCGCTGATAACAACTTGGGTCGTCCTTCTCCTCTTTAGTCCGAATGACACGGCGTCCCTGATTTCCATAAAGAACTTCAAATTTTGATTCGTCTGACCACAGAACAGTTTTCCACTTTGCCACAGTCCATTTTAAATGAGCCTTGGCCCAGAGAAGACGTCTGCACTTCTGGATCATGTTTAGATACGGCTTCTTCTTTGAACTATAGAGTTTTAGCTGGCAACGGCGGATGGCACGGTGAATTGTGTTCACAGATAATGTTCTCTGGAAATATTCCTGAGCCCATTTTGTGATTTCCAATACAGAAGCATGCCTGTATGTGATGCAGTGCCGTCTAAGGGCCCGAAGATCACGGGCACCCAGTACAGTTTTCCGGCCTTGACCCTTACGCACAGAGATTCTTCCAGATTCTCTGAATCTTTTGATGATATTATGCACTGTAGATGATGATATGTTCAAACTCTTTGCAATTTTACACTGTCGAACTCCTTTCTGATATTGCTCCACTATTTGTCGGCGCAGAATTAGGGGGATTGGTGATCCTCTTCCCATCTTTACTTCTGAGAGACGCTGCCACTCCAAGATGCTCTTTTTATAGACCCCTTCGCAGTAAACGTCATTCATACGAAAGCGGAAATTGCGCGCGCAGCCTGGACTCAAAAAAGACTCGGCGATGCCTAGTTGTTGTGTTGTTGGGTGTCAGAATCGTAGCAGTGATGGGGTTAAAATGTTCAGAATTCCAGCAGGATCTCACCCATTCCAAAAAAATCGCCGACGTCTATGGCTACAAGCCATCAAACGTGTAGACTGGGATGAAAGCACTATCAAAAATGCGCGGGTTTGCAGCGCCCACTTCATCACAGGTAAGATCAGGCTATTTATTAAATCTTTCTTTTTTATTCTTTCTAGTCTTCGTTTATTGATGTAGCAAAATACTTTGGTAACGTTTGTCTGATTAGCTGGTCATAGTTACACAATGTAATGAATATTGTTAGCATGTTAACTTAGCTTTGCATGCAATTGTGTTTGTAGGAGAGGTCTCGCTTGACTCAAGCAGTCCAGATGTTGTGCCATCATTATTTGTGTATGCCGAAAATCACAATTTTAAAGCAAGGATGGAAAGGTAAAATTGTGTGCCCTCACTCTAAATGCCAACTTACGCTGACTGCTCTAACCTAGCTCCCGCCCCGTTCAGTTTCATTTCTGGCCTCTGCCTCTCGCTTTTTACGCAGCTCTGATTTCTCTTAGCTGCACTCTTTACACTATCATTCCTTTCATGCCATCACCTCCTGCAAATTGCTGTTTAGTGTTGGTATTTGCTGTTGTAGCTAAAGCCACATTGCCATCACATCACTGGCATAATTTGATTAAAACAAAATGAATATGAATGTCCCATTGTTAATCAAGTTGTACGTACATGCCCGCACATAACATAATCATATGCGTCTAAAGACTTGTAGGCACGAAGTTTTTCGTGGGTGTACACTGAAGTCTTGTCAATAAGGTACGAGTATATATCTGGCCATTGTATACCAGGGAACTTACTAACATCGTCCATCCACTCTTTAATTAAGCCCATGTTTACATTAGACCGTATCAGCGGATCATCAGATTAACGTTTTTAAAACGATTAGTGTGCACACAGCAACACCAATACACGGATACGCTCGGCTCCGCAGGCATCCTGCGCTCCAAATCACTCCGCCCTGAACAGCGAGTGCCCTCTGGAGGGTGCGCACTCCGGCCTTGCGCAGCTCACAGAGTGCGCGAGTGAAGTGCACAAGCTGTGATTCGGGACTGAGCCGCTGTGTGTGTGATCCCAGCGCATATCACTTACCACTTGCAGGTGGAAGGATGGCAAGCCTAAAGACAATCATAACTACACAATGGGCAGTATTTGCAGCAGTATTTGCAGTATTTTCATACTTTTATACTCTTTAATGAAAGGTGATACAAGGCGGAAGTCCGCGCCGTTTTTCAGCAGTCGCGTCACATGACCAACGCCAGCGAATCAGGAAGGTGGATGTCACAGTGACGTTGTCCAATGAGACGCCAGCTAGAGCTCAGCACAGCGTATCCGCGTATTCTCAATGTTTACACAGCACCGGAGCTGACACGATCTGGATTGAATACGTGGACGCTGGCGGATTCCCGTTTCCCGGCGTTTCCAGGCGGTTTAATGTAAACGGACAGTGCATCCGCGAAGAAAACGAGACAGATACGGTCTAATGTAAACGTAGCCTTAATGACCTATTGCCAGTTGACCTAATGAGTTGCAATTTGGTCCTCCAGCTGTTCGTTTTTTGTACCTTTAACTTTTCCAGCCTCTTATTGCCCCTGTCCCAACTTTTCTGAGATGTGTTGCTGTCATGAAATTTCAAATGAGCCAATATTTGGCATGAAATTTCAAAATGTCTCACTTTCGACATTTGATATGTTGTCTATGTTCTATTGTGAATACAATATCAGTTTTTGAGATTTGTAAATTATTGCATTCCGTTTTTATTTACAATTTGTACTTTGTCCCAACTTTTTTGGAATCGGGGTTGTACAAAACAAAGGTAAATGTAGTGCAAAACAGGTAGTGTAATACAAAAATAAGGCAGTGATCAGACGTAGCAGCAGAAGGGCAGTAATGTGCAAATAATGTAAACAGTGTGTGAATGACCGTAAATTGTTTTCGGCTGTTACCTCAGCCTTTCTCTGTGTTCTGTCTGTTGAGCCAACAAATGGCCTTGGAGTGCCATCTAGTGGCCAGTCTTTTGTTGAGGGTAGCAAGGTATAAAAGGGAGGAGACTATCACTACGTTCAGACTGCAACCTGAAACAACCCATATCCGATTTGTTGTGAAATCCGATTTTTTTGTTAGGCCGTTCACATTACCAATTATATGAGACTTGTATGCGATCTCCAATATGAACGGAAAACGACCCAAAAGTGTCCCGCATGCGCAAATTGACATGTAATAAGCACATCTACGTAATACGTAAACAAAAAAAAGCGCACTCTCCAAGTTTAATGATTCTCTTTTTTGTTTGTTTAATTATCTGGTTAGTGTTAAAGTGTGAGGTCTCGTGTGTGTGTGTTTTTGTTTCTGAACTGAAATGAAAACGTGTAGCCTGGTAACGAGGGTTGACTCCTAAATGTCTCTCTAATTTCTATATAAGTGCACTACATGTTACTAGGAAGTAATGGATTTTTAAACGCTATATAGTGCACTCGAGCTTCAGTAGGCAGTCGTTTGGGATACGGCCGCTGTATTACCAAACTCTTAATTCAGGCTTAATAATTTGCACATATTTATTTCGTCATATTAATAAACTTTTTCTACATTTTTATAAATATTTATTTAGATTGTTTATAGCCAGCTGAATTCTGCAACTTCTCTCAGCGCTGGCTCAAGGTGCAGAAACACCAGTGCAGTTTGCTATGGAGATGAGGCGAGACCTGGCGATGTGGTACAGGATGGTTTAAGTTATAAATCAGTTATAGAAACTGTTTTATTTAATCAGGCTAACAGATCAACATCCAGGTCCCTACCGAGTCCACCATTAGCTTGATCAATTCTATAAAAGTCTATTTAAATTCTGAAAACTGTACAAATGTTGTTGTTTTCCACCAAAGAGGCGGGATTAGCCAACGCAGAATAGTGACGTTTGTCTCTTGTTGATGACGTGTAGGTCGCATGAATGCGACCTGTCCGGTCAGACTGCAGTCGCATGTGAAAATAACGGATATGCATCGGAATGAGGACCACATATCCAAGCGGCCTGGGTCACATGCGGAAAAAATCGGATCTGTGTCGTTCAGGTTGTCGATAACAAATCGGATACAGGTCGCATATGGGCAAAAAAATCGGATATGGATCGTTTCAGGGTGCAGTCTGAACGTAGTCTTTTAAACCTTGTAAGTTCCACCTGTGTGTGTGCGTGTGTCATCACCTTGCCCTTTGTCTCCTCTGGGTTGGTGTGGTGGCTGTGCTGCTGAGTGTCTCGCCTTTGTTTGAATTATTTGTGGTTCTTTGAGTAAGTTTCTTTTTGAACCATGTATTGTAATCTTGCACCATTTTTATGTCGATGAGGTTGCTGTGGTCTGTTTTGAGTTTCATCTCATTATCTCTAGCCGCTATATCCTGTTCTACAGGGTCGCAGGCAAGCTGGAGCCTATCCCAGCTGACTACGGGTGAAAGGCGGGGTACACCCTGGACAAGTCGCCAGGTCATCACAGGGCTGACACATAGACACAGACAACCATTCACACTCACATTCACACCTACGGTCAATTTAGAGTCACCAGTTAACCTAACCTGCATGTCTTTGGACTGTGGGGGAAACCGGAGCACCCGGAGGAAACCCACGCGGACACGGGGAGAACATGCAAACTCCACACAGAAAGGCCCTCGCCGGCCACGGGGCTCGAACCCGGACCTTCTTGCTGTGAGGCTGTAGCACTAACCACTACACCACCGTGCCACCCCTGTTTTGAGTTTGTTTATTGTTATTAGGAGGCAGATGGTTCTCGAGATGGCACCTTCGACATTATAAACGATCAGTTCCCTTGGTGTAGTGGAACAAGCTATGTGGACCTCAATTCCTGGGATATTATTTTTATCCTTGGGATGTCTATTTTATTTTGAGGGATGCCGCTCACACTGTTTTTTGATATGGTTTACTTGAGTTTTAACAATGATTGTAAACAATTTTTAATTTTTTATTGAATGGGGATAATTGCATTGTATGTATTTAATCTGATCCCTTTTTTTTTTTTTTTTTTTGTATTTCCTTTCCATAGTTTTCACAGTGCTACGTTAGACAAAATTTAAGCACCCGTTTGAATCTCTCCGCCTCATTTATTGAAACCAAGGGTCAGCTATACGGTGTATTAATGTTTCAACATTAAAAGAATACTTTAAGCAGTAAGCCATAATAAATGAAAGTCAATATTTGGTGTGAGACGACCTTTTGCTTAAAAAAAAAAAAAGGTAGTCTAGTGAGTGCAGTTTTATGCGGAATTGAGCTGTAGGTTTTACTGAGCATCTTCCAGAACCAGCCACAGTTCTTCTGGACACTTGGACTGTCACACTCGCGTCTTCATTTTGCACCAAAACCCAGCAGCCTTCATTATGTTTTTTCTTTTTTAATCTGAAAAGTGGGCGGCACGGTGGTGTAGTGGTTAGCGCTGTCGCCTCACAGCAAGAAGGTCCTGGGTTCGAGCCCCGTGGCCGGCGAGGGCCTTTCTGTGTGGAGTTTGCATGTTCTCCCCGTGTCCGCGTGGGTTTCCTCCGGGTGCTCCGGTTTCCCCCACAGTCCAAAGACATGCAGGTTAGGTTAACTGGTGACTCTAAATTGAGCGTAGGTGTGAATGTGAGTGTGAATGGTTGTCTGTGTCTATGTGTCAGCCCTGTGATGACCTGGCGACTTGTCCAGGGTGTACCCCGCCTTTCGCCCGTAGTCAGCTGGGATAGGCTCCAGCTTGCCTGCGACCCTGTAGAAGGATAAAGTGGCTAGAGATAATGAGATGAGAGACACTCTTGAATGTGGATGTACACTCATGTTTGTTCTACAGTGAACCAAGAAACAGCTGTGTTCACTTAATTAGTTTTAATTAACTCCTTCATTAGTGATTAATTAATAAATTACTTGATATAATTTTTTTTCATGGACTTTAAATGACCCAGGACTGCCTCTTTATTTTAGCGAGCTCTGATTTAGAAGTTATGACATTTAGAATGGACTGTTTTTAGGAAAGTGGTCACATTTTCCCCGATCTTTTTCATTAAAAAAATTGACCATAAAATTCGGCTGATTTTTCAGTATTCAAAGTGGCACAACTTTGTTCATATTTGTCACAGAAATAAAACTTCAACAGAATTTTAAAGTTTATTTCGAGCCCTTTTCAGTGGTACCATTTATAGACCGCAGTGCAATCAGCAGAAAGAACTTAGGTTTTTAATTCTATAACCACTTGGTGGCAACGACGTCAATTTTTTGCACAAATGCAGATAAAAATATAGTGAATAAGCGCACGAAATTGTCAAATTTAAAAGTTGCACATAAATTAGTTATATTTAATTTTATGAAGCGCACTCTCATGTCTGAAATTGGAAATATGTCACTTTCTATCTATTTTTTTATGCTTTGTAGAGGATTTTGTGTGTGTGTGTGTGTGTGTGTGTGTGTGTGTGTGTGTGTATTTAACAATTATTCCACGAAACTGAGTCGTACATGAGCTCATAGCCGACAATGTGCGTAGCACCGAGTTGCCTATAAGCCATGTACACCGAGATTGAGTGGTATAACTGTTTTATTCTATCCACATTCACTGGATTTTGAGAAACGGAGCATTTTTATTTTTTGTAAATTCAATAACTTAAAAACTTTGGATAAAACATCCGACAAAATAATTTCTGCTCAGAATGTAAACAAACCGGCGAAATGACAGGAGCAATTTGTGAAAAATAAAAAAGGATGTTCTTGCCATGAAATACTGTACTTTCATTCCATATTTTGTTGCTTTTTTCTTTCGAGCAGAATTTTATTTTTTTGTCCTCGGTTGGTTCAGCAACACGCGCCGCCATTTTCTTCTTCTTTAGGTTTTTTTTTTTTTTTTTTTTTTGCGGTTGGCAAACCAATTTAAAGGTGCATTACCACCACCGACTGGGCTGGAGTGTGGAACAGGAGAGATTTTGGGGGGAAGGAAACTATATTCTTTCAGCTATTTCTGTTTCTTTTAAATATTTGATAACAAAATGATGTATATCTGACTTGATGCACGCCACCATTTTGTTTTTCTCTACTACCGGTATATGAGCTGTTAGCCTAGTAGTAGAGCAGCCAATCAGAGCGCACAATTGCTCATATCCAGTGAATGTGGATCGAATAACTGCGTGTGTGTATATATAAAATGTGTATGTGTGTTACAATCTGTAAAATTTACATAAAAAGCAAGGTAATTAGTACATTTTAAACATAAATGCCACCGAAAACCCATATCTGTTAGATAAATGTGCAAGAATTAAACATAAATCTGAAGATCAGTGTAATATTAAGTGTTAGAAAATAAAATGTCCAATCGCTCAGATTTATCATTCAATTATGTTGCTAGTGGAGAACAGTATGTGACATATTTTCATACAAGTAACCTTCTACATGCAAATATAATATTTATCATTCTGTCTGAACATTTCTGTACCTGATTATATACAGTGGAAACTCGTTATAACAAGATCTGATATAACAAAATCCCTAATAAACTTTTTTCTCTGGTCCCACTGAAATCAATTTACCTTGCTTTATATTGTTTATTGACTTGTATAACAAAATTCCCTGGTCCCAAGGATCTCATTATAAAGAGTTGCCACTGTGGTGCTTGAAAGTTTGTGAACCCTTTAGAATTTTCAATATTTCTGCATAAATATGACCCAAAACAACAGATTTCCACACAAGTCCTAAATGTACATGAAGAGAATCCAGTTAAACAAATGAGATAAGAATATTATACTTGGTCATTTATTTATTGAGGAAAATGATCCAATATTACATATCTGTGAGTGGCAAAAGTATGTGAACCTCTAGGATTAGCAGTTAATTTGAAGGTGAAATTAGAGTCAGGTGTTTTCAATCAATGGGATGACAATCAGGTGTGAGTGGGCACCCTGTTTTATTTAAAGAACAGGGATCTATCAAAGTCTGATCTTCACAACACATGTTTGTGGAAGTGTATCATGGCACGAACAAAGGAGACTTCTGAGGACCTCAGAAAAAGCGTTGTTGATGCTCATCAGGCTGGAAAAGGTTATAAAACCATCTCTAAAGAGTTTGGACTCCACCAATCCACAGTCAGACAGATTGTGTACAAATGGAGGAAATTCATGACCATTGTTACCCTCCCCAGGAGTGGTCGACCAACAAAGATCACTCCAAGAGCAAGGCGTGCAATAGTCGGCGAGGTCACAAAGGACCCCAGCGTAACTTCTAAGCAACTGAAGGCCTCTCTCACACTGTCTCATGTTAATGTTCATGAGTCCACCATCAGGAAAACACTGAACAACAATGGTGTGCATGGCAGGGTTGCAAGGAGAAAGCCACTGCTCTCCAAAAAGAACATTGCTGCTTGTCTGCAGTTTGCTAAAGATCACATGGACAAGCCAGAAGGCTATTGGAAAAATGTTTTGTGGATGGATAAGAAAAAATAGAACTTTTTGGTTTGAATGAGAAGCGTCATGTTTGGAGAAAGGAAAGCACCGCATTCCAGCATAAGAACCTTATCCCATCTGTGAAACATGGTGGTGGTAGTATCATGGTTTGGGCCTGTTTTGCTGCATCTGGGCCAGGACGGCTTGCCATCATTGATGGAACAATGAATTCTGAATTATACCAGCGAATTCTAAAGGAAAATGTCAGGACATCTGTCCATGAACTGAATCTCAAGAGAAGGTGGGTCATGCAGCAAGACAACGACCCTAAGCACACAAGTCGTTCTACCAAAGAATGGTTAAAGAAGAATAAAGTTCATGTTTTGGAATGGCCAAGTCAAAGTCCTGACCTTAATCCAATGGAAATGTTGTGGAAGGACCTGAAGCGAGCAGTTCATGTGAGGAAACCCACCAACATCCCAGAGTTGAAGCTGTTCTGTATGGAGGAACGGGCTAAAGTTCCTCCAAGCCGGTGTGCAGGACTGATCAACAGTAACCGGAAACGTTTAGTTGCAGTTATTGATGCACAAGGGGGTCACACCAGATACTGAAAGCAAAGGTTCACATACTTTTGCCACTCACAGATATGTAATATTGGATCATTTCCCTCAATAAATAAATGACCAAGTATAATATTTTTGTCTCATTTGTTTAACTGGGTTCTCTTTATGTACATTTAGGACTTGTGTGGAAATCTGATGATGTTTTGGGTCATATTTATGCAGAAATATAGAAAATTCTAAAGGGTTCACAAACATTCAAGCACCACTGTATTGATTATAATGGCTATATTACACTTAAGCACAAGTTGTGGTATTTACTGCCATTGTTAGAAAACCTTCAAGAGAAACTCTTCGCCATGACTCACATTTATTTCGAAACAATGTGTGAGTTCTTTAAGATAATACAGTACGTAATACATACAGAAGCTTCAACCAGATCATCTCATCTCATTATCTGTAGCCGCTTTATCCTGTTCTACAGGGTCACAGGCAAGCTGGAGCCTATCCCAGCTGACTACGGGCGAAAGGCGGGGTACACCCTGGACAAGTCACCAGGTCATCACAGGGCTGACACATAGACACAGACAACCATTCACACTCACATTCACACCTACGGTCAATTTAGAGTCACCAGTTAACCTAACCTGCATGTCTTTGGACTGTGGGGGAAACCGGAGCACCCGGAGGAAACCCACGCGGACGCGGGGAGAACATGCAAACTCAGCACCGAAAGGCCCTCGCCGGCCACGGGGCTCGAACCCGGACCTTCTTGCTGTAGCACTAACCACTACACCACCGTGCCGCCCCTCAACCAGATCATACTGGAATGAATTTGTCAATGCTTTTTTTTTTTGTCATTTTAACCATATACAGTTGGTACAGTACACAGTTAAAACGAACAAAATGACAAAATAAAATGCAAATGACAAGGACAGTGCAAAAACAACAACTCGCACAAACAGACAGTCCAGCGCCAACCAGTACCAGTCCCTGATAATGTGCGAGAAGTCTGAGGTAGCATATGTAAACATTGTGTATGTTCTGAGCATTGTAAGCATCATAAAAAGTAATAGTGCATTATTGTTCACTGTGCCAAGTCTGCAGTGGGAGTGGTGTAAACAGTCCATGCATATCAGTTCAGTCCCTCAGAGTTGAGGAATCTGATGGCATGTAGAAAGAAACTGTTACAGAGCCTGGCTGTCAAGGCCCGAATGCTTCGGCACCTTTTTCCAGATGGTAGGAGGGTGAAGAGATTGTGTGAGGGGTGTGTGGGGTCATCCACAATCCTAGTGGCTTTCTGGATGCAGCGTGTGGTGTAAATGTCCGTGATGGAGGCAAGAGAGACTCCAGTGATCTCAGCTGTACTCACTGTCCGCTGTCAGATCTTGCGATCCGAGACGGATGGGAGATGGGTTTTCTTCAGCCTCCGTAGGAAGTAGAGATGCTACTGGGCTTTCTTGACTATGAAGCTGGTGTTGAGGGACCAGGTGAGGTTCTCTGCCAGATGAACGCTAAGGAATTTGGTGCTCTCAATGTTCTCCATGAGTGAGCCATCGATGTACAGTGGAGAGTGGTCAACAAGGCAAGGCAAGTTTATTTATATAACACATTTCATACACAGTGGCAGTTCAATGTGCTTTACAGAAGTAAAAGCAAAACAGTAAGCAATAGAAAATAAAATTACATAAAATAAATGGGGAAGAAAAATAATAAGAATTAAACAATAGTAGAAATAAAATTTCAATTAAGAAAAAGCAGAATAAAATAGAATAAAAGTGAAATAAAATTTAAAACATGCAGAGACTGTAAAAGTAAAGAGTTTAAAACATGTAGAGATGACAATATTAATAATTTAGCAGAAAGCATCTGAGAACAGCTTGGTCTTTAGTCTAGATTTGAAGCTGCCAACAGCAGGAGCATTTCTGATGTCCTCTGGCAGTTGGTTCCATAGCTGTACTGCATAGTAGCTAAAAGCTGCTTCACCACACTTTGTTTTAACAACAGGTTTTAATAGTAAATTTTTCTGCTGCGATCTGGTAGATCTGATTGGGTTAGGCCGCTGCAACATATCAGAGAGGTAATTGGGCCCTGTACCATTTAGAGATTTGTACACCAGCAGCAATGCTTTAAAGTCAATTCTGTAGCTTAGTGGAAGCCAGTGAAGGGACCTTAGAATTGGAGTAGGGGAGAGCGGGGTAAGATGAGCCAGAGGGTAAGATGAGCCACCCCCTGTTTCTAAGAAACAGTAAACAAATGTGACCATGTGACCACATTCAAAAGGGGGGGCGGGACCATTTACTTACACTTGTGGAGAGGAGCACCACGTCAAACTAGGTGAGGGAGATATTTATAAAAATGTGTTTTTGTGCTTTCTAAGTCAATTCCATGTTTGTCCACAGTGAAGATGATTTAGAGAAGACAAAAGTAGAATAATATTTAGACACATTAGGGTTAAGTTAGTGGCTTTCTAAGCTATGATATGAATGCTAATAAAAATAATTTTGATTAGCCTAATCCCCTTTATTAGCATTTTTCTACAAAATGGTGGCCATGGGGTAAGATGAGCCATTAGATGTGGGGCAAGTTGAGCCACTGGCTCAACTTACCCCATTGGTGGCTGAGTTTACCCAATATGGATGACACTTAAGTTTTCACATTTACTGGTCATATATGACATCATATTTTTTATATATATATATGTGTGTGTGTGTGTATATATATATATATATATATATATATATATATAAAATAAAAAAAACATCAGATGAGGAAGACCAGTTGTTAGATGTGGGGGATTATGTTGTGGCAAAATTCACAGGGAAGAAGAAAGTGCATTTCTTCATTGGCCAGATAATCAAATTGGATGTCTTCGAAATAGAGGCAAGATTTGTCAAAAGAAGCCGGTCATGCCACGGCTCTGCAAGAAAGCCAACCTTTGTCTTCAAAGAGAAAGATGAGGCTGTCCTGTCAAGACAGGATATTGTGAAAAAATTGCCCCGCCCCTTTACTGTTGGGGGGACAGCACGGAGGGAGAGGCAAATGGTGCTCCCTTGCAATTTGAACGCTTGGAACATTGAATAATGATGAAATGATTGATGGAATGATTGCTGCATGTTTTAGCAATGTTTTAACCTACTGAAAGAAATAAGATTTTTTGGCACTGTTCTACTGTTTTAGTAATTTCTATAATATAGTATATCTCTCATTCCCTCTCTAACCATCCCTCTTTCTATCTATCTATGCATATCTCTCTCTCTATCCATCTATCTATCCCTCCCTATCCCATCTCGTTCTATCACCTCTCTCTTCATCTCCCCTTCTCTATGCAACGGCCCTATCCCCCACTTGATTGACTTGACTTGATTCACTGACTGCATTTCTAATAATAAAAGTTGTTTACTTTGTTAACCTAACATGTTTTGTGTTGGCTCAATTTACCCCACACAGTGGCTCATCTTACCCCGTGCATGGGGTAAGTTGAGCCACTTGACATTTTTTTTTTCAAGAGGTAATATCACTCCTAACCATAAGAGCTTATCAATTATGTTTTGCTCAGATAGTAACAGTACACTTTGAAATTTGGTATGGTGTGTAGACTGGAAGCAAAAATGGCTTTAACATGTAGTTATGATGAAAAATGTAAAAAGTGGCTCATCTTACCCTGCTCTCCCCTAATGTGCTCTGTTCTTTTTGTTCGCGTGAGAACCCTCGCCGCTGCATTTTGAACCAGCTGAAGTCGTTTGACGTTTTTTTTTCGCAGGCCTGTGAAAAGGCCATTGCAGTAATCAACCCTACTAGAGATGAAGGCATGTATTAGTTTTTCCAGATCATTTTTTGACATAAGTCCTCTTAGTTTGGAAATGTTTTTTAGGTGATAAAATGCCGTTTTAGTGATTGCTTTCATGTGACTGTCAAAGTTTAGCTCGCTGTCAATGAAAACGCCAAGATTTTTAACCATATCTTTTGTTTTAATCCCCTTTGTGTCAAGAATAGTGGTAATCCTGAGTCTTTCATCTTTTTTTCCAAATAGAATTACTTCTGTTTTATCTGAGTTCAGCTGAAGAAAATTTTGTGACATCCAGTTGTTGATTTGATCGATACACTGGTAGAGACATTCAAGGGGGGCATAATCATTAGGTGATAGAGTAAAATAAATTTGGGTGTCATCTGCATAGCAGTGATACAAAATTGAATTTTTATTGATAATTTGCCCAAGTGGGAGCATATAAAGGTTGAATAGTAATTGTCCAAGAATCGACCCCTGGGGGACACCACAGGTCAAGGACATTGATGTTGAAGAACAATTTCCCATGGTAACAAAGAAGCTTCTAAGTATGATTTTAACCAGTTGATAACTTTACCAGTCAATCCAACCCAGTGTTCAAGTCGATATAGCAGTATGTTGTGATCAACAGTATCAAAAGCTGCACTGAGGTCCAGTAATACCAGGACCGATGTTTTGCCTGCATCAGTATTAAGACGTATGTCATTTATAACTTTAATCAGTGCTGTTTCAGTGCTATGATTGGCACGAAATCCTGACTGAAAGTTATCAAAACAGCTGTTTGATATCAAGAAGGCAGTTAATTGATTGAAGACAATTTTTTCAAGGATTTTCCCGATGAATGGTAGATTTGATATTGGCCTGTAGTTATTTAATACTGAAGCATCCAGATTATTCTTTTTAAGTAGGGGCTTTACAACGGCTTTTTTCAGGGACACAGGAACAATGCCAGTCTCTAGAGATGTATTTATGATTTGAAGCACATCTGTAATTAGAAAGATGAAGAACAGACTTAAAGTTGGTGGGCAGAATGTCCAGTTCAGATGTTGAGGAACTGAGATTTTATACAGTTTTTTCAAGAGTCTCGTAATCAATTAAACAAAATTCTGACATTGTGTTGAAGTTGTCTGTCTGTGTCACTGGTGATTGATTGCAGTTTTTCAATTATTTGCAACTGAGATATATTATGAGCAATATTCTGCCGTATTTTATCAATTTTACCTTTGAAGAAGGATGCAAACTCATTGCATTTATTAACTGAGAGAAGTTCAGGTGCTAATTGTGGTGGGGGATTAGTTAGCTTCTCTACTGTTGAAAATAGCACATGGGCATTGTTCATATTCCTGTTGATGTTGGAGAAGAAAGACTGTCTTGCTTTACGAATTTCATAATTATATTTACAAAGCATCTCTTTATGGATTTGATAATGGATGTGAAGTTTAGATTTGCGCCATTTTCTTTCAGTCTTTCTACATTCTCTCTTTAGCAGTTTAACAGCCGGGTACTGCTTCCATGGTGCTTTCTGCTTATCATTGACTTTTTTTTTTTTTTTTAATTTGGAATGGAGCAATATCATCCATAGTTTGGGTCATATTTAAATTAAAAATTTCCAGTAAATCATCTACAGAGTCTGACATCTTGGTTGAGATCCGAGAGAGAGCTTGCTCAAAGAGAACACGTGTTGTCGTTTATGACTCTCCTACCCATAGTCGTTGAGCTGTTCTGAATGTGAGGAGACATAGAAACATCAGAGAAAACACAGAAATGATCAGATAAGGCCAGGTCAACAACAGTAGTAGAAACAGTAAGACCCTTTGTGATGACGAGGTCAAGGGTATGACCACGAGAGTGGGTCGGCCCCTGTACATGTTGTACTAGGTTGAAGTTGTCAATAAGTGCAAGTAGTTCTCTGGCATAAGTGTTTTCAGGATTATCTACATGCAAGTTAAAATCCCCAGATATAATAACAGTCAAACTGTAAGCAAATGACTGACAACAGTTCACCAAACTCTTCTAGAAAAACTTTGGCTGAATGTCTCAGAGGCCTTTAAATAGTTAATAACAATATGTTAGGAGATCATGTAACAAGTGCACATAAGTGTTCAAAGGATGTAAAATCACCAAGTGAGGATTGCTTACATTGAAAAGAGACTTTGAATATATTTGCGATCCCTCCACCTTTCCCCTGTCGGGTAGCATTCATAAAATTAAAATTTGGGGGAGCTGCTTCAATAAGGGTGGTAGCACTATTTGCTTGATCCAGCCAAGTTTCAGTTAGAAGCAAAAAATCAAGATTGTGTTTGCAGATAAGATCATTAATTAAAAATGACTTGTTTGAAAGTGATCTAACGTTCAGAAGAGCTAGCTTTACAGAAAGTCTAGAAGTAATATCCGCTTGGGCACTCTGATGTTGTTTTGAAACAGGAAGGAGACTAGACTGGTTTACCCCCTGGGTTAAATATGCTCTATGTTTTCTATTTCTTATCAACACAGGAATAGAGAATGAACCCAACCATCTCCTTTGTTTTATCCACCTTCAGAGACAACAACCTGTCTCTGCACCAGTCCAATCGCCGCTGCACCTCCTCTTTGTATGCTGACTCGTTGTTCTTACTAATGAGACCCACCACAGTTGTCATTGGCAAATTTGATGACATGATTCGAACTTTACATTGTTTCATTATTGAAATATTATCATGGTTGCAAATACAAGAAATAGAACTTTGAGACTGAGAAAACAAGGATAATGTTGTGGTTAAAAAAGGGATAAACATCAAAGTACACTTGCTCTTAGATTAGAACTTTATTGATCCCTTTGGGAGGGTTCCCTCAGGGAAATTAAAATTCCAGCAGCATCATTACAGGAGAATAGAAAATTGAGAACTTCTAGATTAAATTAAGTATTTACATATACAAATATAAAAAAGAATAAGATATAGAGGAAAAAAAGATATGAAAAAAGTCCAGCAGGAGAGGTATTGCACATTATATTGCACATTGTCCAGTATTGCTTTCTAGGCTACTGCTGCTCCTTCCCATCCTCTGTCCTCCTGTTACCCCTCCTCCCCCCCAGAGAGGAGTTGGACAGTCTGATGGTGTGAGGGACAAAGGAGTTTTTAAGTCTATTTGTCCTGCACTTGGGAATGCAGGGGCTTCAAAGTTTGGGAGAATAGCAGGGTACAAATAATTTTCAGCAGGGTACAAAATGGTAAAATGTCTGCCAGCGGCAGACATAATGCACACAAAGCATGCAGGGATATATATGAGAGAGAGAGATGCAAGTACGAATTTTTCATGGGGCGGGATGGTTTGAAACAGGTCATCTAAAATTGGGATAACATTTACCCGGGACGGGTATTTGAGGCGGGTCGTCTAGCTTAAGCTTGATTAGCGTTGTTACGGATGCCAGTGTTTCCCACAGAAATTTTGGAGACTATGGAGGCAGCCCATGGGGGGGTGCGCGGGGGTTGTTTAAAATTGAGTGATATGTTAAATATTAAGTTATTACTGAAAAACTATTGATTAAAAAAAACAGACACTGAGAAATGGTCCTATAAACAACTTTACCAATATAAAAGATTACCAGGACTACAAAAATGCAGAAAAATAGGCTTTACTTATCCAAATGCTCCTGTTGGTTCAAAAGTTAAAGTGCAGAGAACCTCACAGCACAACATGAAGTTACCTTAAAATATAATATAAATGCCTCAGCTTTCATGTAAGAAAAAACATTATTAATACTAGTACTGTGTGCAGGCAGTCTCTCCTGAAGACTAAATTAAACAATTATAAACTAATAAAATAAATGGCTCAGGCTTCATAGAAGAAAAAAAAACAATTTGAACAGAATCTCAGTTATGATGCTGAAGCTGCCTAAACAATGGAAAATAAAATACCATTTTGGCAAAAACGTTGGCATCCATTAATTTCTTGTATTAAGTAAAAAAATATTTTGCCAGATACTGCTGACGTTTTACAGCCCAAAATTTGTTCAAAACCTGCCAAAATACATTGGAAACCGCCCAATCTGGCAACACAGGCAGTAATGGCTGCACTCATGTCAAGGATGTAAACAAAGTTGACACGGCAACGGACATGCATGACATAGTGGATGCAATTTACGTTCACAACTTTTTTTGCGGTCAGAAATATTTAAGATTAAATTTTGTGACTCGACTGACAATAGCCGGCGGCATAACAAGCCACAGACGGCGATTTGCCGCCGGTGTCCGGCTACTTTTGAGACCGCTGCCTTCGGAAGGAGCTCTGTCACTGAACAGGCTCCTCTGGTTGCTGATGACGGTGTGCAGAAGGTGACTGGCATCGTCCATGATGTTCAGTAGTTTGTCCATAGTCCTCTGCCACCGTCACCAGAGAGTCCAGCTTCATGCGGACCACAGAGCCAGCCCGCCTGATCAGTTTGTCCAGCCTGGATGTGCTGCCCCCCCAGCACACCACGGTGTAAAACAGGACACTGTCGACCACAGACTGATAGAACATCCACAGGAGTTTCCTGCAGATGTTAAAGGACAGCAGCCTCCTCAGGAAGTACAGCCTGCTCTGTACCTTCCTGTACAGGTGGTTGGTGTTGCAAGTCCAGTCCAGCTTGCTGTCCAGCCACAGCCCGAGGTACTTGTCGGAATCCACAGCCTCCACCTCGACTCCCTCGATCAGAACTGGTCATGACCTTGGTCTGGACCTCCCTTGTATGTCTTGTGACATACAAGTTGAAAGCTGTTTAGGTTTTTGATGATAAAAAGTACAACCCCGATTCCAAAAAAGTTGGGACAAAGTACAAATTGTAAATAAAAACGGAATGCAATGATGTGGAAGTTACAAAATTCCATATTTTATTCAGAATAGAACATAGATGACATATCAAATGTTTAAACTGAGAAAATGTATCATTTAAAGAGAAAAATTAGGTGATTTTTAAATTTCATGACAACACATCTCAAAGTTGAGACAAGGCCACTGTGAGACATCCCCTTTTCTCTTTACAACAGTCTGTAAACGTCTGGGGACTGAGGAGACAAGTTGCTCAAGTTTAGGGATAGGAATGTTAACCCATTCTTGTCTAATGTAGGATTCTAGTTGCTCAACTGTCTTAGGTCTTTTTTGTCGTATCTTCCGTTTTATGATGCGCCAAATGTTTTCTATGGGTGAAAGATCTGGACTGCAGGCTGGCCAGTTCAGTACCCGGACCCTTCTTCTACGCAGCCATGATGCTGTAATTGATGCAGTATGTGGTTTGGCATTGTCATGTTGGAAAATGCAAGGTCTTCCCTGAAAGAGACGTCGTCTGGATGGGAGCATATGTTGCTCTAGAACCTGGATATACCTTTCAGCATTGATGGTGTCTTTCCAGATGTGTAAGCTGCCCATGCCACACGCACTAATGCAACCCCATACCATCAGAGATGCAGGCTTCTGAACTGAGCGCTGATAACAACTCGGGTCGTCCTTCTCCTCCTCTTTAGTCCGAATGACACGGCGTCCCTGATTTCCATAAAGAACTTCAAATTTTGATTCATCTGACCACAGAACAGTTTTCCACTTTGCCACAGTCCATTTTAAATGAGCCTTGGCCCAGAGAAGACGTCTGCGCTTCTGGATCATGTTTAGATACGGCTTCTTCTTTGAACTATAGAGTTTTAGCTGGCAACGGCGGATGGCACGGTGAATTGTGTTCACAGATAATGTTCTCTGGAAATATTCCTGAGCCCATTTTGTGATTTCCAATACAGAAGCATGCCTGTATGTGATGCAGTGCCATCTAAGGGCCCGAAGATCACGGGCACCCAGTATGGTTTTCCGGCCTTGACCCTTACGCACAGAGATTCTTCCAGATTCTCTGAATCTTTTGATGATATTATGCACTGTAGATGATGATATGTTCAAACTCTTTGCAATTTTACACTGTTGAACTCCTTTCTGATATTGCTCCACTATTTGTCGGTGCAGAATTAGGGGGATTGGTGATCCTCTTCCCATCTTTACTTCTGAGAGCTGCTGCCACTCCAAGATGCTCTTTTTATACCCAGTCATGTTAATGACCTATTGCCAATTGACCTAATGAGTTGCAATTTGGTCCTCCAGCTGTTCCTTTTTTGTACCTTTAACTTTTCCAGCCTCTTATTGCCCCTGTCCCAACTTTTTTGAGATGTGTTGCTGTCATGAAATTTCAAACGAGCCAATATTTGGCATGAAATTTCAAAATGTTTCACTTTCGACGTTTGATATGTTGTCTATGTTCTATTGTGAATACAATATCAGTTTGAGATTTGTAAATTATTGCATTCCGTTTTTATTTACAATTTGTACTTTTGTCTCAACTTTTTTGGAATCAGGGTTGTAGAAAATCTGATTAAAGTATGAAAAATGCTATGAAGTTAAAAAAAAAAACACTTTGATATCTCCTTTTTCTTTCGAATGAGAGTAGGTGCACATTCTTTATTTACAATATGCCCTCTTCTTCAAATAAGAGAAAATGCGAGGTTATGTCAGCAAGACCCAGGTTAGATTGTGCTGTACTCAAAGCTGTTTAGTCATCCTATACAGGCAGCTAGGATGGCAGCCGCTGAAAGCGTGTCTGTAAACAATGCTGAATTTTCTCAGTGTTACCACGATTTGAACGGTCAAGTGAAGATTTGATACAAAGAGAAGACGTGTGTGTGTGTGTGTGTGTGTGTGGTTTCGACCCATATTATTATTTAAAAAAGTCAGACTTTTCTGAAGACGCTTCTACTGACCATTGAGTACCCAGACATCGCGTTCTATCTGGTTCGGCTGCCGATGAATCAAGTCTGACCTTGGACGAAACATATCCCATGTTCTGAGTGGGTGCCCAGTCTGGATTGTTTCTATCGTGTCACATTCAGAAGTTCGCCAATAGTTGGGTGTATCAGGGATGACGGAGAGGAGGAGTATAGGAGCCTGGTGAGGGACTTTGCCATTTGGTGCAATAGGAATCATCTGCAGCTCAACACCTCGAAGACCAAGGAGCTGGTCATTGACTTTGGGAGGTCCAGACCAAGGTCACGACCAGTTCTGATCGAGGGAATCGAGATGGAGGCTGTGGATTCCTACAAGTACCTCGGGCTGTGGCTGGACAGCAAGTTGGACTGAACATGCAACACCAACCACGTGTACAGGAAGGTACAGAGCAGGCTGTAGTTCCTGAGGAGGCTGTTGTCCTTTAACATCTGCAGGAAACTCCTGTGGATGTTCTATCAGTCTGTGATCGACAGTGTCCTCTTTTACACCGTGGTGTGCTGGGGGGGCAGCACATCCAGGCTGGACAAACTGATCAGGCGGGCCGGCTCTGTGGTCGGCATGAAGCTGGAGACTCTGGTGACGGTGGCAGAGAAGAGGACTATAGACAAACTACTGAGCATCATGGACATTGCCAGTCACCCTCTGCACACCGTCATCAGCAACCAGAGGAGCCTGTTCAGTGACAGAATGCTCCTTCCCAAGTGCAGGACGAACAGACTTAAAAACTCCTTTGTCCCTCACGCCATCAGACTGTACAACTCCTCTCTGGGGGGGAGGAGGGGTAACAGGAGGACAGAGGACGGGAAGCAGTAGCCTAGCCTGACTAAAAGCAATACTGGACAATGTGCAATACCTTTCCTGCTAGACTTTTTTTTTCATATGTTAATACTTTAATTAAACTAGAAGTTTTCTCTGTTTATTCTCTAATGATGCTGCTGGAATTTTAATTTCCCTGAGGGAACCCTCCCAAAGGGATCAATGAAGTTCGATCGATCGATCCTCCGATTGATCGGCGCTCCTGGAAGCGAAATGGTAATACACGTGTTAAAATTATAACAATGACCTAGTGAACCACGACAACAGAACACTCGTTTTATCGCAAAATTCCAGCAACACGAACTAAAATTCTTCCATGATATTACTGAGAGCTTTTGAATCTCACTTGAGATAAAATGATCACTGCAAACACAAGCTGTTTTGGTTTTAGCCTCTGTCAGATCAGCCCTGCTGATGTTGTTCAGTTGTGCTCGTCTCCTCTCCGTACTAAGCCTCAGCGTTTCCTCGCCCTCTTTCCGAGTCACGGATGGAATTCTAAAAAATCGGAACGTGCCACTGTCACGAGTACTGTTGTGACCACAACCATATACAGCACAAAGATATGGCGTTGCTAAAAGAACGCTTAAAGCAGCGGAAAAACAAAGTTGCGCATGCAGACGCGATTCTAGAGTCTGTTGTGGCCCCAAGCAAAAATTTCCAGGGGGCCCTTCTGACCAGTGTTCATCACCAATATGTTATAAATAATCTGACACCAACGAAAAATGTATGAAACCAAAGTTTTTTTAATTCCAAATGTGAAAATACAATGGTAAAGAACAATAAACAAAATAAATAAGCCTTCGGGCCCTGACTCTCGGGGGGCCCCTGGGCCAGGGGGCCCCAAGCAGTTGCCTGCCTTGTCTGTTCACAAGCTGTGCGTTTGCGCGCACATGTGACTGTTTTGTATGGAATGTCGTCTTCTGTCAGGTTTTATGGCAGTTTACAAGCATAGTGTATTACCGCCATCTACTGGACTGAGGTGCAATCAAATGGATGTCATTTTCAAAGAAAAATTAAAGGACCCATGGCATGGTGGTTTGTTGATGCTTTAAACAGGCTCGTGGAGGTTTCCGGATGTTATATCCGCAGCCTTTCTCGAAATGAACCCTCGGCACGTAGATATAGCCTCCTGGGAGAAAGCCCCATTTCAGCGCTTTTCCCAGTGCGTCGTTTTGCTAATGAGAAGCAGGAGGCGGGGAAGGGTAGAGGGTGGGGGCGGGTCTTATCATTAATATTCATGACATGTAAACGTGTTACCTCTGATTGGCTAACAGCACTGTGACGCTACCTCCAGTGGGTCAGAACAAGCGGATGTGGGTGTCTTACTATGGCGAGAGAGAAGGAACAAACCGCGAAGGGAAAAATACCGCGCGCTGACGTCATTACGGTGCGACGCGAGGAAATAAAATAAATTCAACAAATGTTTGGGTTTTTACTGAACAAACAAACAAATAAAATGAACGAGTGACTTAAAAAAAAAGAATGTGGGTGTCTTTGTAAAAACTGTTTTGATTGGCTATTATAACAGAGCATGCTGCATGCTTTTTGGTTTTGTAGCGCAGAGTACCTGGCTAACTGCAGGAAGCGGTTAGCTGCACAGCTAATGTAGCCATTGCAAGGCTAACGTGGCACCGATTTTAAAACACGGCAAAACGACTTAACAGTTCTACACTTACTTGTTCGGTGTTTGTGGCTGATGCGGCAGGGATGCTTGGTACGGACCCAGGCTTCAGTGACAGTTGATGTGCAAAACCTGCCCTGTACTGTCCCAAGTTGTGGAAACATTCATCAGGAAAATGCTTCCGACAAACATGCACCGTCTTAGGTAGACTCGACGGCGTATTATTGAAGTAAATAAAATTAAGCCACTGCGTCTTCAGGGGCTCTCCCGTCGGCAGTAAAAACAGACTCTTTTCTGTGTTGTCACATCCATGTACAGCGCAATTTCCATGTTTCGCTCGCTTAGGTGATGCCATGTTGTTGTGTCCTCTATGGTCTCCTCACTACAACTGGGCGGGGCAATCCATACAGTGGGTGGGAATCCAGAGGGGGGGGGGGGGGCGTGGGGATCATGTCCCTTGCTGACGTAGTAAAGGGAAGAGCTTATCAACGCGCCGTTTTGACGCGCCATTCTCAAATGTTGGGCATAGTTTGGTTTACACATTATGAAATTTCTAGCCACTGGGGTGACTTAAGAAGGTCAGAGGAACTCATTTTAACGTTAAAAAACCTCAGAAAGTGAAAATTTCATGCCATGGGACCTTTAAATAAAAAGAAAAACACAAAACAACAAACAATCCTATTTGCTAATTTTGTTTCTTTGATAAATGTGATCATAGCACGAGTGATGTTTTCTAATCTAGGCTCACCTAATAAGGTGTCTAAAGAAAAGGCTTTCTTGACTGCGTTCACTTCCCTCTTCAGTTTTTCTCTTAAGCACCTTAAAAGAACATGATCTACATCCTCTCTCACTCCAGAATCCATGTTTTCCAGATGGATGTTTTTTTATAACGTATAAGCTGTTATTTAATCCAGTATGGCCTATTCTCAGGTGGGGTTTACATTAGACTGTATCAGCGGATCATCAGATTAACGTTTTTAAAACGATTAGCGTGCACACAGCAACGCCAATACACGATTCGCATGCACACAGCAACGCCAATACACGGATACGCTCGGCTCCGCAGGCATCCTGCGCTCCAAATCACTCCGCCCTGAACAGCGAGTGCCCTCTGGAGGGTGCGCACTCCGGCCCTGCGCAGCTCACAGAGCGCGTGAGTGAAGCGCACGAGCAGTGATTCGGGACTGAGCCGCTGTGTGTGTGATCTCAGTGCATATCGGGCATGCGCATCACTTACCACTTGCAAGTGGAAGGATGGCAAGCCTAAAGACAATCATGACTACACAATGGGCAGTATTTGCATCAGTATTTGCAATATTTTCATACTTTTATACTCTTTAATGAAAGGTGATACAAGGCGGAAGTCCGTGCCGTTTTTCAGCAGTCGCGTCACATGACCAACGCCAGCGAATCAGGAAGGTGGATGTCACAGTGACGTTGTCCAATGACGACGCCAGCTAGAGCTCAGCACTGCGTATCCGCGTATTCTCAATGTTTACACAGCACCGGACCAGACACGATCTGGATTGAATACGTGGACGCTGGCGGATTCCCGTTTCCAGGCGGTTTAATGTAAACGGACAGTGCATCCGCGAAGAAAACGAGACAGATACGGTCTAATGTAAACTTGGCCTCAGTCTTGTAAACCAAACCTCCTTTCTGTTTGGGTAACTAGATTTGCTACTTGAGAGATCTTTTTGTATAAGTGTCTACCTTTCTTCTCCTTATCCCATTCAGCTCGCCATATTATGTTAACTTTATGCTTATTGAGTACCTTAACTTCTGATCTACTGAGTGGAATACTTAACTGAACCTCCTCTTCTTTGGTTGCCTCTTTTGCTAGCTTGTCTGCTTCCTCATTACCACCAAGTCCTTTATGGGCTGGAACCCATACAAACTGGATTGATATTCCCTGTTGACTGATTGTAAATAAGATGATATTAATTTCATTCAATAAATCCTGTCGGCATGATGGTTCTCCACTTTGAATGGATGTGAGCGATGACATAGAATCAGAACAAATAACTGCTTTGGGGGTCTAGCTTCTTCTATCCACTGTAATGCAATAATACTGGCTGTCATTTCAATAATAGTAATAATACATTTTATTTATAAGCGCCTTTCAAGGTACCCCAGGACACTGAACAGTAAAAAACAATAAAAAGCGAAACAATAAAATAACAATAATAAAATAATAAGAAATCAATAATAATGTTATTAAAAATCAAAGAGAAAAGGCCAAGCTAAAGAGATGTGTTTTTAGCTGTTTTTTGAAAGAGGACAGTATTGCATTGGCGCAACGCTAGTGGCAGGGCATTCCACAGCTTGGGGCCATTAACGCTGAAAGCCCTGTCACCCATAGAGCAGAGCCGAGAGTAAGGGACCGCTAATAGGTGGACATCTGTGGAGCGAAGATTTAGAGGAAGCTGATATGGAGTTAGGAGATTTGATAAATAGGGAGGGGCCAGGTTATGTAGGGATTTGTAGACAAGTAAGATAATTTTGTACTGGATGCGGTATTTAACTGGGAGCCATTGCAGGTTGTATAGAACAGACGTGATATGATCCCAGGGCCTGGTGTGAGTGAGTACCCTAGCAGCTGAGTTTTGGACATATTGCAGCCTATTTAGTCGCTTGGCTGGGATGCCATCGAGCAGGGCATTGCAGTAGTCCAGTCTTGAGGTGACAAAAGCATGTACAGTGCTGCTTGAAAGTTTGTGAACCCTTTAGAATTTTCTATATTTCTGCATAAATATGGCCTAAAACATCATCAGATTTTCACACAAGTCCTAAAAGTAGATAAAGAGAACCCAGTTAAACAAATGAGACAAAAATATTATACTTGGTCGTTTATTTATTGAGGAAAAAGATCCAATATTACATATTTGTCAGTGGCAAAAGTATGTGAACCTTTGCTTTCAGTATCTGATGTGGACACCCCCTTCCCCTGTGCAGCAATAACTGCAACTAAACATTTCCGGTAACTGTTGATCAGTCCTGCACACCGGCTTGGAGGAATTTTAGCCCGTTCTTCCATACAGAACAGCTTCAACTCTGGGATGTTGGTGGGTTTCCTCACATGAACTGCTCGCTTCAGGTCTTTCCACAACATTTCGACTGGATTAAGGTCAGGACTTTGACTTGGCCATTCCAAAACATTTAACTTTATTCTTCTTTAACCATTCTTTGGTAGAACGACTTGTGTGCTTAGGGTCGTTGTCTTGCTGCATGACCCACCTTCTCCTGAGATTCAGTTCATGGACAGATGCCCTGACATTTTTCCTTTAGAATTCGCTGGTATAATTCAGAATTCATTGTTCCATCAATGATGGCAAGCCGTCCTGGCCCAGATGCAGCAAAAAAGGCCCAAACCATGATACTACCACCACCATGTTTCACAGATGGGATAAGGTTCTTATGCTGAAATGCAATGTTTTCCTTTCTCCAAACATAACGCTTCTCATTTAAACCAAAAAGTTCTATTTTGGTCTCATCCATCCACAAAACTTTCCAATAGCCTTCTGGCTTGTCCACATGATCTTTAGCAAACTGCAGATGAGCAGCAATGTTCTTTTTGGAGAGCAGTGGCTTTCTCTTTTGTAACCTTGCCATGCACACCATTGTTGTTCAGTGTTCTCCTGATGGTGGACATGAACATTAGCCAATGTGAGAGAGGCCTTCAGTTGCTTAGAAGTTACCCTGGGGTCCTTTGTGACCTCACCGACTATTACACGCCTTACTCTTGGAGTGATCTTTGTTGGTCGACCACTCCTAGGGAGGGTAACAATGGTCTTGAATTTCCTCCATTTGTACACAATCTGTCTGACTGTGGATTGGTGGAGTCCAAACTCTTTAGAGATGGTTTTGTAACCTTTTCCAGCCTGATGAGCATCAACAACGCTTTTTCTGAGGTCCTCAGAAATCTCCTTTGTTCGTGCCATGATACACTTCCACAAACATGTGTTGTGAAGATCAGACTTTGATAGATCCCTGTTCTTTAAATAAAACAGGGTGCCCACTCACACCTGATTGTCATCCCATTGATTGAAAACACCTGACTCTAATTTCACCTTCAAATTAACTGCTAATCCTAGAGGTTCACATACTTTTGCCACTGACAGATATGTAATATTGGATCATTTTCCTCAATAAATAAATGACCAAGTATAATATTTTTGTCTCATTTGTTTAACTGGGTTCTCTTTATCTACTTTTAGGACTTGTGTGAAAATCTGATGATGTTTTAGGTCATATTTATGCAGAAATGTATAAAATTCTAAAGGGTTCACAAACTTTCAAGCACCACTGTATAAGCATTTCAGCTGCAGATGAAGTTAAAGAGGGAGGGAGTTTGGAGAGACTTTTCAGGTGAAAAAAAAAAGCTGTTTTAGTAATACTTTTTAACGTGCGAGTCAAAAGAGAGAGTAGAGTCCAGAATAACACCCAGATTTCTTACTTCAACAGTAGTGAAGGTGAAATAACCAGGAATAGAGAGCTGTGAGTGCTCCAGTTTTTTCAAGATGGAAGGGGTGGAAATTTCAGCTGCAAGTATGGACAGATGATCTGATGTTCTCTTTTTAATAGAGATTTTGTAATCGGGGATATAAACTGCAATACCTGTTTTACCCTCTGAATCTTTAGATGCATCTGTATAAACCTGTGTTGCATTATAGTACCTACTTCCTAAATGGTGCTCTATGTTCTGATCCACTCGTCCAGATTTAGCCATCTCTTTGGTTTCCATGATCACCGTAGGGGAGCAAAACAACCAAGGTGGAGTTGTTACCAGGGCCACAGTCTTGCTACAAAAGATATCATCTATTCCCAACTGATTTGCTAATTTGTAGTGGAAGTTCATTATGTGGGCGGCACGGTGGTGTAGTGGTTAGCGCTGTCGCCTCACAGCAAGAAGGTCCTGGGTTCGAGCCCCAGGGCCGGCGAGGGCCTTTCTGTGTGGAGTTTGCATGTTCTCCCCGTGTCCGCGTGGGTTTCCTCTGGGTGCTCCGGTTTCCCCCACAGTCCAAAGACATGCAGGTTAGGTTAACTGGTGACTCTAAATTGAGCGTAGGTGTGAATGTGAGTGTGAATGGTTGTCTGTGTCTATGTGTCAGCCCTGTGATGACCTGGCGACTTGTCCAGGGTGTACCCCGCCTTTCGCCCGTAGTCAGCTGGGATAGACTCCAGCTTGCCTGCGACCCTGTAGAAGGATAAAGCGGCTAGAGATAATGAGATGAGAGGAGTTCATTATGTCTAACTATTAAAGCTATTTTAAGTTCGTTTCTTAAGACAAGGATTTTTAAGGTGTTACCTTGTTGACACTTTCGGCGGGAGTCTTCCGCCTTCTTCAAAACAATCGCCAGATGTCGAGTGGTGACGTGCCTTTCAGCTGATGTTACGCTACGGAGGCGTGAACGTCCCGCCCAATTTGACAGGTAGTTCACGCCTCCTGCTGTCAGGTCGCTCCTCCAGGACGACGCTCCAGGTGTGCGACAGCGCGTACGCTCCCTCATCCCGGTTCATCGTCCTCTGCGCCCACTTGCGTATCTCCACTGCCTCTAAAATCCAACGCCGGTATCTATTTTCTTCAGCACGAATGACTCTGGCCTCTTCACAATTCATTATATGATTGTCGTTTGCAGTAGGGGTGTGCAAAAATATCGATACGGCGATATATCGCGATACTTTGTCTTCCGATTCAATATCGATGCTCAATTTGAATATCGATATTTTTTTCAAATAATAAAATCATGTTTCAGACGGGTTGTAAATCCAGTACGACTTCCGCACCTCCGCTCTGCGAGGTGTCGCTGTGCCGCTACCTCACTGCAAGGCACTCTTCGTCTTCTCTTTTTTCCCCGGCGGTTGCAGTGAGAAAAAAAACAGGCAAGCATGGCTGTTAACATAAACCTAGAGACGCCGCCGAACTTTAAGGCAGATGTTTGGAGGCACTTTGGATTCCAAAGGAAAGGAGAAAAAAAACAGTGAGCCGGACAAAGAGAATGCACTTTGCAAAACCTGTTTCGCTCCAATTAAATTAAGATGCTCCAATTAAGATGCCCACTGCACTTTTCAATGTGTTTCAGACAGTGTGTTGTTCCTGCAAAATAAGCACAAGTTAAATGTTCTCAGGTATATGTTCTCAATTTTACAAAGAACAAATTGATATCAGTGTTAGCACTGAAATGTATGTGCAGTCTGCAGTGCAAGTTTTAAGTTTTCATAAAACAATTTGATTCTGCTTGTTAAGCAGCACTGATGTGTCCATGCTTACAGAAAAGTTGAGAATACGAGCACAGAAATGGGAATTTTCTGTATGTTGTAGTGAAGCAACTCTTGGTTTTGCCAGCAGTGGAATAGAGACAAATATATGTCTGGCAAGAGTGTGTAGTTATGTATGTGAAATGTAATTTTACAGTGGTCAATAAATTCTGATTTTCTTCAGTGACAGATATCGTGATGTGGTTGAAATTTCTTGCAATATATCGATTATCGCAGAATCGCTGTACCGTGATATCGTTATCGTGGGCAAAATATCGCCATAGTATCGTGAGGTATCTGGTGATACCCAGCCCTAGTTTGCAGTGGTCTGAAATGGCTGATTTTAAGTTTTCTTGGTGTGCTTTTTCTTTTTCGGATCTTGTGAGTCTTTTTGTTGTTTCTTTTTCACATTCTATTTGGTGTTCTTTCCTACGAGTATGGAAGCATCTGCCCGTTTCACCAATATAGACTTTATTACATGAACGGCAAGGGATTTCATATATGACGTTGCATTTATTGTCCAGTTGTATTTTGTCTTTGGGGTGAACTAGCAGCTGTCGGAGGTTCTTGTATGGTTTGACCGGGGTGTTGATGTGGTATTTCCTCATGGATCGTTGGATGCGTTCTGTAACTGCTTTTATGTATGGTAGCGTGACAAAGCCCTGGTTTGTTTTTTCGGTGTTTTTTCTTGTTTGTTTGTTTGTTTTTCCTTTATTTGTGTCTGTAATTTCCCTTTTCGGATTGCCCACAGTGGATATTGGCAGTTTTTTAATGCCTGTTGGATGTGTTGTTCCTCTTCCTGTCTGAGGAGGTCACACTTTTTTATTTCCCACCATAAGTTGTAAAATGAATAGAAAATATAGTCAAGACATTTTTCTGGCCATTTTGAGCATTTAATCGACCCCACAAATGAACGTGATGCTCCAGAAACTCAATCTGCTCAAAGGAAGGTCAGTTTTATAGCTTCTCTAAAGAGCTCAACTGTTTTCAGCTGTGCTAACATGATTGTACAAGGGTTTTCTAATCATCCATTAGCCTTCTGAGGCAATGAGCAAACACATTGTACCATTAGAACACTGGAGTGAATCTCTTTAGACTTTGCATTTTGCCATTCTGTATGCAGCTTATATTTGTAAAGTTTCAACATAAAATCCGAAATTAAGCAAAAAAAAAAAAAAAAAGTGCCAGTCTGCATCGACTCCCTAAGCTTTTTAAAACACTTAAAAAATTAAGAGGTTTTTTTTTTCTGCATAGAAACGGCAGTAAATTTTGTACACATCACAAATGCTGCTATAATTAAATATTTTAGACCTAGGACCAGGGGCGGCACGGTGGTGTAGTGGTTAGCGCTGTCGCCTCACAGCAAGAAGGTCCGGGTTCGAGCCCCGTGGCCAGCGAGGGCCTTTCTGTGCGGAGTTTGCATGTTCTCCCCGTGTCCGCGTGGGTTTCCTCCGGGTGCTCCGGTTTCCCCCACAGTCCAAAGACATGCAGGTTAGGTTAACTGGTGACTCTAAATTGACCGTAGGTGCGAATGTGAGTGTGAATGGTTGTCTGTGTCTATGTGTCAGCCCTGTGATGACCTGGCGACTTGTCCAGGGTGTACCCCGCCTTTCGCCCGTAGTCAGCTGGGATAGGCTCCAGCTTGCCTGCGACCCTGTAGAAGGATAAAGCGGCTAGAGATAATGAAATGAGATGAGATTTCAAGGGGTTAAATCCTACTGTACTGTTATCATCAGGTAGTCAAACTGCATTGTGGTTTGTGTAGGAAACTGTTAACCAACATGAAAATAGATCAAGATGTCAGGTTTAATTAAAAAAATAAAGTCAACTCAGAGTGCAGTGGTTCTCAAACTTTTTGTCGCCAAGGACCCCTTAAACTGTCAAATACATTTCGTGAAAATTAGTAGAATTTTTTTAATGATATTTTTGGGAGATATAGATCTTTCTAAAACATATTCGGGCTGAGTTGACTTTGGTGCTTGGACCCCGAAATGTAATAACTGATAATGTGACACTGGGAATCCCACTGGTGTAATAACAAAACAAACAAACAAAAAACATCATGGCCACACTGGCTATGCCTCACAGACCCCACTTTGAGAACCACTGGTCTAGGAGTTACTGTAGCTAGCAAGATAAGTTCACTATTTAACACGACCAGATACAGTGTCATGTACAGTGGTGCTTGAAAGTTTGTGAACCCTTTAGAATTTTCTATATTTCTGCATAAATATGACCTAAAACATCATCAGATTTTCACACAAGTCCTAAAAGTAGATAAAGAGAACCCAGTTAAGAGCAATTCCAGCGTTATGGACGTGACACTTGAACTCAAAATGGCAACAAATGACCCAGTGCATGTTTTATTGTCTCCCAGTATTTAAATAGGTGTTGCATATTTTAAGGCTGTACCATACTGGAGAAGTGATAGAGCAAGAACAATTCCCATAGTACATCTAGGGCATGCCAGAAAACGCCAATAAAAGATGCGTTATGGATGTGACAGAAAAAGTATCACTTTTCTTGGGTGACTGTACATTTTTATCAAACTCTGTGAAATTGTAAACCTAATGTCGAAATGGAGATATCCATTTGATAGAGGGGTCCAAGGTGAATATTAAAAAATCTTTGTTTAAAATATTTTATATTTCATGCAGAGTTTCGGAAGGAAAAGTCAGCGTTATGGATGTGACGAAATTCCGTTATGGATGTGACGCGTCTGAAATAGACATGGCATATGTTTAGAAAATCAGCAATTTAACCACCATAACCCTTTGAAAAACTCTCTAAATATCAGCTAAAACTATCAAAGTTCTTAAATAATATTTAGGATGGCTATTGTTTTGCTGTTTTGTGGATTTTAGCATACATTTCTGTGGCTTGTGGCAATAATATAGAATTGTACATGATCAAAGTTGATTTTAGCTTGGGTTTTTCATTATAAGAAAGACTGACATATTAAGGCGAAGGGAACAATTCTTGTGACAAATTGGTTCAACTTATTCACATCTGTAAAATACAGGCCTAGGTGATATCTCTGGGAGTGGTTTTGATGTATTACATGTTGCTTTATTTTTGCATGGTGAGGTTGACATTTACATGGAATTGCCCTTAAACAAATGAGACAAAAATATTATACTTGGTCGTTTATTTATTGAGGAAAATGATCCAATATTACATATCTGTCAGTGGCAAAAGTATGTGAACCTTTGCTTTCAGTATCTGGTGTGACCCCCTTGTGCAGCAATAACTGCAACTAAACATTTCCGGTAACTGTTGATCAGTCCTGCACACCGGCTTGGAGGAATTTTAGCCCGTTCCTCCGTACAGAACAGCTTCAACTCTGGGATGTTGGTGGGTTTCCTCACATGAACTGCTCGCGTCAGGTCCTTCCACAACATTTCCATTGGATTAAGGTCAGGACTTTGACTTGGCCGTTCCAAAACATTCACTTTATTCTTCTTTAACCATTCTTTGGTAGAACGACTTGTGTGCTTAGGGTCGTTGTCTTGCTGCATGACCCACCTTCTCTTGAGATTCAGTTCATGGGCAGATGTCCTGACATTTTCCTTTAGAATTCGCTGGTATAATTCAGAATTCATTGTTCCATCAATGATGGCAAGCCATCCTGGCCCAGATGCAACAAAACAGGCCCAAACCATGATGCTACCACCACCATGTTTCACAGATGGGATAAGGTTCTTATGCTGGAATGCAGTGTTTTCCTTTCTCCAAACATAATGCTTCTCATTTAAACCAAAAGTTCTATTTTGGTCTCATCTGTCCACAAAACATTTTTCCAATAGCCTTCTGGCTTGTCCACGTGATCTTTAGCAAACTTCAGACGAGCAGCAATGTTCTTTTTGGAGAACAGTGGCTTTCTCCTTGCAACCCTGCCAAGCACACCATTGTTGTTCAGTGTTCTTCTGATGGTGGACTCATGAACATGAACATTAGCCAATGTGAGAGAGGCCTTCAGTTGCTTAGAAGTTACCCTGGGGTCCTTTGTAACCTCGCCGACTATTACACGCCTTGCTCTTGGAGTGATCTTTGTTGGTTGACCACTCCTGGGGAGAGTAACAATGGTCTTGAATTTCCTCCATTTGTACACAATCTGTCTGACTGTGGATTGGTCGAGTCCAAACTCTTTAGAGATGGTTTTGTAACCTTTTCCAGCCTGATGAGCATCAACAACACTTTTTTTCTGAGGTCCTCAGAAATCTCCTTTGTCCGTGCCATGATACACTTCCACAAACATGTGTTGTGAAGATCAGACTTTGATAGATCCCTGTTCTTTAAATAAAACTGGGTGCCCACTCACACCTGATTGTCGTCCCATTGATTGAAAACACCTGACTCTAATTTCACCTTCAAATTAACTGCTAATCCTAGATGTTCACAAACTTTTGCCACTCACAGATGTGTAATATTGGATCATTTTCCTCAATAAATAAATGACCAGGTAGAATATTTTTGTCTCATTTGTTTAACTGGGTTCTCTTTATCTACTTTTAGGACTTGTGTGAAAATCTGATGATGTTTTCGGTCATATTTATGCAGAAATATAGAAAATTCTAAAGGGTTCACAAACTTTCAAGCACCACTGTATTCTGTAAACAGTTTACACTTTAAGTAAGGTGACGACTTCTTTTGTTAGGGGTTGCCACAGCGGATCATGATGAGCCATATTTGATTTGACATAGGTACCGGATGCCCTTCCTGATGTAACCCTCCCTAATCTATCCGGGCTTGGGACTGGCACTAAGTATGCACTGGCTTGTGGCTGGGCATTTTGCCTAATCTGCATGTTTTTGTACTGTGGAGGAAACCAGAGCACCTGGAGGAAACCCATGCAGACACGGGAGTACATGCAAACTCCACACAGAAAGGCCCCCATCAGCCGTGAGGGTCGAACCCGGAACCTTCTTGCGACAGTGATAATCACTGCACCACTGTGCCGACTTCAAGTAAAGCGACTCATGTTGACAAATAATTCACAGTACACTAACCATCCGTGTTATTAAAACATACTAAAACAGTAACAAGTTAATTCACTAAAATGTTTGTCCTGACCCTTTGTTAATCCAAGCTTCAGGGGAAGTTTGAGGTGATTAAGAAGTGGTATGGTCTGTTATTGGGATGATTGAAAGTGTCAGATACGTATCTCTCTTTTTTGGCATGACGAGAGAGGAAATACACTACCGTTCAAAAGTTTGGGGTCACCCAGACAGTTTTGTGTTATCCATGAAAAGTCACACTTTTATTTACCACCATAAGTTGTAAAATGAATAGAAAATATAGTCAAGACATTTTTCTGGCCATTTTGAGCATTTAATCGACCCCACAAATGTGATGCTCCAGAAGCTCAATCTGCTCAAAGGAAGGTCAGTTTTATAGCTTCTCTAAAGAGCTCAACTGTTTTCAGCTGTGCTAACATGATTGTACAAGGGTTTTCTAATCATCCATTAGCCTTCTGAGGCAATGAGCAAACACATTGTACCATTAGAACACTGGAGTGAGAGTTGCTGGAAATGGGCCTCTATACACCTATGGAGATATTGCACCAAAAACCAGACATTTGCAGCTAGAATAGTCATTTACCACATTAGCAATGTATAGAGATCTTGCAGTCACGTGACCGGAAAGTACACAACCGCCATCGTGTCGGTCAAAAACACCGCTGAATACTGCTGCACTCGTGTACAGAATGGATCAATTTCAACCGACGGACTACACGGCTCATTTTTCTAATGAACAGATAACTAGATACATGTCTAAAATAAACGATCTACAGATTTGTGACCTTTATGGCTTTCTGGACGGAGTTTTCACAACCGGATTTTGAACTGCCAGCGGAATACCCGGACGTGTATGATTACCTCATCAACTTTCCCTCGCTGTTCAGTGGTGAAGCACTGCGTGCTTATAAATCTCTGGACAGTTATCTTTACAGAAATTCAGGATTTGTCAGCGACTCAGATGTGGCATCTTGTAAACAAGAAAATGATCCTCACTGGATGGGTAAGTCACTTAAGTATTGAGTATAGCACTGACCAGCCGATTATAGAATAAGGCAATTCCAAATCGTCCGTGTTGTTTACATGGATCTGGCGTTGGAGAAGTAGAGGCTTGGCAGTGGAGGTTTGAGTCAGCTGTTTTCTGAGCTTAGTCAACAGGCCGGCTCTGCCTGTAGCCTCGCTTTTGCTTCGGCTCCTGGCGCCGCCTCCTTCGCTTTGCTTCCAATAACAATCTGGTCTCGTCCGGAATGTTTTTTTTTTTTTTTTGCGTCCGGAATGTTGTGCATGTGATGGAAATCGCTACAAACCGTCATTTTCTGCTGGAAACCAATGTCCAGTAAGTCCATACGGTTGTAGTGGATATTGAAGTCCGGTACAGACGAACAACACGCAAAAATACACACAAAAAACATAAACATGCACAGGTAGGGAGAGCTTGTAGCCGCAGCCGTTGTAGTAGAATTGTATATAGTAGGGTTTTCCAGAAGAAAAGGTAGAAGTAAAAGCAGAAGTAGAACCAGATGTAGAAGGCGGAATATGGCGTTTGACCGACACGATGGCGGCTGTCACAATCTGGATCGGCTGTGACGTCACATGCAAGATCTCTATAGAGTGTATTTCTGATTAGTTTAAAGTGATCTTCATTGAAAAGAGCAGTGCTTTTCTTTCAAAAATAAGGACATTTCAAAGTTCTTATGGAGACGGCAACCCAGCTTATGCAGCGTCAGAATAAATGGCACAAGGGCGGGGCATGTTGTTTATTGTGTGTGTGTGTGTGTGTGTGTGTGGTTAATACAAAGTGCAGGAGGAACAGGTTGGAGTAGATGAGTTGAGACATGGATAGTGAGTGGAAGCGTGTAGCAGTGCCGCTGCTCTGTGCTGCTGTTGTGAGTGTTTTCCTGCTGAAATGGCGGAAACAGCAGAAGGTGAAGAGGAAACTGCAGAGAGCCAGAGAGAAGAGAGAGAAGGAGTTCGAACAGGCAGAGAAAGCAGTCGGCTGCTTTAAGACTCAGGTATGCATGCACGCACACATACAGGCACCGGTTTCACCTTTTCATGATCATTCTTCACTCTCTCATGCGATGGAGGATTTTTTTTGTGTGTGTGTGAGACGTCTTTAATTACGTGTGTCAGTCTACCATTAAATACATGAATAAATCTTTCAATTTATTATTATATTCTGATTTGTTGACACTCAGGCTCAGACATATAAATGAATCAGTAAGGGACCGTCTAAAAAGTGCAAAACACAGCCAACTATGTCAAGTCAAGTTTATTTGTACAGCGCTTTTAACAATAAACATTGTCGCAAAGCAGCTTTACAGAATTTGAACAACTTAAAACATGAGCTAATTGTATCCCTAATCTATCCCCAATGAGCAAGCCTGTGGCGACGGTGGCAAGGAAAAACTCCCTCAGACGACATGAGGAAGAAACCTCGAGAGGAACCAGACTCAAAAGGGAACTCATCCTCATTTGGGCAACAACAGACAACATGACTATAACATTAACAGTTTTAACATGAAGTCAGTTTCGTTGATGTTATAAACTCTTCACTGATGGAATCTTTGAGTGCAAAACTGTTCATGACAACTGCAGTCCTAAAGTTAGCAAGTCAACTGTCGTCCTCAGCCATAAAAGCATTACTGTAAGAGTCCAGAGCGTCTTCCAGGTGTAACTTTCAACTGTCCTCATGGGGCCGTCCTTCACAGGAGCGATGCAGTGAGACTCCAACTAGACGTAGGGCATCAGGATGGATCAAGCAGGTCCGAGGGGCAGAAGAGGTCAGCATCTCAATCTCCGGACCAACATGTAACTCAGAGGGACAGATTGGGGGGGGGGAGAAAACACAGGTTGTTAGCAGGGCTTTGAACCAGAATTTTTTTTCCTATTGGTTCATTCCGAACAGAAACGGAATTTTAACGTTTCCGGTTTTGGGTTCCACCATTAAATAGACGTTCCCGAACCGGTTAGAACAAAAAAAATTTTGTTCCCGGAACAGTTAATTACGTTCCCTGTCAGCTGTTTAACAAATGGCTATAAAATTATGTCTCTGTCTCATCCAGCTTAAGCCAAATGTAGGCTAATTCTATTACAACCTTCATTAAATAAGACAAGAAATAATTCAAAACAATTATTATTTCAAATGTTGGCGATTTGGGTTCTCAGTATGTCTTCCCATCTACACAAACAGAAAAAGTGCCAAAAATGAAAGAGAATTCGTTTAGTGTGTTATCAAAGGCTAGTCAGGCCCTGTAGAGGGCTACCGCATGACGTCACCGCGCCGCGAGATTTTGTTAGGCGCCATATTGGAAGACCAAGTACACATCTATGCAAGTACATACATACATAAAACAAATTACACCTGAAATGTAGCCAGGGCCGGTTCTGCCCTAATCTGGACCCGGGTGCAACATCGCGCAAACCACCCCCCCCCCCCCCCCCCCCCCCAAAAAAAAACAAACAAAACAAAACACCAGTCTAAATCAGGACAACCATCACATAACTATAACTATAAACATTTTATATCAACTATTTTAACTAAATGGGCTATAATAAATAAGCCTGCAGGCAGCCACGGCGGGCTGCCTCAGAAAAGTAACCATTCAATGACACAACTGGAAGCCTGCAGCCACGGCGGGCTGCCTCAGAAAAGTAACCATTTGTCCTACCTTAAAACTCGTTTTGCATTTTCTGCCTCCTTTTTTTTGTATTTTCGACCCTCTGTTTATTTTCTTTCCTTTTCTGAAAACCCAATTTGTGTCCGGACATTTTGTTCTGCTACCAACGAACTAACTCGTCAGGTCTCGTCTCTCGAGCCCGCGATGATTCCCGTGGGAAGGGCAACAATTGATACATTTTTACAAACAGCCAATAGGGAGGTTGCAACGTTCAGGCTCTTCTTTGCTCAGACACTCAGTAATGCACTTACTGAGTAATGCACTTACTCACTTATTATCACGTGGAGACGTGATAGTAGTCCACCTTCCCGCTCTCTCCATTCAGTCAGCGAACATCACACAGGAAGTGAACCCCAGCGGGTCATAGAAACTTGCGCAGGAGAAGAATGACTTTTTTTTTAATTTGTAGGCTACGGAAACTTTGAGGAACGAAATAAAAACCGGTATTAACCGGTTACCATTATTTTTAATAAGCGTTTCTGTTCCGGAACATAAAAAAATAATAAAGTTTCTGGTTTCGTTTCTGTTCCATGTGAAATAGAAAAAGTTCCTGGTTTTCGTTCCTTGAACCGGTTCAAAGCCCTGGTTGTTAGGTATGCCCTAAAAATGACAAGTTTTAAATCTGTGTGGTAGGCTCGCAGAGACGAGAGTCTTGACATCAGGCATAATACACAACAATGGCATGTTAATATGGTAAAAAATATATCATGACCTGCTCTGGCTGGATGCTTGATTGGGTGACGGGAGCACACTCCTCAGCAATGATGGGATGCAGATGGGACCCTTAGGGCTGGCCAAGACAGTTCAGTTACATTTTACCGGGTCTGGGACATGCGACAGACTATGTAAAACTCTACCATGATGATCGTTCCTACTTCACAGGATATCTAACGCATTGCAGCATTCAGATACGGTATGGATACAGTATTTTTCATAGCATATTTTGTTAATGATGCACTTTAAAAAAAAATAACTGACTACATAAACCTTTAGGCGGCACGGTGGTGTAGTGGTTAGCGCTGTCGCCTCACCGCAAGAAGGTCCTGGGTTCGAGCCCCGGGGCCAGCGAGGGCCTTTCTGTGTGGAGTTTGCATGTTCTCCCCGTGTCCGCGTGGGTTTCCTCCGGGTGCTCCGGTTTCCCCCACAGTCCAAAGACATTCAGGTTAGGCTAACTGGTGACTCTAAATTGACCGTAGGTGTGAATGTGAGTGTGAATGGTTGTCTGTGTCTATGTGTCAGCCCTGTGATGACCTGGCGACTTGTCCAGGGTGTACCCCGCCTTTCACCCGTAGTCAGCTGGGATAGGCTCCAGCTTGCCTGCGACCCCGTAGAAGGATAAAGCGGCTAGAGATAATGAGATGAGAATGAGAGACATAAACCTTTATAGTATCACGTAAGAAGAACAGGGCTTTTGACAAAGCCTTGATTTTTCACATAGAATTTTACTGTGCTATAATGTATTTCTCTGCATTTAACCCATCTGAATTAGTGAAAAAACACACATACAGAGCAGTGGGCGACTGCACGACAGCACCCAGGGAGCAGTTGGAGGTTCGGTGCCATGTTCGTGGATGTAGAGGGAGGGGAAAACACTGTTCAGTCACCACCCAACACACACACACTTGTGATTTACGTTAAGGTGTGTGTATTTGCATATGAATCAAAATACAGTCATCATAAACCAAATTATTGCTTGTATGATGACATCAAGGTGTGTGTGTGGTTGCATTAAGGATCGCCACAATCTACAATCAAGAGACTCCTGCGTGATTGAACGACCATAATCCGAGATCACCTGAACACTTGAACTCGAGTCATAAAAAATCAACTTTCAAGTCAAGTTTATTTTTATAGAGCTTTTAATAATAGATATTGTCGCAAAGCAGTTTTATAGAATGACTGACTTTAAACATGAGCTAATTCTGTCCCCAATGAGCAAGCCTGTAGTGACCGTGGCAAGGAAAAACTCCCTCAGACGACATGAGGAAGAAACCTCGAGAGGAACCCATCCTCATTTGGGTGATAACAGACAACGTGATTTTAACAGTTTTAACATGAAGTCAGTTTCGTTGATGTTATAAACTCTTCACTGATGGAATCTTTGAGTGCAAAACTGTTCATGACAACTGCAGTCCTAAAGTTAGCAAGTCAACTGTAGTCCTCAGCCATAAAAGTATTACTGTAAGAGTCCAGAGCGTCCTCCAGGTGTGACTTTCAACTGCCCATATGGGGCCGTCCTCTACAGGAGCAATGTGATGAGAATCCAGCCAGACGTAGGGCATCAGGATGGATCAGGCAGGTCCGAGGAGCAGAAGAGGTCAGCATCTCGATCTCAAGATTGACATGTAACTCAGAGGGACAGACGGGGGGGGATTATTCATCATTATCACCTGATGAGTAAGAACAGTATGCATTTTGCGCTGAGTGCAAACAGGGTCTCTGGCAAAACTAACTATGACAGCATAACTAAAAGGAGAGAGCCAGAAGGTAGCACAGGCATGAGGGAGCCCCGGGACATAAAGCAGCAGCCACTACACCTTCAACAAACTCGAGTGAGCAAGCGAGTGGGGACTGACAGCATCCATACATCCCAGTTTACCAAAGCACTCTGTCTGAGGATCCTCCAGATCTACTCCTTTACCTCATAAACACCATTAACAAAAGGCTTGACTAAACAGATATGTTTTCAGCCGAGACTTAAACACTGAGACTGTGTCTGATTCCCGAACACTACTTGGAAGGCTGTTCCATAACAGTGGGGCTTTGTAAGAAAAGGCTCCGCCCCCTGATCTAGCCTTCACTATACGAGGTACCAGCAGATAGCCTGCACCTTTTGATCTAAGTAGGCGTGGCGGGTCATAGAGGAGCAGAAGTTCGCTCAGGTACTGTGGTGCGAGACCATTCAGTGCTTTAAAGGTCAATAGTAGTATTTTATAAACAATACGAAATTTGATTGGGAGCCAGTGCAGTGTGGATAAGACAGGCGTGATGTGGTCATATTTTCTAGTTCTAGTAAGGACTCTTGCTGCTGCATTTTGAACTAACTGGAGCTTGTTTATGCACTTATCGGAACATCCAGACAGTAAGGCATTACAATAATCCAACCTGGAGGTGACGAAAGCATGAACTGTTTTTTTTTCTGCGTCGTGTAGTGACATTAAATTTATCTTAGCAATATTTCTGAGATGAAAGAAAGCTGTCTGGGTAATGTTATCGATATGAGTTTCAAATGAAAGACTGGGGTCAATAATCAACCCGAGGTCTTTTACTGCTACACATGCAGAAACAGATAGGCCATCCAGAGTTACTCTGTAATCGGAAAACCTACTTTTACCTGCATGTGGTCCTAGTACAAGTCGTTCAGTCTTGTCAGAGTTAAGCAGAAGGAAGTTAATAAGCATCCAGTGTCTAATGTCCTTTACACATTCCTCAATCCTATTAAGCTGGTGTCTCTCATCTGGTTTTGCAGAAACGTACAACTGTGTTTCATCAGCATAACAGCAGAAACTAATACCATGCTTACGAATAATATCACCCAGAGGTAACCGAGATAAAGAAAAAAGCTTTGGACCCAAGACAGAACCTTGTGGACTTTTGTGTCTGATCAGGCTGCAAGATGAAAATGATAATGTTCACTTGATTGCGTAACGTCTGGGTTGAATAGTCTTTTGTTTTCAGAATGCTGGTGTTGACTTGAGCTCCATCGTGACTCTCCCACTGGCTGAGCTGAGACAGCAGATCAGAGGAGGATCTCTGCAGCCTGACGTTGTGCTCCATGCCTACATGGAAAAGGTTCGGTGCATTCACTTTTTAGGTTTAAACGTGTGGAGACTGATCACACACTCGTGCATGCTCTCAGACGTGTATTACACTACCACCGTAATAATGTCATGGAATTCTTTTTAGCATTGTTGAATAAAACACTTCAGGACAGGCTGCTGCAGGAAAGTAATCAAGTTCGGGGTGGTAACTGCACTTCAGCGCACCACCATGTTGATTATTTTCCTACGACAGCACTTCTCTAAGTGTTTAGGCCTATATTGTTCATTGTATAAACATTACTGACAACTGTTGTATTGATGAACATGAAGAGAAAGATGTGTGATCTGTGTGAGAGATGTTGGGTGCTGTGTGTGTGGTGTACTGTAGAAACATCATGTGCTTTAGTTATCACGTCTTTAGTTCAAAAGTAATGTCCTACAACAATTTGTTTGGTTTCCTTTGAAAAATACACTCGCCGGCCACTTTAATACCGTAGGAACTTGTTCTTGATTCTAAGATCCCTGTTCTTGGTTGTAGGAGTGGAACCCAATGTGGTCTTCTGTTGCATGCTGAGATGCTTTTCTGCTCACCACGGTTTTGATTATATGAGTTACTAGATCCTTCCTGGCAGCTCAAACCATTCTGGCCATTTTCCTCTGACCTCTTTTATCCACAAGGTGCTTGTTTCCACCCACAGAACTGTCGCCCAATCACTTGATGTTTTTTGTTTTCCGCACCATTCTGTGTAAACTCTAGAGACTGTTTTGTGTGTGTGTGTGTGTGTGCGCGCGCGCAAACCCCAGGAGATCAGCAATTTCTGAGATACTCAAACCAGTCCATCTGGCTCAAACCAACACCCATGCCACAGTGAAAGGTGGTCACACTTTGAGATAGGGCTGCACGATATCAGAAAAATATGCGATATTCGATAACATGACTGAATATCTCGATATCGATATGTATCACGATAATTAAATATATAATGTTTTTCTTACCTCTACTCGCCGTTCTGCCCTGTCGTTGGTAGCTGCCACCACTGTTTTACATGTCTTGCAAAGTACCCGAGTTTGCAGTACGTCATCCTTCCTGAATCCAAAGTACTTCCAAATAGCAGACGTGCATTTTTTTTTTTTTTTGGAAACCAGTTCCTCCTCACACAAGTTTGTCTCACCACACTTGCTACCGCTCCCACCTTCCGCCATCACCACAAGGCTTTTACTTGTTTTGCAATAGGGGGCGGAGTTATCCCGCGGCGCTTGTTGACATTCAAATGTGATCGGATGGCACAGAAAAAAATGTGCCTTTTATCGAAATTTAAGTAATTTTTGCGGTATGTGTATCGCAAACTATGATATCGCGATATCGATACTTTTTCGATATATTGTGCAGCCCTACTTTGAGATCACAATTTTTCCCATTCCGATGTTTGAACATTGTGAACATGAACTGAAGCGCTTGATTTGTATCTTCATGATTTGATGCATTGTGCTGCTGTCAAAGGATCGGCTGATTAGAGAACTGCATCAAACAGCAGGTGGATGCATGGGTATTCCTAATAAAGTGGCCAGCGACTATGTTCTTTCTTTTTAAATATCCAGTGCAGAAACGCATGTACAGGTTGTTGGTTTTTTTTTTTTTGTACTATTGTATTTGATACTGTATAATCAGCTTGTCCTGTGTCCTAAAGGCTCTGGAGGTGAACAGGGAACTGAACTGTAGCACTGCTGTCCTCATGGAGAGTTTGAAACAACTGGAAGACATCGAGTCACACAAAGACGGCTTTCTCTATGGCATTCCCATCAGCATCAAGGACAATGTGAAGTATGAGGTACTGAGAGAGGGGACAGTATCAGACGAGGATTCCTAATAGCATTCAAAGAAGCATTGTTTTATCTCATCTCATTATCTCTAGCCGCTTTATCCTGTTCTACAGGGTCGCAGGCAAGCTGGAGCCTATCCCAGCTGACTACGGGCGAAAGGCGGGGTACACCCTGGACAAGTCGCCAGGTCATCACAGGGCTGACACATAGACACAGACAACCATTCACACTCAGATTCACACCTACGGTCAATTTAGAGTCACCAGTTAACCTAACCTGCATGTCTTTGGACTGTGGGGGAAACCGGAGCACCCGGAGGAAACCCACGCGGACACGGGGAGAACATGCAAACTCCACACAGAAAGGCCCTCGCCGGCCACGGGGCTCGAACCCGGACCTTCTTGCTGTGAGGCGACAGCGCTAACCACTACACCACCGTGCCGCCCCCAGCATTGTTTTATATTACTTTAATTATTGTAGAAGTCATGGCAAATGACTTGGGAATGAGGAGATGGCAGGCAACAGATGGAGATAGCAGATCAGGATTCTTTTTTTTTTTTTTAATTCCCTTTTCAAGAGTGCTTTCCACTGCTGTTCCTTAATGTTTAAAAACCAACAATAACCCTGAAATATAATTGCAGGCGTTGATAATTGGGGTCCAAGCAGTTTGGCGCTTTTGGATGCCGGTTCCTATTTCATTTTTTTAATGAAATGTGGTTTTCATGAATGCAAGCTGAAAGGATGAGACCGAGTCGGCCCAAGGACACAATCCAAGAAAGCTCTTCCATAACTGTGGGGCTTTATGAGAGGAAGCTCTGCACCCTGTTGTAACCTTTTATTATTCTACACTACCGTTCAAAAGTTTGGGGTCACCCAGACAATTTTGTGTTATCCATGAAAAGTCACACTTTTATTTACCACCATAAGTTGTAAAATGAATAGAAAATATAGTCAAGACATTTTTCTGGCCGTTTTGAGCATTTAATCGACCCCACAAATGTGATGCTCCAGAAACTCAATCTGCTCAAAGGAAGGTCAGTTTTATAGCTTCTCTAAAGAGCTCAACTGTTTTCAGCTGTGCTAACATGATTGTACAAGGGTTTTCTAATCATCCATTAGCCTTCTGAGGCAATGAGCAAACACATTGTACCATTAGAACACTGGAGTGAGAGTTGCTGGAAATGGGCCTCTATACACCTATGGAGATATTGCACCAAAAACCAGACATTTGCAGCTAGAATAGTCATTTACCACATTAGCAATGTATAGAGTGGATTTCTGATTAGTTTAAAGTGATCTTCATTGAAAAGAACAGTGCTTTTCTTTCAAAAATAAGGACATTTCAAAGTGACCCCAAACTTTTGAACGGTAATGTAGGTACCAGTAAACAGCCTGCACCTTTTTTCCCCCCGAAGCACAATCATAAAAGACCAAAAATTTGCTTGGATGCTGTGGTTTGAGACCATTCAGTGCTTTGTAGGTCAGTAGTAGTATTTTATAATCCACGTGAAATATTCCTGGGAGCCACTGCACTGTGGATAAGATGGGGTGATGTGCTCATGTTTTCTGGTTCTTGTAAGGACTCTCACTGTTGCATTCTGAACATTTGGACAACACGACATTACAGTTGTTCAACGTGGATGGAACAAAAGCATGAACTAGTCTATCTGCAAAATTTGCATCTTGAGCCACATGAGGTGCTTCCCAAAGCATTGTGTATTTGCTATGCAAAATCATCTGTTAGTCAATTATGGGGCCAAATGTACTCCGTTCATCTCATCTCATTATCTGTAGCCACTTATCCTGTTCTACAGGGTCGCGGGCAAGCTGGAGCCTATCCCAGCTGACTACGGGCGAAAGGCGGGGTACACCCTGGACAAGTCGCCAGGTCATCACAGGGCTGACACATAGACACAGACAACCATTCACACTCACATTCACACCTACGCTCAATTTAGAGTCACCAGTTAACCTAACCTGCATGTCTTTGGACTGTGGGGGAAACCGGAGCACCCGGAGGAAACCCACGCGGACACGGGGAGAACATGCAAACTCCGCACAGAAAGGCCCTCGCCGGCCACGGGGCTCGAACCCAGGACCTTCTTGCTGTGAGGCGACAGCGCTAACCACAACACCACCGTGCCGCGCCAAATGTACTGTTTAAAAAAAAAAAAAAACAGTTCCCATACACACATCTGCAGTAGTTGAGCTCAGTTTTGAACTCAAGTTATGTAGAAATGTCCGAGCCAGAATTCAGACAGTGCTGCCTTTTCTACTGCTGGTTTCTCCACCCTCAGCATTTTCCAGTGTTTTTCTGTTGGTTTTCATGTAAACAGATGGCGACGGCAGCATTATCTTAGTACCCTAATGAATAAGGCATGGTGATTTTTAATAGGAACATTACTTTACTAGAGTATCCATGTGCATTAGGGTGCATCAGTTGCCCCCTAAAAATGAAAAGTTCCTCCGATCATGATGCATTTTTGTTTTTATGTTCCTTTTGGTAAGAAAACACACTGGGTGAAATATTTTGACAAAATTCAAAAGTTTAATGGTGGCACCAGGAGCTCAAAGTTATGGAAAAAGCTGCCATTTTATGACTTTTATGACAAAATTTCGATCACTTTTCATGAAACATTATGGCACCTTATAGAGTATACCAAATATCTCAGATACACATTTTTAGTACATATTCTAAATATATTCTCAAGTACAGTTTGAGTTTTAGCTGTTCATTGAATCATTGTTCAACTACTTTTAAACAATACAAATGGATTATGAATCACATTAAAGTGCTGATGACACGAACATGACTCTATGCAATTTCTTAAATAAACTATAGAACATGGCAAACATGTTAGATTTCTGTTATAATTACGTGAAAAGAAGCTGTTACGCGAATATCCAACTTTTAATTGCACAGTGCAAGAAAACTGGGTCCGTGACTCGCGGCCATGTTGTGACGTCAGCGGAAGAACACGCTGTGGTTCACTGGCTGTTCTACTCTGGTTCTACTCAATGGAAATGGCGCATGAAAACGCCGGTGAACTCTCTAGTGCTAGCTCTTCCTCTTCTGGGAGTCTAGAATTGTGTTGATCTCTTCCGAATAGAATTTATGATAGCCTACCCTCTTTACCCTTTGCCTCTCGTTGCTAGGCGGCAGTTACATGAAAGCCGCAAGCTTTCACAAGCAAATACATGACTGATATCACGCCGACTTTATGATTACATTTATGATTATCAAGTAGAATCTATAGCTCTACGTATCTTTATCTTTATCGTTTCACAACACATGTTCTGACAGGAGGACTGTCTTTGGATCCGGCATAGCTACGAGTAGACCCCCTCCGGAATACTGGCAGTGTTGCCAGATTGGGAGGAATCCTGCCCAGTTGGGCGGTTTCAAGTGCATTTTGGTGGGTTTTGAACATATTTTGGGCTGGAAAACTTCAGCAGTATCTGGCAACAGATACTGCTGACGTTTTCCAGCCCAAAATATGTTCAAAATGCACTTGAAACCGCTCAACTGGGCGGGAAACCTCCCAATCTGGCAACACTGTGTAGGCACTGCTGATGGTAGTAACACACGTTTGTGCTGAACTGAACACCCAAGAGATTCTTTTAAGCTGGGAAGGGTGTCAAAACAATCCAAATCGAAGTGTTCAGAGCACAGGACGGATGTTGGTGAGGGCTCCCACTTGTCACGAGTGCGCCTGACTTGCTTCACCCACTTCGCATGCAGCTCGGGATCTCTGGGAAACTTGAATAAACTTACCCCATCCTTGTAGGTTTTGGAGCAAAAGCCGGCAACACAACGCGAAGGCATAGTAACTTTTATTTATTCGTGAATTAATATATGGATCATCGGGAATTACTTTTTATGTTATAAAACATCGCCAAAGATGTCAAAAACGTGTCATCAGCACTTTAATGCTTCTCAATCCCTTGCAAAGGTTCTTAACATGATCTCTGGGTCACAAATCAATAAATGGAGTCCAACATTGTGATTCAGACCTTACGCGAAAACATAAAATAAGCGTTTTTTGGCAAAAAAAATGAACCTCATGGTGCCACCATTATACTTTTGGATATGGTAAAAAAATTTTACAGGATGTCTTTATTGGTGAAAAGGAACACCCAAACAAAAACGCATCAGATTTTATGAAAGTGAGAGCAACTGATGCACACTACTGTGTATTTACTTCATAGCGTTTAAAAAAAAAAGGGGGGGGGGGTTGAGACATCAGTAAAACATGGAGTACAGCAGTGCAATAAATGCACAGTACAGACTAATGTACCATGACTGGTAAATGTTTCTTCCTTTCTCTAGTGTTGTGTGTTTGTGTGTGTGTCTAGGGCTATGACTCTACCTGTGGTGTGTTGAGCAAGTTGGAGAATCCTGCCATTGAGGACAGTGTGGTGGTCTCAGTACTGAAGAAGCAGGGTGCAATCCCCTTCATCAAAACCAACATCCCACAGTGTCTCCTCAAGTAAGAAACGCTCTCCAAAACACGGTCACGCAATCAATCAACAAGCTACAGCAGTGACACTGACTCGGCACATGCTCACTAGTGTCTTAACTGACAGCGACGTGATCTACTTTGGTATTATTTAACAGTTATTCCACGAAATCGAGTCATACGTGATCTGATAGCTGACGAGGCGCGTAGCACTGAGTCAGCTATAAGCCATGTACGATGAGGTTGAGTGAAATAACTCTTATTCTATCCACATTCACTGGATTTTGAGAAACGGAGCATGTTTAATTTTTTGCAAATTCGAAAAATAAAACTTTTATACAAAACGTCTGACAAAATAATTTCCACTTGGAATGTAAAAAAATAGCCTCAATGAGGCTGTAGCTCATACCGGCCACTGTTATGTGCGAGTTTGAAATCCGATCGAAGGGTAGCATTTAATGTGATGAGTCACCCCAAAATTTCAGACACCCATAAAATCATAAATATGACGGGTGGCGGTACCATCTTGACAACTTTTATGCACACCCACCTGGGGAACATTGTATGCGAGTTTGATCAAAATCCGATAAATCCTGTAGAAGGAGTAGCGATTTTTGTAAATTGTGGATGGATGACGGATGGATGGACAACACGTGATCACATAAGCTCATCCGGCCTGGCCTGCAGCCAGATGAGCTAACAAACTAAGAAAATGACCGTAGCAATTTATGAAAAATGCTATAATAATTCTTGAAAAATAAAAAAGGTTTTTAACATCAAATACTTTTATTCCATATTTTGTTGCTTTTTTTTGGGGGGGGTTCTTCTTTAGGGTTTTAAACCAACTTAAAGGTGCATTACCGCCACCAACTGGGCTGGAGTGTGGAACGGAGATATTTTATTTTTTTTGGGGGGGGGGGAGGGCTATATTTTAGCTATTTCTTTTTCTTTTAAATACTTGAACAGTTTTTGGGCTTTTGTTTTTGAGTAGTGTTTTTGTTTCATCCTTGGCTGGTTCAGCAACACGCTCTGCCATTTTATTTTTCTCTACTCGCGGTATATGAGCCGATAGCCTAGTGGTAGGGTAGCCAATCAGAGCGCATGATTGCTCATATTCAGTGAATGTGGATAGAATAATATGGCATAGTTATACTTGCGTATTATTGTAATTGTTGAAGTTCTTGTACTGTTGCGTAACTACATTTACAAGAAAAAAAACATACTTTCTTCTTTGAACTTATTTAGGCCTTCAAAATACTTGTTCCAAATCATAAATGTCTCTCTAAATGATAAGGAACTGAACAAGCAACTGATCAGCCTCTGTGAATAGAAACCGCCAAATCCTCCTGAGCTAAAACAGAAGAATTGAAAAAAGAATCAAGTGAAACTCTACTTGTGCCGTTTTTTAAATCTATTGTAGCTACGAATGCAGTAACCCCATATACGGGAGGACTGTGAACCCCTGCAACCTTGAGAAGACCTCCGGCGGCTCTTCAGGAGGTGAGGGTGCTCTGATCGCTGGAGGAGGATCTATTCTGGGTCTGGGAACCGACATTGGAGGAAGCATCCGCATCCCAGCAGCCTTCTGTGGCATCTGCGGCTTAAAACCCACAAACAACAGGATAAGGTGTCTTGTATTTCATGCGTAAACCAGTTTTAACATACGTTGTACACATACCCCCCCCCCCCCATATCTTTTTATTTGTATTTTTTCCATATATTTGTTGCACTTAAATTATGATTTGTATTGGTTTTAAATTAACATATTTTAGTACAGATGTGTTAAAGTGCACCACTGAGCCAAAGTACATACCATTTCATTCTTTTGCACTCTTGAATTTTATGTAATCTGTTGAAAATGAATTAATAATGAATTAAATTATATGCTTATAAACAATACACCACAATATAGTTACAACAGTGTTGTTTTGGCCAAAGGATGGAGCTGTAGTGCTGCAGAAAATCCATGTTTTTAATAATTTATTTTTTGGAATTTATTTCTGAATATTTACTTGAGTAATCAAACAAGTGCCAGATATGGACATAAATGCACATTTAAAACATAATTTAAAATTAAATGTGGAACATTGTCCACAAAGATAGTTAATCATTTTAAATGTCTTCAGGGTATAGTTGGGGGGGGAGGCCAAACAATTCTGGTATAGACTACATCTACCTCTGGTACCCCTTTTCCACCAAATCAGTTCCAGGGCTGGTTCGGGGCCAGTGTTGGTGCTGGTTCACAACTCGTTCAACTTGCGAACCAGCTGAGAACCAGTTTGCTTTTCCATAGCTCGGGGTGCTAAGGGGAGCCACGTCATTACGTCGCTGTATACGTCAGTTACGTCGCTGCGTTTGCATAAACCTTGGCGCGAACATCGAAGCAACAACAATACGGAGAAGAAGCAGCAGCAACAACAACAATAATAATAATGGATGACTTCGCGTTTGTACAGCTGCTGCTTCTCGTCACTTAAAAATGGTGACCTTTCGTGGTCTTGCTATTGTTGTTGGTCTTAACAACGACGTAAGTGGTTCTTTCCTCTGGCCCAGCAGAGAGTTGGTGCTAGCCTGGAACCGGTTTTTCTGAACCCAGAGCCAGTTCTTTGTCAGTGGAAACAGAAAACCCGGTTCCAAACTAAGCACTGGCCCCGAACCAGTCCTGGAACTGCTTTGGTGGAAAAGGGGCAAGGTAGAAGTCTAATATCGATGTAGGTGCAAATACGGATAAGGCCGTTGCATTACATCCCTAGTGAACTGGATGTGATGCACAAGTGCATGAACCCAGGATATTTCATGTTTTTCCTGGTCGACTTCATTTAATTTATTACTATACATCCATTCCTGCATTTCAGGCCTGCAACACATTCCAAAAAAAGTTGGGACAGGGACGAGTTAGGTCTAGTAATGAGGTAAAACAATTAAATAATCTGATTTGAAACAGGTGATTTATAATCATGATTTGGTACAAAATCAGTATCCAGGAAAGGCCTAGTCTTTGAGGGGCCAAGGATCTCCAGTTTGTTAAAGGTGCAGTACAAGATTTTGGAATAACGGTTCCCGCAAGCCATATTTTGAAAAGAAACACGCCCGCCCTCGCCATGCTCCCACCCCCCGCGTCTCCACCCCCTCCCCTCCCCCCACGTCTCCAAAGCACATGAACGCGCATTGCCAGTTCCCGAGCGTTCATGGTTGTCGCGAGGACTGTTTGCATTAAAATTTCCCATTCATTTCTATGGAATTATTTGAAAAACTACACACATTTTCAAACATCCGCTGCTCTGGCATGCTTTTACCTAGAGACATGATTCAAACTTTAAAACGTAGAGAAACTTCTCCTCTGTGGATCTGGCATTCAACTTTTTTGCTAGGCTCTATACTTTTGGCTCAGTCCCAGCTCAAACACCATGTGGGTTCCTGGAGAAAATCCGGCTTTATAATGGGTGTCTATTGCGTTACACACCAGTGGAGCTCGTTAAGTTAGAGTGTAGAGAGCTTGGAAAAATAGCTCAAACTTTCTCATTTAAACTGCGTTTTCAGCCCCAATTTTCACTCCACACACACAATTTTCTCAAAAGTAGTAGCCACACTTGTCCTGATTCACACAATGTGTCTACCTATACGATAGGACTTGCAGTTTTTGAATGAGAAGCCTGAAAGTGAGGAGAGGACAGCCACGCAGCCCCATAGACTGCCATTATAAACTTGGCAGAAAAGTCACTCGTTTTTAACTCGCTCTAGTGACCTCATTTTTTACACTACAGACAAAAAAATTACATCAGTGTGTTCAGGAGAGCCTTGTGGCGCTCACTGTGAAAGAATTTTGTGAATATCTCCTTCCGTTTTCCTGTAAATCCCTGTTGTTTGGAGGGACCTTTTTCTGTGCATTTCTGTCTCTCCCTGCTCAGCGTGTGGGTTGGGGGAGGGGCTGCTCGTTCTCTCACACATACATACACACAGGAGGGAGGGGCTGCTCCCTCTCATAACCCTTTTCCACCAAATCAGTTCCAGGGCTGGTTCGGGGTCAGTGCTGGTGCTGGTTCACAACTCGTTTAACTTGCGAGCCAGCTGAGAACCAGTTTGCTTTTCCATAGCTCGCGGGGCTAAGCGGAGCCACGTCATTACGTCGCTGTATACGGAAGTTGCGGCGCTACGTTTGCATAAACCTTGGCGCGAATATCAAAGCAAAAACAACACGGAAGAAGCAGCAGCGGCAACAACAATAATAATAAATTACTGCGCGTTTGTACAGCTGCGCCTTCTCGTCGCTTAAAAATGGCGATCTTTCGCGGTCTTATTGTTGTCAGTATTAACAACTCTGCCCCCCCGCTGACGTAAGCGGTTCTTTCCTCTGGCCCAGCAGAGAGTTGGTGCTAGCCTGGAACCAGTTTTTCTGGCCCCAGAGCCAGTTCTTTGTCAGTGGAAACAGAAAACCCGGTTCCAAACTAAGCACTGGCCCCGAACCAGCCCTGGATCTGCTTTGGTGGAAAAGGGGCATCAGAGAGACACAGGCTTGTAGCCTCATGGCAAATCCTACATTCACACAGTACAGCTCAGCTCCAGCAACTGTGACTGCTACGCGCACTGCATCACTCTCACGATTTCCCCCAGGGGAATTGTCGTCTCTGTACGCGCAAGGGTAGGGGTGAGGGTCGCGGGCTTCAGTCTGATTGACGTGTCAGTATCCAATCATTTTGAGGTGGTTACCTCGATAGGATTTGATGGCGTTTTTCCTTTATTTTACACTGTAGACTGGATTAAAATATTTCGTTTTTGGGTCAAACCTTCTATTGTACTGCTTGCAACATGGGTGTGAGGAGCTTTTCAAGCAATATGGTAAAAAATACTCCTGAAAAAAAATCTTGTACTGCACCTTTAACACATGCATGAGAAAATTATTGAAATGTTTCAAAACAGTGTTCCTCAAAGAAAGGTACAATGGGGTTTGCATATTTTACCCTCTACGATGCATGTTATCATGAAATGATTCAAGGAGTCTGGAGGAATTTCGTTGCGTTAAGGGCAAGGGCTCAAGTCTAATCTGAACACCTGTGATCTCCGATCCCTCAGACGGCACTGCATCAAGAACTGCCATTCATCTATAGTGGATAGAACCACACGGGCTCGGGATTACTTTGGCAACCATTTGTTAAGCTACAATACAGACTTGTATCCACAAACACCAATTAAAACTTTACTGTGCAAAAAGGAAGCCTTATGTTAACTGTGTCCAGAAGCTCCACTGACTTCTCTGGGCTTGGAGGCATCTGGTATGGACCATCACACAGTGGAAACGTGTATTGTGGTCATATGGCTCAGTATTCCAGGTCTCTCCAAACGGAACGTTTCTGGTTGAGAGTACGTCGTGCGCGTTCTGGCTGCCGCTTCTCACCGGAGCTTTTTATTTTATTTTCTCTCCTTTATTTATTTATTTATTTATTTATTTTTGGTGTGTGTGTGTGTGTTTGTGTAGTCTGGTTATGGTGTAGCTCCGGGCCCAGTTTTGGGCGTCAGTTCCCTCCAGGCCTTGGTTCGCCATGGGTGATGCCTGTGCTCCTAGCAATGGACTGCAGGGAGCTCGTTGCTCATTTTAACATTGTGGTTGTCCAGCGCTGTGCTTGGCGTGATGTTGCTCTGTGGCATCACAGCATGGTGGTGCGTCTGTGCTCACTTTGTGGATCCATGGCGTGGTGTTCCAAGTGATGTTGTCCGGCGGCGGCTGTGCTGGCGGTGTGGGACTTGTTTTCGTGCGCCTTTTGGTGGGACTGTGGCTGCTACACCACTGGAATGACATCCTGACGTCTATTTGGTGGACTTTTATCTTCTCCTTATAATTGTAAAGTGACTTTAGGTTTTGAGAAAGGTGCTCTATAAATTGAACTTATTATTTATTGGAAGAAATGGATGCCGTATGCTCTAAACCAAAGACGAAAAGGATTATCCAGACTGTTACCAGGAACAACTCCAAACGTCAGGGTGTGTCATGGTATGGAGTTGTGTCCGTGCCCTTGGTAAAGGTAACTTGCACTTCTGCGATGGAGCATTAATGCAGAAAAGTACACAGATTTTGGAGCAACATCTGCTGCCTTCAAGATGACATCTTTTCCAAGGAGATTTCAACAAGACAACACAAAACCACATTCTGCACACATTACAAAGGCGTGGCTGTGGAAGAAGAGGGTGTGTCCCCTCTGTAGAGAATATGGGGAGAATTTTGAAACAAAATTATGATCATGACGACCCCGTACTGTTACACACCTTAAGATCTGTTTGCAGGAAGAATGGGACAAAATAACATCTGAAACACTTCATCACTTGGTGATGTCAGTCCCTAAACATCTTAAGTGTTGGGAGAAGGAATGGCAACATTATAAAGTGGTAAATGCTTTAGTGTCCCACTTTTTTTTTTTTTTAAATGTGTTGCAAGAATCAAAATTGGAATAAAATTCATGAAGTAAAACATCAAATACTGTGCTGTTGTATTGTTCTGAGTTCAATACAGGACAGAGATTATTTACAAATTGTTTTCAACATGCTGTCCCAAATTTGTCTGATTTGGGTTTGTATGTGTAATTGGGAGAGGCTTGTGTTTTTTTTTTTTTTGTTTTTTTTTTTTTTTTGCTTTGGGGTTCATTGAATTATGATATTGATATAAAATACATAAGTGATAACACACCATGAACCTACTTCCCAGCAATATCTAAAAGTAGTTTTATGAAATCTGTAATCATTATTAAAGTTTTGCAATCATTGTCTGAGGGGGGAAATGTAATGCAAGCAATATTTAACACCAATGATGATTTTTTTTTTTTTTAAAATATTTTAGCACGCATGGACTCGACTCCTGTGTGAAAGGCGGGAAGACGGGTAAAGAAAGCACAGCACCAACAAATCGCACAATTTTCTGACAGGTTTCTAAAGTGACCTGACAAATGTGTAAAATACAGTATCTTTAGAATAAATACATTTGTTTCCAGTCCTGGCGGCCGTTGGTCCCATGGCCCGTGATGTGGAGAGTCTGGCTCTGTGTATGAGAGCTTTACTCTGCACAGACATGTTCACTCTGGACCCTACAGTTCCTCCAATACCATTCAACCAGCAGGTACCGAACACAGTCCGCTTTGGTGCAGCAGTGTTGTGTGTCATGTCTCTTGGTACCCAACCACATTTTTGTTTTGTGAACAGGTATACGAGAGCTCAGAGCCCCTGAGGATTGGATACTATGAGAACGATGGGTACTTTCAGCCGTCTCCAAGCATGAGCAGAGCTCTACGGGAGACCAAAGAACTCCTGGAGAAAGCAGGACACACGGTATCAGTGCTCCAGCCTCGCGTGTGTCATTTTGGAGACAGAAGCTGTAGGGAAAGTAAACAGGATTTATGAAAAAAGTGACATTAGAATCCAAAGCAAGACTCTGATTACAGATAATAATATAATGCAAGGGGAACTTAAATAAAACCTGAAACATCACCAGACACTAGAAATATAGAAAGCTAGAAAAGCAAGGAGACCAGAAACTAAAACTATTGCGACAGAGACCAAGATGCTACAGAGACAAGAAACTAATTGTTTTTAGACCCACATATACAGGATAAATATTCTACAAAGGAAGGAAACACTGCATCTGCTTGCTTTATGGTGTGTGTGTGTGTGTGTGTGTGTGTAAGCTCTTGTGTACAAGAAACTAGGGAGATGGGGAAACTACGGAGCCATGAAACTGAGAAAACTAGGGAGGTGGGGAAACTATGGAGCCATGAAACTAGGGAGACAGGAAATTGGGGGAATCTAGGGAGACGGGAAACTAGGGAGATGGGAAACAGGAAACTATGGAGCCATGAAACTAGGGAGACTGGAAACTGGGGAAACTATGGAGACATGAAATTAGGGAGACTGGAAACAAGGGAGACTATAGAGACATGAAACTGGGGAGACGTAGTCTGGCTAATGCAACTTCAAAGCTCTGTGAGCATTTGGTCTGGCAAAGATATTAAGCCCAACCATTTCCCAAAGCGCGTGGTTGACCCGCCTCCCTGAAATGCCTCAGTTTGCTACTGGTCGAAGCCAGAAAAGGCTGTGACGAAGCTTAAACCAATCACATCACTCTTTCCTCTGACGTATGTGACGCGACGGAAACTGCTTGAGTAACAGGGAGAAGATAAATACCTCCAGGGCTGCTCTTTGCTCCGTTTTCAATGAGAACTTCCCGTTGAATGCTTTCAATACAGCATCTACCGCTGTGTCAAAGGCTTGCCGCTGCTCCATGTTCGTAATGTTTCTAGTGAATGAAGCGCTTCCGGCATAGATTCTGTAAACAATCTATGGCTTCCGGTTGCAGTTCTACTACGTCACTGCCTTGAACACGCCTCTACCCAGGGCCGTTGGAGATGCTCAAAGTTGATTGGCTCCCGATTTTTCGGGAGCTTGGAAGAGCTGGAGATGGCTTGCCTTGCCAGACTAAGTTTGCAACAGCCCCCCGTGTTGCGTCACACTTGGGATGGGTGGGCCCAGGCTAGGGGAGATGGTAAACTGGGAGATGGGGAAACTATGGAGACATGAAACTAGGGAAACAGGAAATTGGGAGATGGAGAAACTATGGAGACATGAAATTAGGGAGACGGGAAATTGGGGGAAACTAGGGAGATGGGGAAACTGGGAAACAATGGAGCCATGAAACTAGGGAGACGGGAAACTGGGAAAACTAGGGAGATGGAAAATTGGGGGAAACTAGAGAGACGGGAAAGTGGAAGATGGGGAAACTATGGAGACATGAAATTAGGGAGACGGGAAACTAGGGAGACTATGGAGACATGAAACTGGGGAGATGGTAAACTGGGAGATGGGGAAACTAGGGAAACAGGAAATTGGGAGATGGGGAAACTATGGAGACATGAAATTAGGGAGATGGGAAACTGGGGAAATAGGAAACTACGGAGCTGGGAAATTGAGAAAACTAGGGAGATGGGAAATTGGGAGATGGGGAAACTATGGAGACATGAAATTAGGGAAACGGGAAATTGGGAGATAGGGAAACTATGAAGACCTAAACCTAGAAAACCATGGAGACAGGAAACAAAGACTCAAACTGTGGAGACAGGAAACTAGGAAATCAGGAAATGACAAGGACATTAAACTAAAAAAACAACTAAGCTAAAAACTAGGGAGACGGACAACTAGAAAACTAGGGAAATAGGAAACTAGTGAGACAGAAAATTATAGAGACAGGATGAATTGAGACAAGGAACTAGAAAACTAGTGTAGGAAACTACAGAGACTGGAAACTAGGAAGATGGGAATGATGACGTGAAACTTAAAAAAAAAAAAAAAAAAAAAGTAAATGAAGGAGATGGGAAACTATAGAGATATGAAACCAGAAACTAGTGAGACAGGAAAAAATCTATCATTTGAACTGGTGTGTGAATTCCTCCTGTGTTTCCTCCTTTCACTCTCTTGGCTGTAGCTGATTCCGTTTACCCCTCCCCGGATGTTCACCGCCTTCCATGAATACGTTTTGAGGGGAAACCTTGCAGATGCAGGCTCCACACTCATGCAGCACTTGTGAGTCACTTTTTAAAAGTAATTTTTCATTTTGTCATTAGTTTTATAGCGACTGTTAAACAATCCTGTAAGTTGTGGTGTGTTTTCAGTAAGGAAGGCCCGGTCGATCCATGTCTGAAGTTTCAGGTTGCACTCTGTGAGCTTCCTCTGTTTGTGAAGAGAATGATTTCGCTGCTCCTCAGACCCATTGTGAGTTTAGTCAACTAATTTGGTTAATGTACCGTATGTCTCAGGTGCATAAGTTTTTGGACAGTGATACAATTTGTATTTGAAACGAAGCAATTAAAATGTGATTGGAAATGTAGAATTTCAGCTTTAATTCAAGGTGTTTTAAAAATATTGTATTAACCTTTTAGGAATTAGACTTCTTTTATTATTTTTTTTAACATGGTCCCTCTTTTCATAGGCTCAAAAGTAGCTGGACAATTGACTGAGCACTTTCATGGCCCGTTATGGCCTGTTTCCTTGATGGTTCATGACAAATTTAAGGAGATAAAAGATCTGGAATTGATTTCCAAGTGTTGAATTTACATTTGGCAGCTGTTCATGGAAATTCTCAATATACTGTACAACTTCCAAAGAAATGTCCATATAAGTGCAGAACATCATTAGGCTGGGGAAAAAAACAAAAAACTATCAAAGAGATGGGAGAAGTTTTAGAAGTGGCCAGATCAACAATTTGGTACATTCTTAAACAGAAGGAATGCATTGGCGAGTTCATGAACACCTGGAAGACCACTGAAGATAACTAAAGTTAATGATTGTAGAATTCCTTCCTTTGTGAAGGAAAAACACCTTCGCATCATCTAACCAAGTCGAGAACACTCCTGAGGAAGGCAGAGTGTCATTGTCCAAGTCTACAATCAAGAGACATCTTCATGAATGTAAATACAGAGGGTTTACCTCAAGATACTGTAGGTGCAATTAATTTTAAGTGATCAGTCTCATTAATAATCTCATTAAATCACTCATTGAATCAGTCTCATTAATTAATGCCATTAATTTTGGTGCTTAATAATAAATTACCAAACAGCTAAATTATGGTATATTCCAAATTATTATGATCACTTGCGTATTCCATAACTCATGCACCTTGGAATTCTTTTGAGATTGGATGACTTCAAAGAATATTAGGCACAACAAATAAACACACAGTTTGATAGAATAATTGAATTTATTATAAAGATAAAAATGAATAATAGCAGTTGAAGTCTTCAGCAAACAGTGAGGTGTGTGTGTGTGTGAGAGGCCTTATGGCCTAAACAAAAAGGTTAGCCTAGCTTGCTAACGAGACAAAAGAATTAGCCGTGTGTGGCTAGCTAAGGTCCAAGAATCCTACCTCGTGGAGTTAAGACAAAAGGTGTGCGTGTGGGGGAGGGGCCGCCACGTGTTCCCTTGAGACAATACAATTAGCCCTGGACGCTAATGAGACAAAATAATTAGCTGTAGGCTAATTCCACTAGCTTATAACATTTACTAAATCCACTGAAATCTTGATGAGGTCAAAATGTGTAGTAATGAAATTAAAGTGTTAGAAAGGAATTGAGAGCATGCAAAGCCTATCTATTAAACAATTGAGACAAAATTAGAACAATAATTAATTCAACACCCTATGTGTTTATAGTGTACACAATTAAACCGTTCCTGAGTTTAAATTCACACTAGTTCAAAAAGCTAATTCCTAAGACTAGTCTTTATGCCCAAAATGCCAATCTTGCTCCAGTACCTTGTCTCTGTGTAGGAATACAGAGAAGCTACGAAGAGGCTGAAATTCACAGGAGCTCGTGAAGACTTCTGTAGAAGGCAGAGAATTCTTGATCCGACGCTTTGTAGTTCGTGGGAAGAAAGTCTCTGATCAAACAATGTGCACAGCGCTTTTAGTTAGAAGGAATCCGGTCGCTTCTAACTTTAAATTAAACTGCTTTGGGTGGCAGTTGTACGTACTTATAATGAGCAAATGAAAAGAAACCGGTTGTACTCAATCTGAGTTAAAATCGCGCGGTTTTGGAGTTTTACCGTGGCCAGTGGCAAACGAAAACGCGCTGAATTCTGTTTCTGATAGAAAGACGTCTTTATCGGGGTTGCTCTGACGAGCGGATCTCTTTGTGCCTGAAGACGCTGGTCCAGACGAGAGAGAGAGCGCAACGGAAGCGTGTTCAGTTACTTATGGCTTCATGGAGGATGTGATGTAGGTGATCCCGCCCAGGCATGACGTAGGTCAATGCGGAAGTGGGTTGATGGGATTTGTAGTTTCCAGACGGGATGGTGGCTTCTGTACTTACAATACAAACCACTAGGAACACTCAAGAACAGAAAGGTCAGAGTAGACTTTGCTGGAAATCCTGCTCAGTTCTGGAACAGGATTCTTTAGACACATGAAACCAAGATGAACTTTTAGCAGAATGATGGGAAGAGAAGAGGATGGAGAAAGAAAGGCAGGACTTGCAATCCAAAGCATAACCACATCATCTGTAAAACATGGAGGACGTGAGCATGTACGGCCGCCAATAGATCTGGATCATTGGTGTTTATTGATTGATGTGACAGCTGTTAGAAGTAGCAGGATGAATTCTCAAGTGTATAGCATTATACTTTCTGATCAGATTCAGTCAAATGCTGCAAAACTGATAGGACAGAGCTTCACAGTGCAGATAGATAATGACCCAAAACATATCAAGAAAGCAACCCAGAAGCTTCTCATCTCATCAACACTAGCCGCTTTATCCTGTTCTACAGGGTTGCAGGCAAGCCGGAGCCTATCCCAGCTGACTACGGGCGAAAGGCGGGGTACACCCTGGACAAGTTGCCAGGTCATCACAGGGCTGACGCATAGACACAGACAACCATTCACATTCACACCTACGGTCAATTTAGAGTCACCAGTTAACCTAACCTGCATGTCTTTGGGCTGTGGGGGAAACCGGAGCACCCGGAGGAAACCCACGGGGAGAACATGCAAACTCCGCACAGAAAGGCCCTCGCCGGCCACGGGGCTCGAACCTGGACCTTCTTGCTGTGAGGCGACAGCGCTAACCACTACACCACCGTGCCGCCTGACCCAGAAGCTTCTTAAGGCAAATAATGTTCTTGGAATGTTCTTAAATGGCAGAGTCAGTCAACTCAGTTGAACTGATTTTCACTTGCTGAAGGCAGAAAGACCTACAAATGAGCTGCAACTGAAGGCGGCTGGAGTAAAGACTTGGCAGATCATCTCCTGGGAGGAAACTCTGCATTGTTTGATGTCCATTGGTTCTAGATTTCAGGCAGTCGCTAATTGATTGTGAAGGCTTTGCACGCAAGTATTAAAAATGATAGAACTGCTTAATTTATAATGTTAATGGTAATTTGTCCAATTACTTTTGAGTCTGTGAAAATGGAGGGACTATGCATAAAAAAGGGCTATAATTCCTAATGAGATATTCTTGTTAAATGCCTTGAATTAAAGCTGAAAGTCTACAATCACATTTTGATGTATAATTATTTTATTAAAATATTTTGATGAATAATTTTAACTTGAAATGTTTTATGAAGGAGTTAATTGTATACGACTGTGCTCTTGAATTCTTGAAAGGCCTAAAAGGTGTTGATTTTGATATTCTACAGCACAGCTCTAAACCTAGTTCTATTGTAAGTTTATATCAGTATTCTCATTCTAATGTTATTGTTGCTTGAGTAGCAGCGAACCTGTGCAGGTGTTTTTTTTTTTTAAAGATGGTTTTTAATTTTAAAAAGTTAGTTTTGCTTCGAAATGTTAGAGTAAACTGCATATTGATTGATGTGATCAGAATTTTTATTTATTTTATTGGTAAGGACATGAGCTGCAGCGTTCTGAATTAACTGGAGCTTATTTAAAGACAGCATGACAGCCTGTAAGACTATAAATATTTTATTTTGTGCTTGTATTAATTTTTTTTTTTTTGTCTTTCTCCTTAGTATCCACGCATGGCTGCAGCTATTCATGCCTGCTGTGGAGTCAGGTAAGACCTCAAGTCAGGAGATGTCGAGTAAGATCTCTTTAAAATGAAACGAGCGACAGCACTGATCCGAAACCCATACACTACCGTTCAAAAGTTTGGGGTCACTTTGAAATGTCCTTATTTTTGAAAGAAAAGCACTGTTCTTTTCAATGAAGATCACTTTAAACTAATCAGAAATCCACTCTATACATTGCTAATGTGGTAAATGACTATTCTAGCTGCAAATGTCTGGTTTTTGGTGCAATATCTCCATAGGTGTATAGAGGCCCATTTCCAGCAACTCTCACTCCAGTGTTCTAATGGTACAATGTGTTTGCTCATTGCCTCAGAAGGCTAATGGATGATTAGAAAACCCTTGTACAATCATGTTAGCACAGCTGAAAACAGTTTAGCTCTTTAGAGAAGCTATAAAACTGACCTTCCTTTGAGCAGATTGAGCCCATGTTTACATTAGACCGTATCAGCGGATCATCAGATTAACGTTTTTAAAACGATTCGCGTGCACACAGCAATACCAATACACGGATACGCTCGGCTCCGCAGGCATCCTGCGCTCCAAATCACTCCGCCCTGAACAGCGAGTGCCCTCTGGAGGGTGCGCACTCCGGCCCTGCGCAGCTCACAGAGCGCGCGAGTGAAGTGAACAAGCTGTGATTCGGGACTGAGCCGCTGTGTGTGTGATCCCAGCGCATATCACTTAGCACTTGCAAGTGGAAGGATGGCAAGCCTAAAGACAATCATAACTACACAATGGGCAGTATTTGCATCAGTATTTGCAGTGTTTTCATACTTTTATACTCTTTAATGAAAGGTGATACAAGGCGGAAGTCCGCGCCGTTTTTCAGCAGTCGCGTCACATGACCAACGCCAGCGAATCAGGAAGGTGGATGTCACAGTGACGTTGTCCAATGAGACGCCAGCTAGAGCTCAGCACAGCGTATCCGCGTATTCTGAATGTTTACACAGCACCGGAGCTGACGCGATCTGGATTGAATACGTGGACGCTGGCGGATTCCCGTTTCCCGGCGTTTGCAGGCGGTTTAATGTAAACGGACAGTGCATCCGCGAAGAAAACGAGACAGATACGGTCTAATGTAAACTTGGCCCGAGTTTCTGGAGCATCACATTTGTGGGGTCGATTAAATGCTCAAAATGGCCAGAAAAATGTCTTGACTATATTTTCTATTCATTTTACAACTTGTGGTGGTAAATAAAAGTGTGACTTTTCATGGAAAACACAAAATTGTCTGGGTGACCCCAAACTTTTGAACGGTAAGGTAGGTATCAGTATATTGGAGAAATACCAGCAAAAAATTGTGGATCGGATAAAGAACTAATTTTATCTCATTCATTTAATTTAATGTTTTCATGTAAAGAGACTTGACTGGATTTGTTGTTAAGAATGATTTTATTCTATTGTATAAATATTTTTAGCTATGCATTTCTTCCTGTGTTGTTTGAGTTCTTGTGTTAAAAATATAATTTTAAAAGTCCACTAAGATGACAATGTGTTCCCCCCCACTATAGAGATCTTGCAGTCACGTGACCAGAAAGTACACAACTGCCATCTTGTCGGTCAAAAACACAGCTGAATACTGCTGCACTCGTGTACAGAATGGATCAATTTCAACCGACGGACTACACGGCTCATTTTTCTAATGAACAGATAACTAGATATATGTCTAAAATGAACGATCTACAGATTAGTGACCCTTATGGCTTACCGGACGGAGTTTTCACGACCGGATTTTGAACTGCCAGTGGAATACCCGGACGTGTATAATTACCTCATTAACTTTCCCTCGCTGTTCAGTGGTGAAGCACTGCGTGCTTATAAATCTCTGGACAGTTATCTTTACAGAAATTCAGGATTTGTCAGCGACTCAGATGTGGCATCTTGTAAACAAGAATCCTCATTGGATGGGTAAGTCACTTAAGTATTGAGTATAGCACTGACCAGCCGATTATAGAATAGAATAAGGTAATTCCAGCTGTAATTCCAAATTGTCCGTCTTGTTTACATGGATCTGGCGTTGGAGAGGTAGAGGCTTAGCAGTGGAGGTTTGAGTGGCTGTTTTCTGAGCTTAGTCAACAGGCCGGCTCTGCAGCCTCGCTTTTGCTTCCGCTCCCGGCGCCGCCTCCTTCGCTTTGCTTCCGATAACAATCCACGGAGACCCCGCTGGTCTCGCTATCTCATCCGGAATGTTGTGCATGCGATGGAAATCGCTACAAACCGTCATTTTCTGCTGGAAACCAATGTCCAGTAAGTCCATACGGTTGTAGTGGATATTGAAGTCCGGTACAGACGAACAACACGCAAAAAAATACACAAAAAACATAAAAAACGTGCACAGGTAGGGAGAGCTTGTAGCCGCAGCTGTTGTAGTAGAATTGCATATAGACCCTTTTCAGTCACGTGACCTTCGTAAACGCGTCCACCATTTTGGACATGTAGCGGACTTCGGCTCGAATTGGTTTGAATGCGAGGAAGGCGACAAAAGGAGCGAGATGCAGAAAACCCCTTCGCTATCCAGTGACGTAGGGCATTTACAGGGCGAGCAGAGGGAGAGGTATTTTCAAAAATTGAGGTTAGCAGGCTTAGAGAGCGACGTTTATCTGCTTCCGCCTGGATTGTTTACAGACGTACGGAAGTACACGAAGCCACAAAGACTGCAACAATAATACCTAACACACATTTAAGTATCCGTCGTAAAGACGTGAAACTCGTCGAGTGACGAGTGTGTTCATTGATAAGCTAACACAATCTAAAAGTAGACATACCATCACACTGCCCTGGCGCTGTGTACAGTTTCCCTTCTATGGTTTGTGCACTCACTATTTGCCATTACTTTCTCCAACCGTTGTTACAGATTACAGGGAACGGCCTGGATTTAAGAGACAAATACATGTTCCTCTTGTTTTGAGCACTTATTTGTAGGCAGTGCTTAATTTGTAAAGTGGGAGGTCCCGGAGCGCAGAGGATGAGCGGCTCCGGTGCGGAAAAAAAGAAGGGGGGAGGGGGCGCGGCGCTGCGCTTCTGGGCATGTTTTGTAATAACACTGCAAATTAAGTTCATCTGCAGATATTTTGTGGATGTCGTTTCATGAGAGAAATCACCAACAAGACAGATATCAAAATCAGACATTAACACTAAATAAACTTGCATTTTTTTATTTAATTATTTGTTTGTTTGGGTTTTTTTGTTACATAGTCAAAAGAGGTGTCGGATCACCGGATCCAGTGTAAATAGCTGCCGGAGCCAACGCCCGAGGTTCCGGAGCGCGCTCCGGCTTGCTCCCCCTGTTTGTAGGACACTGCCTCTGATCTGTCCTACAGTCTACCAACAGCAAATAACACGACGCTAGCTAATGTCGTTAGCTAATAGCTACTACAGAAGAACAAAGAGGTTACAATGGGTTATTTTAGCCTATTTGGTTACACACTCGCCGCCACAGAATGTTAACAGCAATGTAATGCCTTTTCTGGCTAATTTTATTCGTCTTACCTCCAACAAAGTGGTCACTGCACAAGCGCTGGTATGCCGCTATCCATCTTCTCCGTCGGTCAGCATCTACCGGGATCCGATAAAATGATAACCCTTGCCTTGTTTGTTGATGGTTACTACATCCAGGTGCACAACAATATAGTGGCATGATGGAAGTCTTGCTGAAAATAAACACTTTCTTTGCTGCCGTTCCTCAATGCTGGCTGTGGTAAACCACTGGTAGTACATGTCCAAAATGGCGGCCGCGTTTGTCGTGACGTGACGTGAAAAGGGTCCATAGTAGGGTTTTCCAGAAGAAAAGGTAGAAGTAAAAGCAGAAGTAGAAGTAGAAGGCGGAATATGGCGTTTGACCGACAAGATGGCGTCTGTCACAATCTGGATCGGCTGTGACGTCACATGCAAGTGCTCCATACATCTGAAATAGTGTATTAATGAGATGCAACCCTGACTTACGAACAAACCTGAACTCTTTACCTGTAAAACAAGGCTGAAATTATGCGTTATATCACACTTGTACGGAAAAAGGCGGAAATATTGCCGGAAACACCCGAGCTGCTTTCCGAATGGTTTCCGTAAAGTGTGATGTCACTTACAGTACATGGCCATATTTAGATAGATATAGAACTTTGTCATTGTTTTAGAAACAACAAAACAGTTTAGCAGCTCTCAGTACTGGCAGTGCAAAATGCAAGAAACAGGGAATTTGGGGGGGTGAAGAGAACAGTGAGGATCGTTTGCATCCGTATTTAAGATTATTTGAGGTAATGGTTGGATCCAGGTGTTGTGTGGGAGTGTAGCACAGACTATCCCAGCCAGGTTAAGTTATTTAAGTTTTTTTTTTTTTCTTTTATATTTGTTAATCCAGGGGTGCCACTACTTCCTACCACTAAGCTCTCGACGCATTCATAAAAAACTTTATCAAGACGTCACCAGGCTAGCCTACTGTAATTACCGTGGTCGACAGTCCAACCCCTGCAGCAATGCAGAAAGAGGGTAAACAAACACTGAGGATAGGATAGTGTTTGTTTACCCTCTTGTTGTGTTGCCGCGGGGGTTGGACTGTCGACCACGATAATTACAGTAGGCTAGCCTGGTGACGTCTTGATGAGGGAGTTTTTTTTATGAATGAGTTGAGAGCATAGTGGTAGGAAGTGGTGACACCCCTGGATTAATGAACATAAAAGAAAAAAAACTTAAGTTTTGGGTTGTTTTACAATCAGGGTACAAAGTTTGTGTCACAGGGGTCCAAAATTCAAATTGATTCAAGCTGGTTCTTGTACCAGTTTTTAAGTGAAGGACAAGTTAAAGAACAGATAGGCATGTGTAATAGTTTGTATTCTAACAAGATTAAGTGTAGCTTTAAGCAGGGCTGGGAGAAACAAATGAAATGATTCTCGGAGAGGACTTTTTTTTTTTGGGCAATTCAGAATCCACTACTTCCGTAGTGCTTTTAAATATAAGGCTGTAAGCTTTGTGTTAGTTGTCTCTAATATTTATGTCCCAATATCTTGACCACATTGTAGGATGAAAATGATCATTTTAGATATGTTATTTTATATTGAAAAATTAGCTGTCTTGGAGAGGACATTTTTTTGGATACATACTAATTTGATCAAAATGGTCTGAAAACTTACTGGCATTCAACATTAAAACTTAACTATGTTTCCAATGATATGGAACCAAATATTTGTTTTATGGTATAAAGAATGATTCAAGTGCATCCCTTTTGAAGCTACCTGTGGTTAAAAAAAAAAAAGCACTTTTTCTAAATGACACGAGTAATTTTGCTAAATATGACATATTGCCATACATTCACCAAAAATAACGTAATCACCAAATTTCTTTTTGCATGGTAAATAGAGCTATCACAGGGCTACAATAAACAACCAAGTTTATTTAGTCAAGCCTTTTGATATTGAAGATAATAAGTGTTAAATGTGATTTTTAGCTTGCGTACCCTGATTGACCAAAGACAATCATGCCAAGGCTGCATCATCCACAACTCGACCCCATGCAAGTATCACAGAGACTGTCAGGGAGACCGTCACCACAGAGACGGTCATGGAGACCCTCACAAAGACCTCACCAAAGTCCCAATCTCAGTCTCGCTCTTCTGACTTTGTTGTACCATCTCCGTCTCCCCCCTGCATGGATTTCCCTAAAAGTATGCAGAGACTGCTGCCAATGGCTGCACTCTCTTTTTCCAGCCCAAATCATTTGCGACAAGCAGTGTACTAGGGGTGTGCAAAAATATCGATACGGTGATATATCGCGATACTTTGTCTTCTGATTCAATATCGATACTCAAAATTTGAATATCGATATTTTTTCAAATAATAAATCATGTTTCAGACAGGTTGTAAATCCAGTACGACTTCCGCACCTCCCCTCTGCGAGGTGTCGCTGTGCCGCTTCCTCACTGCAAGGCACTCTTCGTCTTCTCTTTTTTCCCCGGCAGTTGCAGTGAGGGGAAAAAAAACAAGCAAGCATGGCTGTTAACATAAACCTAGAGACGCCGCCGAACTTTAAGGCAGATGTTTGGAGGCACTTTGGATTCCAAAGGAAAGGAGAAAAAAAACAGTGAGCCGGTGTTCTGTAAAGTTATCCTACCTCTTGGATTTGTCCTACCAAGCCTACTGCGCATGCGCGAAATCCAGGAGGGTAGGAAAATTCAACAGTAGTTTTGTCCTACCGATCAGCTGGGCTGATAGAAAATCGGTGAGTATTTCACGCATTTGCCGATTTTTATGTTTTGTGCGTATTGGTCGAGTCTTTGGCCGAGTCAAATAATTTGTAATGCCTTGTTTTGAATAATAAACCGGTCTGTATGAGAACTCGCTAATTCATGTGTTCTGCGCATGCGCAGTAGGCTTCTCGCATGCGCAGTAGGAGACTAAGATGCACACTGCACTTTTCAATGTGTTTCAGACAGTGTGTTGTTCCTGCAAAATAAGCAGAAGTTAAATGTTCTCCGGTATATGTTCTCAAGTTTACAAAGAACAAATTATTAGTGTTAGCACTGAAATGTATGTGCAGTCTGCAGTGCAAGTTTTAAGTTTTCATAAAACAATTTGATTCTGCTTGTTAAGCAGCACTGATGTGTCCATGCTTACAGAAAAGTTGAGAATACGAGCACAGAAATGGGAATTTTCTGTATGTTGTAGTGAAGCAACTCTTGGTTTTGCCAGCAGTGGAATAGAGACAAATATATGTCTGGCAAGAGTGTGTAGTTATGTATGTGAAATGTAATTTTACAGTGGTCAATAAATTCTGATTTTCTTCAGTGACAGATATCGTGATGTGGTTGAAATTTCTTGCAATATATCGATTATCGCAGAATCGCTGTACCGTGATATTATCGTTATCGTGGGCAAAATATTGCCATAGTATCGTATCGTGAGGTATCTGGTGATACCCAGCCCTACAGTGTAGGGGATAGTGGGGTAAGATGAGCCACTTTTTACATTTTTCATCATAACTACATGTTAAAGCCATTTTTGCTTCCAGTCTACACACCATACCAAATTTCAAAGTGTACTGTTACTATCTGAGCAAAACATAATTGATAAGCTCTTATGGTTATATTACCTCTTGAAAAAAAAAGTCAAGTGGCTCAACTTACCCCATGCATGGGGTAAGATGAGCCACTGTGTGGGGTAAATTGAGCCAACACAAAACATGTTAGGTTAACAAAGTAAACAACTTTTATTATTAGAAATGCAATCAATGAATCAAGTCAAGTCAATCAAGTGGGGGATAGGGCCGTTGCATAGAGAAGGGGAGATGAAGAGAGAGGTGATAGAATGAGGGATAGATAGGGATAGATAGGGAGGGATAGATAGATGGATAGAGAGAGAGATATGCGTAGATAGATAGAAAGAGGGATGGTTAGAGAGGGAATGAGAGATATACTATATTATAGAAATTACTAAAACAGTAGAACAGTGCCAAAAAAATCTTATTTCTTTCAGTAGGTTAAAACATTGCTAAAACATGCAGCAATCATTCCATCAATCATTCAATCATTTCATCATTATTCAATGTTCCAAGCGTTCAAATTGCAAGGGAGCACCATTTGCCTCTCCCTCCATGCTGTCCCCCCAACAGTAAAGGGGCGGGGCAATTTTTTTCACAATATCCTGTCTTGACAGGACAGCCTCATCTTTCTCTTTGAAGACAAAGGTTGGCTTTCTTGCAGAGCCATGGCATGACCGGCTTCTTTTGAGAAATCTTGCCTCTATTTCGAAGACATCCAATTTGATTATCTGGCCAATGAAGAAATGCACTTTCTTCTTCCCCGTGAATTTTGCCACAACATAATCCCCCACATCTAACAACTGGTCTTCCTCATCTGATGTCATATATATGTTGTTGTCATATATGACCAGTAAATGTGAAAACTTAAGTGTCATCCATATTGGGTAAGCTCAGCCACCAATGGGGTAAGTTGAGCCAGTGGCTCAACTTGCCCCACATCTAATGGCTCATCATACCCCATGGCCACCATTTTGTAGAAAAATGCTAATAAAGGGGATTAGGCTAATCAAAATTATTTTTATTAGCATTCATATCATAGCTTAGAAAGCCACTAACTTAACCCTAATGTGTCTAAATATTATTCTACTTTTGTCTTCTCTAAATCATCTTCACTGTGGACAAACATGGAATTGACTTAGAAAGCACAAAAACACATTTTTATAAATATGTCCCTCACTTAGTTTGACATGTGGTGCTCCTCTCCACAAGTGTAAGTAAATGGTCCCGGCCCCCTTTGAATGTGGTCACATGGTCACATTTGTTTACTGTTTCTTAGAAACAGGGGGTGGCTCATCTTACCCCCTGGCTCATCTTACCCCGCTCTCCCCTACCCAGTTCATCAAAAATCAACCAACAGACTGAATTGTGTTCGCCCAGGACTTTCAGCTGGCTACCAATCTTTTTCACCATCTAAAAAATACATGACATCTCCAATCCTTCCCCCTCCCAACCTCATGGAACATACAGAGAGTCTTGTATGATGTGCTGTGGGTCCCTGCATTGGGTGTAGTTTTGAAAACAAGCTGGGACCCAGTATGCCTATGCCATTCTCTATTCCTGTGTTGATAAGAAATAGAAAACATAGAGCATATTTAACCCAGGGGGTAAACCAGTCTAGTCTCCTTCCTGTTTCAAAACAACATCAGAGTGCCCAAGCGGATGTTAGACTTTCTGTAAAGCTAGCTCTTCTGAACGTTAGATCACTTTCAAACAAGTCATTTTTAATTAATGATCTTATTTGCAAACACAATCTTGATTTTTTGCTTCTAACTGAAACATGGCTGGATCAAGCAAATAGTGCTACCACCCTTATTGAAGCAGCTCCCCCAAATTTTAATTTCATGAGTGCTACCCGACAAGGGAAAGGTGGAGGGATCGCAAATATATTCAAAGCCTCTTTTCAATGTAAACAATCCTCACTTGGTGATTTTACATCCTTTGAACACTTATGTGCACTTGTTACATGCTCTCCTAACATATTGTTATTAACTATTTACAGGCTTCTGAGACATTCAGCCAAAGTTTTTCTGGAAGAGTTTGGTGAACTGTTGTCAGTCATTTGCTTAGAGTTTGACTGTCTTATTATATCTGGGGATTTTAACTTGCATGTAGATAATCCTGAAAACACTTATGCCAGAGAACTACTTGCACTTATTGACAACTTCAACCTAGTACAACATGTACAGGGGCCGACCCACTCTCGTGGTCATACCCTTGACCTCGTCATCACAAAGGGTCTTACTGTTTCTACTACTGCTGTTGACCTGGCCTTATCTGATCATTTCTGTGTTTTCTCTGATGTTTCTATGTCTCCTCACATTCAGAACAGCTCAACAACTATGGGTAGGAGAGTCATAAATGACAACACATGTTCTCTTTGAGCAAGCTCTCTCTCGGATCTCAACCAAAATGTCAGACTCTGTAGATGATTTACTGGAGATTTACTGGAAATATGACCCAAATTATGGATGATATTGCTCCATTCCAAATCAAAAGAGTCAATGACAAGCAGAAAGCACCATGGAAGCAGTACCCGGCTGTTAAACTGCTAAAGCGAGAATGTAGAAAGACTGAAAGAAAATGGCGCAAATCTAAACTTCACATCCATTATCAAATCCATAAAGAGATGCTTTGTAAATATAATTATGAAATTCGTAAAGCAAGACAGTCTTTCTTCTCCAACATCATCAACAGGAATATGAACAATGCCCGTGTGCTATTTTCAACAGTAGAGAAGCTAACTAATCCCCCACCACAATTAGTACCTGAACTTCTCTCAGTTAATAAATGCAATGAGTTTGCATCCTTCTTCAAAGGTAAAATTGATAAAATACGGCAGAATATTGCTCATAATATATCTCAGTTGCAAATAATTGAAAAGCTGCAATCACCAGTGACACAGACAGACAATTTCAACACAATGTCAGAATTTTGTTTGATTGATTACGAGACTCTTGAAAAAAACTGTACAAAATCTCAGTTCCTCAACATCTGAATTGGACATTCTGCCCACCAACTTTTTTAATTCTGTTCTTCACCTCATAATTACAGATGTGCTTCAGATCAGAAATACATCCCTAGAGACTGGCATTGTTCCTGTGTCCCTGAAAAAAAGCCGTTGTAAAGCCCCTACTTAAAAAGAATAATCTGGATGCTTCAGTATTAAACAACTACAGGCCAATATCAAATCTACCATTCATCGGGAAAATCCTTGAAAAAATTGTCTTCAATCAATTAACTGCCTTCTTGATATCAAACAGCTGTTTTGATAACTTTCAGTCAGGATTTCGTGCCAATCATAGCACTGAAACAGCGCTGATTAAAGTTATAAATGACATACGTCTTAATACTGATGCAGGCAAAACATCGGTCCTGGTGTTTCTGGACCTCAGTGCAGCTTTTGATACTGTTGATCACAACATACTGCTATATCGACTTGAACACTGGGTTGGGTTGACTGGTAAAGTTATCAATTGGTTAAAATCATACTTAGAAGCTTCTTTGTTACCATGGGAAATTGTTCCTCAACATCAATGTCCTTGACCTGTGGTGTCCCCCAGGGGTCGATCCTTGGACCATTACTATTCAACCTTTTATATACTCCCACTTGGACAAATTATCAAGAACAACTCAATTTTGTTATCACTGCTATGCAGATGACACCCAAATTTATTTTGCTGTATCACCTAATGATTATGCCCCCCCTTGAATGTCTCTACCAGTGTATCGACCAAATCAACAACTGGATGTCACAAAATTTTCTTCTGCTGAACACAGATAAAACAGAAGTAATTCTATTTGGGGAAAAATGAAAGACTCAGGATTACCACTATTCTTGACACAAAGGGGATTAAAACAAAAGATATGATTAAAAATCTTGGTGTTTTCATTGATAGCGAGCTAAACTTTGACAGTCACATGAAAGCAATCACTAAATCGGCATTTTATCACCTAAAAAACATTTCCAAACTAAGAGGACTTATGTCAAAAAATGATCTGGAAAAACTAATACATGCCTTCATCTCTAGTAGGGTTGATTACTGCAATGGCCTTTTCACAGGCCTGCCAAAAAAAAAAACGTCAAACGACTTCAGCTGGTTCAAAATGCAGCGGCGAGGGTTCTCACACGAACAAAAAGAACAGAGCACATTACTCCAATTCTAAGGTCCCTTCACTGGCTTCCAGTAAGCTACAGAATTGACTTTAAAGCATTGTTGCTGGTGTACAAATCTCTAAATGGTACAGGGCCCAATTACCCCTCTGATATGTTACAGCGGCCTAACCCAATCAGATCTACCAGATCGCAGCAGCAAAAGTTACTGGTAAAACCTGTTGTTAAAACAAAGTGTGGTGAAGCAGCTTTTAGCTACTATGCAGTACAGCTATGGAACCAACTGCCAGAGGACATCAGAAATGCTCCTGCTGTTGGCAGCTTCAAATCTAGATTAAAGACCAAGCTGTTCTCAGATGCTTTCTGCTAACTGATTAATATTGTCATCTTTACATTTTAAACTTTAACTTTTACAGTCTCTGCATGTTTTAAACTTTACTTAACTTTTATTCTATTTTATTCTGCTGTTTTTTTACTGAACTTTTACTTCATTTTATTATTTTATTTCTACTATTGTTTAATTCTTATTTTTTTCTCTCTTCTTCCCCATTTATTTATTTTTTTAAAGATTTTTTTTGGGCTTTTTTCATCTTTATTATTGGATAGGACAGTGTAGAGACAGGAAATGAGCGGGAGAGAGAGACGGGGAGGGATCGGGAAATGACCTTGGGCCGGAATCGAACCCGGGTCCCCGGATTTATGGTATGGCGCCTTATCCACCTGAGCCATGACGCCCCCTTCCCCATTTATTTTATGTAATTTTATTTTTTATTGTTTACTGTTTTGCTTTTACTTCTGTAAAGCACATTGAACTGCCACTGTGTATGAAATGTGCTACATAAATAAACTTGCCTTGCCTTGTAAAACAACCCTTATTTAACTTTAACCTGGCTGGGATGTTCTACGCTACACTCCCACACAATGCCTGGAACCAACCATTACCTCAAATATTCTTAAAAAAAAATACGGACGCAAATGATCCTCCCTGTTCTCTCTTCTCTCAAATATGGCCGTGTGTACTGTGAGTGATGTCACCTGTCGGGTGCTTACGAACATTTCTGATCATCGACCGAGCAGCGATAGCATGTAAAATATGCGAAAGTAATGGGCTAACTAAAGTCATTTACTATCGTAAACAGTCAGAAAATTGGCTCTTATGTGGTTGAAAACAACTATTTGTTTGTTTGAAATAAGACAAACAGGTAGGGTAATTGTCATCTTATTTGGCCTTTAAAGCTTGGGAGTTTATGAAGGAAAAAATATCAGATGGGTATTGATATCTGAAACGCAAGTGGGGTATTGTGCAGGATAGATGGATATATAATATATGGCAAAGCTGCATTTGTGTTTCAGAAATCTTAAAATCATGCCTGAATGGCAAATACAGTGGTGCTTGAGAGCTTGTGAACCCTTTAAAATTTTCTATATTTCTGCATAAATATGACCTAAAACATCATCAGATTTTCACACAAGTCCTAAAAGTAGATAAAGAGAACCCAGTTAAATAAATGAGACAAAAAAAATTATACTTGGTCATTTATTTATTGAGGAAAGTGATCAATATTACATATCTGTGAGTGGCAAAAGTATGTGAACCTTTGCTTTCAGTATCTGGTGTGACCCCTTTGTGCAGCAATAACTGCAACTAAACGTTTCCGGTGACTGTTGATCAGTCCTGCACACCGGCTTGGAGGAATTTTAGCCCATTCCTCCGTACAGAACAGCTTCAACTCTGGGATGTTGGTGGGTTTCCTCACATGAACTGCTCACTTCAGGTCCTTCCACAACATTTCAATTGGATTAAGGTCAGGACTTTGACTTGGTCATTCCAAAACATTAACTTGATTCTTCTTTAACCATTCTTTGGTAGAATTACTTGTGTGCTTAGGGTCGTTGTCTTGCTGCATGACCCACCTTCTCTTGAGATTCAGTTCATGGACAGATGTCCTGACATTTTCCTTTGGAATTCCCTGGTATAATTCAGAATTCATTGTTCCATCAATGATGACAAGCTGTCCTGGCCCAGATGCAGCAAAACAGGCCCAAACCATGATACTACCACCACCATGTTTCACAGATGGGATAAGGTTCTCATGCTGGAATGTAGTGTTTTCCTTTCTCTAAACATAATGCTTCTTATTTAAACCAGAATGTTCTATTTTGGTCTCATCCGTCCACAAAACATTTTTCCAATAGCCTTCTGGCTTGTCCATATGATCTTTAGCAAACTGCAGATGAGCAGCAATGTTCTTTTTGGAGAGCAGTGGCTTTCTCCTTGTAACCCTGCCATGCACACCATTGTTGTTCAGTGTTCTCCTGATGGTGGACTCATGAACATTAACATTAGCTAGTGTGAGAGAGGCCTTCAGTTGCTTAGAAGTTACGCTGGGGTCCTTTGTGACCTCGCCGACTATTGCACGCCTTGCTCTTGGAGTGATCTTTGTTGGTTAACCACTCCTGGGGAGGGTAACAATGGTCTTGAATTTCCTCGATTTGTACATGTAGCAGTTCGATAGGGTGAGTGGAGCACAGAGGATGGCAGGACAGAGATCAGGTTTCCAAAAGGGCTTTATTGCCACACTTTTCAGTCTAACAACTTCCAAATGAACAGACACACATCAACATAAGAAGCGTCTAGTTCGGAGGTCAGCCCCTCTGCTCTCGCTCTCCCTCTTTAAGTAGGGCGTGGTCACTGGGAAGACACACACAAACAGGTTAATTCATGTCAGGTGTAGTGATTCTGCCACTTACCTTCCCTAACTCCGCCCTCCTGTCACAGACCAGCGCTTGACCACGCCCCCGCTGCCACATACCCCCACCGCCCGACTCAGGCCGGGCTGCTGCCCGGCCTGCAGCCGACTCCCCCTCCCCCCCCTTGACGGGAGAGGAAGTCCGCCATGACCATCTGCGCCCCCGGCCTATGGACCACCTTGAAATTAAAGGGTTGGAGTGCCAGATACCAACGGGTGATCCGTGCATTGGCATCCTTCATGCGGTGGAGCCACTGGAGGGGCGCGTGGTCCGAACAGAGGGTGAAAGGGCACCCCAGTAGGTAGTAATGGAGGGCGAGGACCGCCCACTTGATGGCCAGACACTCTTTTTCTATTGTGCTGTAGCGCCCCTCATGCACCGACAGCTTCCTGCTGATGTACAGGACGGGGTGGTCCTCCACCTCCTGGGACAAAACCGCCCCCAGCCGTCTGTCCGACGCATTGGTCTGCAACATAAAGGGGAGAGAACAGTCAGGGGAGTGTAGAAGTGGCTCCCCACACAGTGCAGCCTTTACCTCAGAAAAAGCCCACTGGCATTGCTCCGTCCACTGGACCGGATCTGGTGCCCACTTTTTAGTGAGATCAGTCAGCGGGCTGGTGACGTCCGAATAATTAGGTATAAACCTACGATAATAGCCAGCCAGCCCCAGGAACTGTCTCACCCCCTTTTTGGTCTTGGGCCTCGGGCAGGCCGCAATTGCTGCAGTCTTATTAATTTGGGGACGCACCTGCCCGTTGCCCAAGTGGAAGCCCAGATACCGTACTTCCACCCGCCCAATTGCACACTTCTTCGGGTTGGCTGTGAGACCCGCTCGCCTCAGTGACCTAAGGACGGCCCTTAAGTGTTCAAGGTGCCTTGCCCAGTCATTACTATATACGATGATGTTGTCGAGATAGGCGGCCGCATTGGTGGCGTGGGGGCGGAGGACCCTGTCCATCAGCTGCTGAAACATAGCGGGCGCCCCAGACAGCCCAAACGGAAGTGTGACGAATTGGTGTAAACCAAACGGTGTGGAAAAGGCCGTTTTTTTTCTCGGGATAGTGGAGTCAAGGGGATCTGCCAACATCCCTTCGTCAAATCCAGTGTCGAATAAAAGCGAGCCGTGCCGAGTCGATCGAGCAACTCATCAATACGAGGCATTGGGTACGTGTCAAATTTAGACACCGCGTTGACTTTTCTATAGTCCACACAGAACCGGACCGACCTGTCGGCCTTGGGTACCAAGACCACTGGGCTGCTCCAGTCACTGTGGGACTCCTCGATGATGCCCATTTCGAGCAAGGTCTCAAGTTCTTCCTGAACCACCCTTTTTTTTTTTTGTGTGTTCGGGTAGCCTGTAAGGGCGGCTACGCACTACCACCCCCGGAGGCATCTCTATGTGGTGCTCTGTGAGGTTAGTGCGACCGGGCAGGGGTGAGAACATATCTGAAAACTCGGTCTGCAACTGGCGACCTCCATGAGTTGGGTCGGGGAGAGGTGGTCTCCACAGGGGACCAGAGAGGTACGGGATGCCAATGCCCCTTTTTGAACCTCCGGCCCCAGCTCCGCCTTCTCCGGAACTACCAACACCAACGCCACGGGGACCTCCTCGTTCCAGAGTTTAAGCAGATTGAGGTGGTAAATTTGTAGCGCCCCACCCCTGTCCATTCGCCTCACCTCGTAGTCGACGTCCCCGACTCGCCGTGTGACCTCAAAGGGACCTTGCCACTTGGCGATCAATTTGGAGCTCGATGTGGGCAACAGTATGAGTACCTTATCTCCCTGGGTGAACTCCCTAAGGTGCGTACCCTTGTTGTACAGGCGGGCTTGCCGTTCCTGGGCCTGCCGCAAATTCTCCTGAGTTAGGTGGGTGAGCATGTGGAGTTTTGCGCGCAGGTCCATAACGTACTGAATTTCGTTCTTGCTTTGTGAAGGTCCCTCCTCCCAATTTTCCCACAGCACGTCTAGGATGCCGTGCAGCTTACGCCCATATAATAATTCGAACGGGGAGAACCCCGTGGAGGCTTGGGGAACCTCTCGCACTGAGAACAACAAGGGCTCGAGCCACTTATCCCAATTACGTGTGTCCTCACTTACGAATTTTTTAATGATATTTTTGAGGGTGCGATTGAACTGTTCCACTAAACCGTCCATTTGTGGGTGATGCACACTGGTGCGGATCGACTTAATCCCCAATAACCCATACAGTTCGCGCAGTGTCCGGGACATAAATGTAGTGCCTTGATCAGTCAGAATCTCTTTCGGGATTCCGACTCGGGAGATAGCGCGGAAGAGTGCCTCTGCAATACTGCGTGCTGAGATATTGCGCAGAGGCACTGCTTCTGGGTATCGTGTTGCATAGTCCACCAGAACTAATATAAAGCGGTACCCTCGTGCTGACCGATCTAATGGCCTGACGAGATCCATCCCAATTCTCTCAAACGGGGTCTCGATCAATGGAAGAGGGCGCAAAGGCGCTTTTGGAATGGCCGCTGGATTTACTAACTTGCATTCGCGGCACGCCGTACACCACCTACGAACATCGCCGCGAATCCCCGGCCAATAGAATCGGGCCATTATTCGGGCTAGTGTCTTATCCTGCCCTAAGTGTCCAGCCATGGGATTAAAGTGAGCCGCCTGGAATACCAATTCCCGGCGGCTCTTTGGAATCAAAAGCTGCGTGACTCGCTCTTTAGTTTGAGTGTCCTGCATCACTCGGTATAATCTATCCTTCATAATCGCGAAGTAGGGGAAGGACGGGGTGGCATTCGGCGGGAGCGTTTGACCATCGATTACTCTCACTTGGTCAAACGCATGCCGCAGAGTCTCGTCTCGCGATTGTTCTAATGGGAAATCCGCGAGGGATTCCCCAATAGAGAGAGGAGGAGCCGGCGGCTCCTCACTCTGATGCGGAGATGACTTGGACAGCTCTGTGACAGCTGCTCCCGCCAAAGCGACACCGGGACCTCCCCGTCAAATGGCAGGACCCACTCTTTACTAAGCATGTCATTAAACTCCGAAATCCCGGCCAATCAGTCCCCAAAATTAAAGAGTGGGTAAGGCGAGGATTAACCGCCGCCTTCACTATAAATTTTTCCCCTCTGAAACAAAATGTGGACCGACACCAAAGGGTAGCTGTGAACATCCCCGTGCACACACACAACCCCTTCACCCCCTGTGCTCCCCCCAATACCTCGTTTTGCACCAGGCTTTGGTGAATTGAGGTCTGGTTACAACCAGAATCCACCAACGCCTGATATGTATCCCCTTGGATACTCACCGGTATGCGATACTCTCCGTCCTGATCGAGGGCGGCCTCTGGCGCGTAGGGGATCCGAACCACCGCGCCCACTTCCATCGCCGTGCACTGCTGTTGAAGGTGGCCCGGCTCCCTGCAGCGCCAGCAAACCGGCCCGGGCTTTCCCTTTGCACCAGTGATCTGGGGCTCACTCACCTGAGTTGGGGGAGAGACAGACACAGAAGAGAGAAAAGGGAGGGCACCGCAGGTGCGGCGGGCCGGCTGGGGTGGCGCCGGCTCCCGCGGTGGGGGAATGGGGTGAGGACGGGACACAGGAGGATGGGGAGAGAGAGAGAAGAGAAGATGCCATCTGCTGTCCTGCCGCCGGGACAGCTGCCAAATGGTCCTCCGCCAGCTTGACTGCCTGATCCAGCGACGCCGGGCGGTGGCACTGGACCCACTCCGCAGTTCCTGCTGGCGAGCGATGAACTGTTCCAGCACCACCTGGTCGATGATTCCCTCGGCGTCACGGTTGTCGGCCCTCAACCACCACCAGCAGGCGTCCCGGAGCTGCTGGCCATATGCGAATGGCTGGCCGACTTCCTCCAAGCGCAACGCACGGAAGCGCTGGCGCTGCTGCTCTGGGGTGCGCCCCACGTGCTGGAGGACGGCCCGGCGGAGGTCCGCGTAGGCCAGCCGGTGGTCGGCGGGGAGCTGTAGCGCGGCCAGCTGTGCCTCTCCCGTTAGCAGGGGGAGGAGGCGCGCCGCTCCATCGGCCATCCCGAGGCTTCGGCGACTTGCTCAAAGAGCGTGATGAATGCCTCGGGGTCGTCCTGCGGGCCCATCTTGGTGACGGTGAGGGGAGACGGGCCCGCGGTAGGAGCGCTGGTGGACCCTGCCGACACGAGGAGGTGCCGGAACGCCTCCCGTTCTTCTTGTTGGGCCAGCACCAGGGCCTCGAAGCGTCGCTCTTGCTCCTTCCGGAGGGTGACGAGCGCCTGGTGCTGGCTTTGCTGGGCCGTGGCGAGGGCGTGGACCAGGTCGGCAAACGGGGAGGACTCCATGGGGCTGCTCGGCTGGTGCTCCACTTTTCCCGGGTTTCGGCACTACTGTAGCAGTTCAATAGGGTGAGTGGAGCACAGAGGACGGCAGGACAGAGATCAGGTTTCCAAAAGGGCTTTATTGCCACACTTTTCAGTCTAACAACTTCCAAATGAACAGACACACATCAACATAAGAAGCGTCTAGTTCGGAGGTCAGCCCCTCTGCTCTCGCTCTCCCTCCTTAAGTAGGGCGCGGTCACTGGGAAGACACACACAAACAGGTTAATTCATGTCAGGTGTAGTGATTCTGCCACTTACCTTCCCTGACTCCGTCCTCCTGTCACAGACCGGCGCTTGACCACGCCCCCGCTGCCACAGTACACAATCTATCTGACTGTGGGTTGGTGGAGTCCAAACTCTTTAGAGATGGTTTTGTAACCTTTTCCAGCCTGATGAGCATCAACAACGCTTTTTCCGAGGTCCTCAGAAATCTCCTTTGTTCGTGCCATGATACACTTCCACAAACACGTGTTGTGAAGATCAGAATTTGATAGATCCCTGTTCTTTAAATAAAACAGGGTGCCCACTCACACCTGATTATCATCCCACTGATTGAAAACACCTGACTCTAATTTCACCTTCAAATTAACTGCTAATCCTAGAGGTTCACATACTTTTGCCACTCACAGATATGTAATATTGGATCATTTTCCTCAATAAATAAATGACCAAGTATAATATTTTTGTCTCATTTGTTTAACTGGGTTCTCTTTATCTACTTTTAGGACTTGTGTGAAAATCTGATGATGTTTTAGGTCATATTTATGCAGAAATTTAGAAAATTCTATAGGGTTCACAAACTTTCAAGCACCACTGTATGCCAAACGGAAATGCTTTAATGACACCATTTTGTTGAAAACTTTTTCCATTGTTTATCCTTTTGTATTATTTGCACTCTAATTGGACAAAGTGTGCTTAGTCTAGTTACTTCTATTTTCTCCTTTAAAGACATTTTGAAAAATGGATGATTGCATAAGTGGTTAGTCTTCATGTTCATTGCACTACTATAGTATTTCACATGTGCCTTTTAAATCACTGGTGATGACGTTAATATTTCAGTGATGCACGCTTAAATAATTTGGCCCCTGTAGTTGCAAACTCTATGTTTCAGTTAAAAAACCCCCACCAGATATGGGTGTTACTGATGATCTGCACAAATCTACAGTCTGGACTAAAAAGAATTCAGCCCCAGCTGATTGCATTACTGTTCTGTGTGTTTTTACTCCAACTGTTGATGGTGCTGAAAAAGAACAAAATCATCTTCAAGGCATTTGTGAAGACATGTTTGCCAAAAATGAAACCTAATTTTGACAGAGCACTTGGCTCTGCTAGTATGTATATACAGTTGTGGTCAGAAGTTTACATACAGTGACATGAATGTCATCTTGGATATGAATGCCATGGCGATATTTGGGCTTTCAGTAATTTCTTTGAATTGTTCTTTTTCTGTGGCAGAATGATTATACAGCATACATCTTTAAAAAAAAAAAAAAACACTAGAATTTGGTGCACAAGTTTTAATTTTCTTTGGGTTTTCTGAAATCAACACAGGGTCAAAATTATACATACAAGGCCAAAAATTTACATACACTCACTTAGATTATTAATTCAGAGGTGCTGAAACTTCCAAAATGTCTCTTATCTTGCCAAGGCCGAGGTCTCTTAACTTCCTGTTATTGATCATGATTGACTACAGCTGGTAGCTTCTCTGTGCCTTCATAAAAAGAGTTTGTTTACAGCACTCATTGGATTGACCAACACACAGTAAAATGGGAAAGTCCAAGGAGCTCAGTGCAGATCTGAGAAAAAGGATCGCAGATATACACAACTCCAGAATGTCTCTTAGAGCCATTTCTAAACAACTGCAAATTCCAAGATCAGTTCAAACAATTGTGTCCAAGTTCTTGTGAAGTGTAGTCACTTTGTTTCAAGAAAACCCAACTGTCACCCTCGGCTGAAAGGAAATTGGTTTGGATGGTCAGGAATAACCTGGGAACCACCATGACACAGCCCTGCCATGAACTGGAAGCTGATGGATCACTGTCTACAGTTCAGATCAGTTCAGTTATTTCTGCTGTCCAAGAAATAACCTCCTGCTCCAAAACTGACACCTTCAAGCTTAACTAAAGTTTGAAGCTGACTACACAGACAAAGAAAAAGCCTTCTGGAGGATAGCTGTATGGTCAGATGAGACAAAGATTGAGTTATTTGCCCACAATGACCACCATGTACAGAGGGACACTGTACCAGCTGGTGGTGGTAGGATCATCATGCTCTGGGGCTGTTTTACTGCCAGTGGAACTGGTTCATTGCACAAAGTGGATGGAATAATGAAGAAGGAGGACTACGTCAGAATTCTTCAGCATAAACCATCAGAAACTTGAACACGACTTGGGAGTTACAACAGGACAATGAACCCAAATACGCATCAGAGCTGGTTGTGGAGGATAAAGCAGGCGAACATTAAGCTTAAAACAAGTCCTGACTTCTACCCTATTGAAAATATATGGACTGTGCTTATAGGTCAAGTCCATGCCAAGAAAAAAAACAAATTTAATTGAACTCTACCAATTCTACCATGAAGTCATACAATATCCAACCAGAATTCTGCCAGAAGCTTGTTCATGGTAAACAAAAAATGTTTGGTCAAGGTGAATCTTGCGAAGAGACATTTTACCCAAATATTCGGTGTGCTGTATGTATATTTTTGACCCTGTATGTATCATTTTGACCCGGTGTTGATTTCAGAAAACCCAAATAAAATTAAAACTTGTGCACCAAATTCTAGTGTTTTTTTATTATTATTAAAGATGTATACTGTACATTGTGCCACAGAAAAAGAATAGTTCAAAGAAATTACCGAAAGCCCAAATATTGTCATGACATTCATATCCAAGATGTCATTCATGTCACTGTATGTAAACTTCTGACCACAACTTTATTTATTAATTTATTTTTACCAGCCATACTTGGGCGTGTCACATGTATCATTACTTATCACTTTTGTATTCTTTGTTTTGCAGCAACGCAGCAGAATTGTGGAAGCAGCACAGAGAGGTTGAGGTGTGTGTGAATTTTGAGAGCATACCACTTCCTAATGATAGTGAAACATGGATTTAATAAGAAAAATACTCATTACTGTTGTTTTCTTTTGAGAACCATTTTAACTAGTGCACATAATTTGGCCAGCCAGTCTGTGTTTTTATGCAAGACAGTGAAGGGCGTATAATAAATCCATTTTCTGTTCCAGTGCTGTTGAGTTCTCAAATCTGATTGGTCAGAAGAAGTGGTGTTGATTAATTTTCTATAACAGCAGCTCTGACAATAGTGCTACCACAAATGACAGGTTTACATTAATGCCCTCGTTTTAATGCGTTATCATTTCTAACACCTTACACAGGGATTTGTATGATAGATATGCTGCGGAAAACGTTTTCTGTCAGGAGATGTTTATTTAACACTTATGGAAGGAGTCTCCAGTGTCGGCACTTTGTAAGAGGTAAAGCTGAGGGAGAGAAGTTTATACACTGTGGTTTTGTGGTAACAAGTGAGGGAACTCCTTTTTATATCTGCTATTGTATAAGCGAGAACAAGAACTAACTAGTTTTGCGGACAGTAATCCTAAATGTTCGCAAGTGCAAATTTTGATTCTAAGATAATTGGTAGTGTTCAAATTAGCGTGGAAGGCGAGCTTCCTGAAGTTTAGAAAAGCTCTTAGTGCTGCGAGATCAACATGTCTCTCCTCCCTAATAGAAGATAACAAAAATAATCCTAGATTCCTATTGAATACTGTAGCAAAATTAACCAGGAATAAGCCCACTATAGACACATGCACACCTGTAGTATGTAGTAGCAACGACTTCATGAATTTTTTTAATGACAAAATTGAAAATATCCAACAAAAAATTCAAACTACTAATTTAAGGTCAGACAATGGAAGTGACCCTGTAGTTAACAATATAACTGTATCAGATCATCAATTAGAATGTTTTACTCCCCTTAGAGAAATTGAATTACTTTCATTAATCTCGGCATCAAAAGCCTCAACTTGTGTACTAGATCCCTTACCGACACATCTATTCAAACAGATAATACCTGAAGTAATTGAACCGCTTCTAAAAATAATAAATTCTCTTATGATTGGCTATGTACCCAAATCCTTTAAACTAGCAGTTATCAAACCCCTGATTTAAAAAAAAAAACCTGACCTTGATCCCTGTCAGCTGTCCAATTATCAGCCAATATCAAACCTCCCCTTTATCTCCAAGATCCTTGAAAAAGCTGTGGCACAGCAGTTATGCTCATATTTACATAGGAATAACATCCATGAAATGTATCAGTCAGGATTTAGACCTCATCATGGCACAGAGACGGCTCTGGTTAAAGTAGTAAACGACCTACTGTTGGCGTCTGATCAGGGCTGTGTCTCGCTGCTTGTGTTGCTTGACCTTAGTGCAGCATTTGATACCATTGATCATTCCATTCTTCTGGATAGACTAGAAAATGTTGAGAGTTAAGGGAACGGCCCTCTCCTGGCTCAGGTCTTATTTAACTGATCGCTATCAGTATGCTGATATAAATGGTGATATCTCTAGACATACTGAGGTAAAGTTGGGTGTTCCACAAGGTTCTGTCTTGGGTCCACTGCCTTTTTCTTTATACATGTTACCTCTGGGTGACATTATTCGTAAGCATGGTATTAGTTCCACTGTTATGCTGATGACACACAGCTGTATGTTTCTGCAAAACCAGACGAGAGACACCAGCTTAATAGAATTGAGGAATGTGTTAAGGACATTAGACACTGGATGCTTATTAATTTCCTTCTGCTTAACTCTGACAAGACTGAAGTACTTGTATTAGGACCACATGCAGCTAGAAGTAAGTTTTCTGATTACATGGTAACTCTGGATGGCCTTTCTGTTTCTTCACGTGCAGCAGTAAAAGACCTCGGAGTGATTATTGACCCCAGTCTTTCATTCGAAACTCACATTGATAACATCACCCGGATAGCTTTCTTTCATCTCAGAAATATTGCTAAGATAAGAAATTTAATGTCACTACACGACGCAGAAAAACTAGTTAATGCTTTCGTTACCTCCAGGTTGGATTATTGTAATGCCTTACTGTCTGGATGTTCCAATAGATTAGATTAGATAAAACTTTATTGATCCCTTTGGGAGGGTTCCCTCAGGGAAATTAAGATTCCAGCAGCATCATTACAGATAAACAGAAAAGAAATAGAGAAAAACTTCTCGATAAATTAAGTATTTATATATACAAATATAAAAGAATAAGATATGGGGAAGAGAGGAAGGGGGGAGAAGTGGGGTTAGAGTAAGTGTGTGTGTGGGGGGCAGGAAAGATATTGCACTTTATATTGCACATTGTCCGGTATTGCTTATTGTTAGGCTAGGCTACTGCTCCTTCCCGTTCTCTGTCCTCCTGTTACCCCTTCTCCCCCCCAGAGAGGAGTTGTACAGTCTGATGGCGTGAGGGACAAAGGAGCTTTTGAGTCTGTTCGTCCTGCACTTGGGAAGGAGCATTCTGTCACTGAACAGGCTCCTCTGGTTGCTGATGACGGTGTGCAGAGGGTGACTGGCATCATCCATGATGCTCAATAGTTTGTCCATAGACCTCTTCTCTGCCACCGTCACCAGAGAGTCCAGCTTCATGCCGACCACAGAGCCGGCCCACCTGATCAGTTTGTCCAGCCTGGATGTGTCCTCCTTGGATGTGCTGCCCCCCCAGCACACCACGGTGTAAAACAGGACACTGGCGACCGCAGACTGATAGAACATTCACAGGAGTTTCCTGCAGATGTTAAAGGACCGCAGCCTCCTAAGGAAGTATAGCCTGCTCTGTCCCTTCCTGTATAAGTGATTGGTGTTGGAAGTCCAGTCCAACTTGCTGTCCAGCCACAGCCCGAGGTACTTGTAGGAATCCACAGCCTCCACCTCGACTCCCTCGATCAGAACTGGTCGTGACCTTGGTCTGGACCTCCCAAAGTCAATGACTAGCTCCTTGGTCTTCGAGGTGTTGAGCTGCAGATGGTTCCTGTTGCACCACACAGCAAAGTCCCTCACCAGGCTCCTATACTCCTCCTCTCTCTGTCGTCACTGATACACCCAACGATGGTTGTGTCATCGGCAAACTTCTGAATGTGAGACAGCTCCGAGTTGTAGCAGAAGTCCGCGGTGTACAGGGTGAAGAGAAGAGGGGCCAGCACCGTGTCCTGGGGTGCTCCAGTTCTGCTAATTACAGTGTCAGATGTGATGATCTTCAGCCTGATGTACTGCGGCCTGTCAGTGAGGTAGCTGGAGATCCAGGTGACCAGGCAGGGGTCCACTCGCATCCTGTTCAGTTTGTCCTGAAGCAGTAGGGGCTGGATGGTGTTGAAGGCACTTGAGAAGCCCAAGAAGAGGATCCTCACTGTGCCATTTCCCTTATCCAGATGCGAGTGGGCTCGGTGTAGCAGGTAGAGGATGGCGTCTTCCACACCAACACCTGCCTGGTACGCAAACTGCAGACAGTCCTGGGCATGTTGTACCTGGGGTCTGAGGAGGCCGCGGAAGAGCCGCTCCAACATCTTCATCAGATGTGAAGTGAGCACCACTGGTCGGAAGTTGTTCAGCTCGCTTGGCCGATTCTTTTTGGGAACTGGAACGATACATGATGTCTTCCAGAGGGTTGGCACTCTCCCCAGCTGCAGACTGAGGTTGAAGATGCGTTGGAGTGGTTCACCCAGTTCAGCAGCGCAGGTCTTCAGTAGTCGTGGACACACCTTGTTCAGGCCTGCTGCTTTCCTGGGGTGAAGCTTCCTCAGTTGACCTCTGACCTGGTCTGCAGTAATGCATAGAGGAGTCTGTGTTGAGCTTCTGCTCCACCTTTCTCCTGTAGCTGTTCTTAGCTTCCCTCATGCAGCATTTCACCTCCTGCTATGCTGCTTTCATCGCCTCCCTATCCCTGCTCCTGAAGGCGGGCTTCTTCCTGTTGAGGACAGCTTTGACTTCCTGTGTTACCCATGGCTTGTTATTAGGGTAACACCGTACAGTCTTAGCAGGGGAGACCACGTCTGCACAGAAGTTGAGGTAATCTGTCAGAAAGTGTGTTAGCCCCTCTATGTCCTCACAGTGTGGGCTAAGCAGCACATCCCAGTCCGTGATGTCATAGCAGTCCCTGAGGGCATCTTCCATTTCAGGGGACCACCTCCTGATGGAGCTAGTTGTTGCAGGCTGCCTTTGAACCAGGGGGGTGTACTTCGGCTGTAGAAGAACCAGGTTGTGGTCAGACTTCCCTAGTCGGGGGAGGGGTGTGACTCTGTATGCATCCCTCACATTAGCATACAGCAAGTCAATTGTCATGTTGTTCCTTGTTGGACAAGAGTTGGACAAGATCATAGCCTGGTAAAAAGCAGCCAAAGTAGAGTCCAAATTAGCGTGATTAAAGTCCCCAGAAATGATCATAAATGCCTCAGGGTGCTGTGTCTGCAGCCTTGCTGTGACAGAGTGAATCCTCTCACATGCAGCGGCTGCATCTGCCTTCGGAGGGATGTAAACACAGATGGTGATCACATGACTGAACTCCCTCGGCAGATAATATGGCCGCAGGCTAACGGCTAGCAGCTCCAAGTCCGGGCAACATAAAGCTGTCTTTACGGAGATATGTCCTATAAGTGCATAAACACGCTCCAGTTAGTTCAAAATGCAGCAGCAAGAGTCCTTACTAGAACTAGAAAATATGACCACATCACTCCTGTCTTATCCACACTGTATTGGCTCCCAATCAAATTTCGTATTGATTTATAAAATACTACTATTGACCTTTTAAAGCACTGAATGGTCTCGCGCCACAGTACCTGAGCGAACTTCTGGTCCTTTATGACCTGCCACGCCTACTTGGATCAAAAGGTGCAGGCTATCTGCTGGTACCTCGTATAGTGAAGACTATATCAGGGGGCAGAGCCTTTTCTTACAAAGCCCCACAGTTATGGAACAGCCTTCTAAGTAGTGTTCGGGAATCAGACACAGTCTCCGTGTTTAAGTCTAGGCTGAAAACATATCTGTTTAGTCAAGCCTTTTGTTAATGGTGTTTATGAGGTAAAGGTGTAGATCTGGAGGGTCCTCAGACATGGTGTTTTGGTAAACTGGAATGCATGGATGCTGTCAGTCCCCCACTCACTTGCTCACTCGAGTTTGTTGATGGTATAGTGGCTGCTGCTTTATGTCTTGGGGCTCCCTCATGCCTGCGCTACCTTCTGGCTCTCCCCTTTTAGTTATGCTGTCCTAGTTAGTTTTGCCAGAGTCCCTGCTTGCAGTCAGCGCAAAATGTATACTGTTCTTACTCATCAGGTGATAATGATGAATAATCCCCCCCCCCCGCCTGTCCCTCTGAGTTACATGTCAATCCTGAGATTAAGATCCTGACCTCTTCTGCTCTATGGACCTGCCTAATCCATCCTGATGCCCTATCTCTGGTTGGAGTCTCATCACATCGCTCCTGTGGAGTTTGGCCCCATATGGACAGTTGAAAGTCACACTTGGAAGATGCTCTAGACACTGTAGTCCTCAGTCATAAAAGCATTACTTTACTGTAAAGTAATGCTTTTATGGCTGAGGACTACAGTTGACTTGCAACTTTTGCAGTTGTCATGAACGGTTTTGCACTCAAGTTTCCATCAATGAAGAGTTTATAACATCAACGAAACTGACTTCATGTTAAAACTGTTAATGTTATAGTCATGTTGTCTGCTGTTGTCCAGGTGAGGATGGGTTCCCTTTTGGGTCCGGTTTCTTCCTCGTGTCGTCTGAGGGAGTTTTTCTTTGTCACCATCGCCATAGGCTTGCTCATTGGGGATAGATTAGGGATAAAATTGGCTCATGTCTTGGGTCATTCAGATTCTGTAAAGCTGCTTTGGGACAATGTCTATTGTTAAAAGCGCTATACAAACAAACTTGACAACATAATTCAGGACATGCCTTATTGGAAATTATTATACATACAGGACACTTTTTCAGTGGAATAAAAACATGTTCTCTTCCCTTTTAGTGGGTTTCATTAATTCAGTTTGATAGCATGCAATATTGTTAGCATATCGCTTATCCTGCGTGTATTATGTCACTCTACTCAATGGAGAATGAACATTGAATATGGTTTACGATATTGCATGGTTGTCAAGACATGACATCACACATCAGAGCTGATTCGAATATCCAGTCAGCGTTTTCTGCTGCGCATGCACAGAAGCATTTCTTTGTTTTCCAGGAAAGAGAGAGACGCGTTGAACACCTGAAAGGCTACCAAAACTTCATTATATATTCTTCATGCATATTTACAAGAGAAAAACATACCAACGGACATCGAAAAACTGGAAAAGAGACACGTCTGAGACGTAAAACTTCCGCGCTAGCGAGTGACTGTGACCATTTGTAAACAAACATGGCTGCCAGGTTTGCTTCGTTAAATACAGAAGATTTGAGATTGAAGATTTTGAAAGAGACACGTTGAACACCCGAAAGGAATCTGCATGTATTATAATAATAATAGTGGCTGGCTTTTTTCATGGTATATCAGATATACTCCTTTCAGCTAGCATGATATTGAACTTGTCTTTGGCTCATTCAATATCATGCTAGCTGAATGGAATATATCTGATATACCACTCAACACCAGCCAGTATTATTTAAATAATCAACTTCAGGCTGGTTGCAGCAACACCACAATGATTATTTCCCTGTAACTGCATGACTGAGTTATTTAAAAAAAAGTTACAGGAAACCTTACAAACTACTGTTTATGTTTGTAGGATTATATCCATGAAACATTAGCTGAGTGGAAGAAGTTGGAGCTGGATGTTCTGCTCTGTCCCATGCTTGGACCAGCCTTTAACTTCAGCTACACTGGAAAACAAATCAGTAATGTATTGACTTCTGCCTTATTTGGAGCTCAGGGTGGCAACAGCAACTCTACCTTATCATATAAATGTCGATTATTTTCCTAGAACAGCACACCTGGTCATGTTTTAGTCCCTTACGTATAGCCAGATGTGATGAACTTGCTGAAAACATGACGGCTTTCTAAGGTATTGTTGGTGTTGTGGGTCACGGTGTAATGAGCTTCCAGTGTCTACATCCACTTCAGCAGAATTTCACTGTAAAGTGGGCGGGGCTAATCAGCCTCAGGGTGTCCGATGGAGTTAAATGATAAACCAGTGTGTAAAAAAGCAAAACTAGGCCAGTTATCAGGTCAGTTATGTAATTATAGTGTATGATATGTAATGTTGTATACTTTGCATGTTGTCTAGTGGATGTGATTCTCTGCTGCACTGTGTGTGTGTGTGTGTGTGCAGGTGCTGTGACTTACACTGCTGTGTACAACGTGTTCAACTTCCCCGCTGGAGTTGTTCCGGTCACTGAGGTCACAGCCGAGGATGAAGATCAGCTGAAAAACTACAGAGGGAACTTTGGAGACATTTGGGACAAGACCTTTGTCACGGTGAACATGCACCACGATGCACTTGAATTTACTGATATGGACTTGTTAGACTGATGGTACTCCTAGTCCCTGACCTAGCATGAGGATAGGTTTTAGATGGAGATGACAAATCACGTCTGTAAGTCACTCTGGATAACAGTGTCTACTACATGCTGTATATGATTGATTATTATTTGATCAGATTGTTATATATGGAGACAATGGGGAAATAGTTATTTAAAATGGTTAACTTCTTGCAAACATGACATTAAATGAGTAAAAAAAAAAAAAAAGTGTAATGAGTGTCCGCATTAGTTATTGTGTGTGTGTGTGTGTTGTAGGCCATACGAGGCGGTGTGGGTCTGCCAATAGCAGTGCAGTGTGTGGCTCTACCCTGGCAGGAAGAAATGTGTTTACGGCTTATGAGAGAAGTGGAAAAGCTCTGTGCCAAGAACAAGCAGACCAACATGCACCACTAAACACACACATTGCATTATCCTTAATCAGAAGCCTCCGTTTTTGTGTTTGTCACTGGAGCCAAACGGCTAAATGTCATGGTCACATCAGCTCAAACAGCATTGTGGAGTTGTTCTGTGTTTTTAAACAGGCATGTTCATTTGGTTTTTGACACTGTATTAGCCTTACTTATAACAAGTGTTGCCAGGCAAAACAAACCTCGTCCAGCAGCGCTTATTTTATACCTCCATGTTGATAAGGGTAATGTTTCTCAATCGTCAGCTGTCAGTTTATAGTCCTATGAAAATCCATGACCTTGAGTTTGACCTTTCAAGGTCAAAGATCATGGTGCCAAGTGAAAGGCCATGTGGGAGTTCGTATATGCTCATAATAGTAAACGTTTGTCTATCGGCAACCGTTTTTGAGTTATAATGGAAAATGTTATTTTGACCGAAAGGGTGACCTTGACCTGATTACCCACAAAATTTAATCAGGTAATCTACGGACCATTGCCCACCTACCCTGAAAATTTGAAGTCAATCGGTACAACCTTCTAGACGCTAGATTGTTAACAGACAGACACACACACGCACGCACAAGCAAACCTGGTCAAGCGTCATGGTACCAAATGAAAGCCCATATATGAATTCCTCTATGCTGATAATGATAAACATCTCAATCTCTAACCGTTTGAGTTATAATGGAAAATATGCAAATTTTAGCAGTTTGACCTCCAACCACTAAGAAAACTATGAGAGATACTCCATCATGCAGCATATCAATGGAAGCAGAATTGAAAGATGAACATTTTGGAATTGGTTTGAAGTAAATATGATCAATATGAAGGAAGATATCATGAAATAAATGATTTTGACCTTTTTGGTGACCTCGACCGGATGACCCTCAAAATGTTGGAGGTTCTATTTGAGACCAATGCCTGTCTATCCTGAAAGTTTCATGAAGATTGGTCTAGCCATTTTCCCATAATGTTGCTAACAAAAAAAAAAGAACAAACAAAGAAACCCCACCGAGAACAATACCTCGCCCCTGGTGGACTCCGTCCCGGGCGAGGTAAAACTGGACAAAAAGACATCACTAAGGTAAAGCGTCGTGAGTTGAGTTGTTCATGTGAATCTTACAAAGGGAGGGGGAGAGCATGCAGGTGTATGTTACAGGTTAAAAAAAAAATCAACCATTTTTTATTTTTTGACCTGGTTTAAAATTTTGGATTATCTAAGATTCTTGAAAGGGGTTTTCCATCACTTCTTTTGTCGCTCTTTCTTCCATCTACCAGTACTTCCACTCTGTGTGCACCTACCAAGTATTTGGTCTGGTCTGTCTGTCTATTCCTATCTACCCAGTTAGCATATCTTTTTTTCATACTTAACAGAGATTCAAACTCAGAACCTTCTGATTCTTAACCCAACCCCTTAACCAGTAGACCAGCAACAATTGCAATCGCTCTCTCTCTCTCTCTCTCTGCACATGCTTTCACTGCTTCAGATGAGTTAAATCCAAAGAAAGAACGTCACTCTGCTGTAATGTATACGTGACTGACAAAGGCTTCTAATTCTAAAAGTCTAATCAGAAATGTTTTCTCGCCATGTGATTTTTACTGGCAACAAAATCTGCGACTCAACAGGCTTCACTTTTATGAAGTTTAAATCTCACTTGGTTTGATAACGCACACGCAGTACTGACACAGATGCTAGTAAACGATATCCGTTGCCACAGCAACACGATTCTTGCCATCTAAAAAGTCGTAAAATGATCATTGATTGGGCTTATTTTTACACCCAAACATTTGGCGCTTGGGCATGTTTAGGGTTATTTACAACAATATAGAAGTGATGTATCCACTCGGCCTCAGCCTTGGTAAGTCATGTTTGGAGTCGATGACGCCACGATTTGTACTCGGACCGTATTATTTGAACCTCAGAGAGACTGAAATGTCTGCACCCAGGGACATTGTTTTTCTTTTTAAATAAAATGTGTACATTGTGTACAGGTACAAATATGAACAAGTAAGCACTCGAACATGTCTTGTACGGATATTATCTGTCAGCATATAAAGGGGTTTAATTTTTGGATTTTATTTGGTTTTAAATAATGTTTTTACTCCATTTATTATTACCTCACCTGGGACAGAGTCCACCAAGGGGCAAGGTATTGTTTTCGGTGGGGTTTATTTGTTTGTTTGCAACATTATGGGAAAACAGCTGGACCAATCTTCATGAAACTTTCTGGATAGATGGGCATTGTTCTCAAATAGAACCTCCAACATTTTGAGGGTCATCTGGTTGAGGTCACCAAAAAGGTCAAAATCGTTTTATTCGCAATATCTTCCTTCATGTTCATCATATTTACTTCAAAACAATTCCAAAATGTTCATCTTTCAATTTTGCTTCCATTGATATGTTGCATGATGGGGTAGCTCTCATAGTTTTCTTTCAAACTTTCGTTTGTTTGTTTGTGTGTTAACAATCTAGCGTCTAGACGGTTGCACCGCTTGCCTTCAGATTTTCAGGGTAGGTGGGCAATGGTCCATAGATTACCTGAATAAATTTTGGGAGTACTCGGGTCAAGGTGAAGGTCACTGGAAAGGTCAACCTTACGGTCAAAATAACATTTTCCATTCTAACTCAAAAGCGGTTGCCGATAGACAGATATTTACTATTATGAGCATATAGGAACTCCCCTATGGCCTTTCATTTGGTACCATGATCTTTCACCTTGAGTGACCTTGAAAGGTCAAACTCAAGGTCACAGATTTTCATAGGGCTATAATTTGAAAACGGTTGATGGTAGACAGATGTTTACCATTAACAACTTGTAGGAAGTGCCATATGGGCTTTCATTTGGCACCATGACCTTTGACCTTGAATGACTTTGAAATGTCAAATTCAAGGTCATGGATTTTCATAGGACTATAACCTGACAGCTGATGATTGAGAAATATTACCATTATCAACATATAGGTATAAAATAAGTGCTGCCGGATGAGGGTTTTTTTTCCTGGCAACGCTTGTTTTATAAGGGAATATCTGTAATTTTCTGTATGTTGTAGAAAGCTGACATTTTGAAATACAACAGATAGATTAAATATGCCTTTATCTTAATAACTTGAAGTCCAGGAAATTTTTGGACCGCATTTTTGAAATCAGCACTCTCTCAAATTTGGTTATGTAGCTAGTTTTAAACGAAACAGCAAAAACTTTTTTTAAACATGCAGGGTGGTGTAATTCCCGGTGCTTAATGCATGGTGTATTTTTTATTTAAAGAATAGAATTGAATAGAATACCTTTATTGTCACTGCACAAATGTACAATGAAATTTTAGTTCATCATAGGAGAGCAAAGCCGCTGCGTATGTGGACGCCGCCACTCTTGGGCACCTCAGCCCAAGGCCGCCCCATGTTAACCTAACTGCATATCTTTGGACTGTGGGGGCAACCAGAGCAAACCCACACAGACACAGGGAGAACATGCAAACTCCACACAGAAAGGCTTGCTGGGCTCAAACCCAGAACCTTCTTGCTGTGAAGTGACAGTGCTAACCACTACACCACCGTGCCACCCCATTTATATCCCTCATCAAAAAATATCAAGCTAAAAGTGTCAAGATTGAATCTCGGCATAAACTCACTGGAGGCAGCCGTGTTGTTCGGTGTGACCTTCGGCCTGCACGTGTACGATGTACGGTACCATGCTATCGCCTCGCGAGGCATGATCATGGTCCGTAGAGATACACACACACAAATGCTTGTGGAGCCACAGCTGTGACTCGAGTCGGACGTATAGCTTGAAATTGTGATGTCAGTTCGTTGTATATCCAGGATACGCCATAACTGACTCACACCATATCCATTTTTTTATTTTTGCCGTCACAAGATACATTGCTTAATCAATGGTGGAATTATTTTATGTTACATGAGCCATCCTTGGCCAATCCCTGCATGGGAGTTTTTTTTAAATGGGAAATAATAAAAATACAGTAAATAGCCCTATTGCACAACTGTAGTAATCCCTACACATTACGTCAAGAACTGCTCAACTAAATAAAGAGAAACGACATCCATCATTACTTTAAGACATGAAGTGACTTTTAATTCATAAATAAAGGGAAAAAAAAAACATTGAATTAGAAGTTGTGTCCAAACTTTTGACTGGTACTGTAGCTGATTTATGTTTAGTGACACTCCCTGTGAGTTGAAAATGATGACATGATGCCTAAATGGTGAAAAAGTGCCTCTTAACCGTGGTGTTGGCGAAATTTTAAGTTATTGCAGCATGTCGACTTCGATAATCACACACTCGTGCGTCATTCATAGGATGCTATTACTTTTGTCCTAACTGATGGCTTTTCTTATTTGTCTGAATTTACATCTTTGTTTTGGATCACATCTATCTTCAATATGAAATGAATAAAGTTTTGCAAAATGTTCATTAAATTTGTGTGCGAGTGAGATAAGTAAATCATTTAAAACTGATAGAAATTTACATTAACTCTCAACAATTATTCCGTTCAATTTTATTTCATGTTATTTTATTTGTATTGTGCTTTTAACCCCTTCAGTGCCCTTGGATGAGTCACGTACGTCATGAAATCTTTTACCACTGTGCCTTACGATGGAAAAATGTTTTAGGCATTGACTAATTCATATGTGCCACAGTGAAGTAAAAGTAATGTGCCATGTACATAAAAGGAGGTGTTTATGACTAGTAGTGTACGTCATAAGGCACAGCGGTAAAAGATTTCATGACGTACGTGACTCGTCCAAGGGCATTGAAGGGGTTAACATTGCACATCATCACAAAGCAGCTTTACAGAAATGTAGAAATTCTGGATATAATTCTGGAAATCACTGTATGGGCTCAGGAACACTTCAGAAAACCATCTTCTGTGAAAACAGTTCATTACTGTATCTACAAATGCAAATTAGAACCAGATATAAACAATATCCAGAAACACCACCACCACCTTCTCTAGGCCCAAGCTCTTTTACAATGGACTGAGGCGAAGTGGAAAACTGTCCTGAGGTCTGACGAATTAAAAGTAGAAATTATTTTTTTTAGAAATCATGGACACCACGTCCTCCAGGCTAAAGAGGAGCGCAGAGGTGGACAAAGTACCCAAGATCATTACTTAAGTCAGAGTACAGATTCCACTGGTCAAACGTTACTCCAATGTAAGTGAAAGTTGGACAGTCAAATTTTTACTTAAGTTAAAGTACTGAAGTACTTGCTTTTAAAAATACTTAAGTATTAAAAGTACATTTTCTGTCAATGCATTGTTGTATGAAATTTGTTTTCTATAACCCCGATTCCAAAAAAGTTGGGACAAAGTCCAAATTGTAAATAAAAATGGAATGCAATAATTTGCAAATCTCAAAAACTGATATTGTATTCACAATAGAACATAGACAACATATCAAATGTCGAAAGTGAGACATTTTGAAATTTCATGCCAAATATTGGCTCATTTGAAATTTCATGACAGCAACACATCTCAAAAAAGTTGGGACAGGGGCAATAAGAGGCTGGAAAAGTTAAAGGTACAAAAAAGGAACAGCTGGAGGACCAAATTGCAACTCATTAGGTCAATTGGCAATAGGTCATTAACATGACTGGGTATAAAAAGAGCATCTTGGAGTGGCAGTGGCTCTCAGAAGTAAAGCTGGGAAGAGGATCACCAATCCCCCTAATTCTGCGCCGACAAATAGTGGAGCAATATCAGAAAGGACTTCGACAGTGTAAAATTGCAAAGAGTTTGAACATATCATCATCTACAGTGCATAATATCAAAAGATTCAGAGAATCTGGAAGAATCTCTGTGCGTAAGGGTCAAGGCCGGAAAACCATACTGGGTGCCCGTGATCTTCGGGCCCTTAGACGGCACTGCATCACATACAGGCATGCTTCTGTATTGGAAATCACAAAATGGGCTCAGGAATATTTCCAGAGAACATTATCTGTGAACACAATTCACCGTGCCATCCGCCGTTGCCAGCTAAAACTCTATAGTTCAAAGAAGAAGCCGTATCTAAACATGATCCAGAAGCGCAGACGTCTTCTCTGGGCCAAGGCTCATTTAAAATGGACTGTGGCAAAGTGGAAAACTGTTCTGTGGTCAGACGAATCAAAATTTGAAGTTCTTTATGGAAATCAGGGACGTCGTGTCATTCGGACTAAAGAGGAGAAGGACGACCCAAGTTGTTATCAGCGCTCAGTTCAGAAGCCTGCATCTCTGATGGTATGGGGTTGCATTAGTGCATGTGGCATGGGCAGCTTACACATCTGGAAAGACACCATCAATGCTGAAAGGTATATCCAGGTTCTAGAGCAACATGTGCTCCCATCCAGACGACGTCTCTTTCAGGGAAGACCTTGCATTTTCCAACATGACAATGCCAAACCACATATTGCATCAATTACAGCATCATGGCTGCGTAGAAGAAGGGTCCGGGTACTGAACTGGCCAGCCTGCAGTCCAGATCTTTCACCCATAAAAAACATTTGGCGCATCATACAACGGAAGATACGACAAAAAAGACCTAAGATAGTTGCGCAACTAGAATCCTACATTAGACAAGAATGGGTTAACATTCCTATCCCTAAACTTGAGCAACTTGTCTCCTCAGTCCCCAGACGTTTACAGACTGTTGTAAAGAGAAAAGGGGATGTCTCACAGTGGTAAACATGGCCTTGTCCCAACTTTTTTGAGAGGTGTTGTTGTCATGAAATTTAACATCACCTAATTTTTCTCTTTAAATGATAAATTTTCTCAGTTTAAACATTTGATATGTCATCTATGTTCTATTCTGAATAAAATATGGAATTTTGAAACTCCCACATCATTGCATTCCGTTCTTATTTACAATTTGTACTTTGTCCCAACTTTTTTGGAATCGGGGTTGTATTTTCAATCATACTTTTATGATCAATGGAATGTGAACTTAACTTTTATTTTGTATTTTTCACTTTATTACTTTAGTAGGCAGCAATATCTCGAGAGCCTAAAGGTTTAACAGCCAACAATACAACTTTTAACATCACGTTATTACTGTTTATGTGTCACATAAACCTGGGTCAGGAACATGAAGAGTAACACAATAATAATACCGTAATACCGGTTGCCATCTTGGATTGGTCATTTTCAGGCTGTTCGCCCTGGATAGTGATTTTGGCACACATACCAAGTTATTCCTTGGGGTCAAATTAGCCTATAACAGTTGAGTTATCCTCTCCTAAATTATGTGCATACATGTCTAAGCCAGGTCCTTTACAACCCCAGTTCCAAAAAAGTTGGGACGCTTTGTAAACTGTAAATAAAAACACAATGCGATAATTTGCAAATCATGGAAACCTTATATTTCATTGAAAATAGTACAAAGACAACATATCAAATGTTGAAACTGACCAATTTTATTTTTTTTTGAAAAATATATGCTCATTTTGAATTTGATGTCAGCAACACGTTTCAGAAAAGTTAGGACAGAGGCAGGTTTACCACTGTGTTGCATCACCTCTACTTTTAACAACACTCTGTAAACATTTGGGAACTGAGGAGACCAATTGCTGTAGTTTTGAAAGAGAAATGTTGTCCCATTCTTGCCTGATATACAATTTCAGTTGCCCAACAGTTTGGGGTCTCCTCTGTCATATTTTGCGCTTCATAATGCACCAAATGTTTTAAATACGTAGAAGACAGGTCTGGACTGCAGGCAGGCCAGTTTAGCACCTGGACTCTTTTACTACGGAGCCATGCAGTTTTAATATGTGCAGAAAGCGGTTTGGCATTGTCTTGCTGAAAGAAGGAAGGCCTTCCCTGAAAAAGACTTTGTCTGGATGGCAGCATATATTGCTCTGAAACATGTATAGATCATTCAGCATTAATTCTGTCTTCTCAGATGTACAAGCTACCCATGTCATGTGCACTAATGCACCCTCATATCATCACAGGTGCTGGCTTTTGAACTGTGCACTTATAACAAGCCGGATGGTTCCTCTCCTCTTTAGCCTGGAGGACATGGTGTCCATGATTTCTAAAAAGAATTTCTACTTTTGATTCGTCAGACCTCGGGACAATTTTCCATTTCGCCTCAGTCCACCGTAAAAGAGCTCGGGCCCAGAGAAGGAGGCGGTGTTTCTGGATATTGTTTATATTTGGTTTTAACTTGCATTTGTGGATGCAGTAATGAACTGTTTTCACAGACGATGGTTTTCTGAAGTGTTCCTGAGCCCATACAGTGATTTCCACTACAGACACGTGTCTGCTTTTAATGCAGTGTCTCCTGAGGATCTGAAGATCACAGGCATCTAATGTCAGTTTTCAGCCTTGTTTCTTGCATACAGAGATTTCTCCAGATTCTCTGAATCTTATAACGATATTATGTACCATCGATGATGTGATCCCCAAATCCTTTGCAGTTTTACATTGAGGAACGTTATTCTTAAATTGTTGCACTGTTTGCCCATGCAGTCTTTTACAGAGCGGTGAACCCCTCCCCGTCTTTACTTCTGAGAGACTCCACCTCTCTGGGATGCTCTTTTTATACCCAATCATCTTACTGACCTGTTGCCAATTAACCAAATTAGGTTGTTGTTTGTTTTTTTCACATTACACAACTTTTTCAGTCTTTTGTTGCCCCGTCCCAACTTTTCTGAAATGTGTTGCTGACATCAAATTCAAAATGAGCGTATATTTTTCATAAAACAATAAAAAATTTTCAGTTTCAACATTTGATATGTTATATTTGTACTATTTTCAAGGAAATATAGGGTTTCTACGATTTGCAAATTTTCATACTATGTTTTTATTTACAGTTTGCACAGCGTCCCAACTTTTTTGGAATTGGAGTTGTACTAAAAAGGTTACAAATCCAAATTTACATCCTTGCGAACAGTCGAATCTTTTGAAGAGCATGTCGACCCAATTCAAGAAGCCCTAAATTAACAATTAAAAGAATTGTTGCCAGCTGAAACATATTAATTATTGCACTCATTACCCAATCCACTGGTATGCACACACATCGGTTTCACCTGTTCATTAATCACACTTCACCCTCATGCACCTGGTACAGGTTTAGTGATAAACTTGTGCTTCACTCACACACTCCTGCGTTCTGTATAACACTTTCACATCGTCCTTTACACACTTTGGCATTGCAATGAATTAATTCCAAACAGGATACAAAGAAATGAAACACAAAACAAAATTACTGTGTGAAACTGAGAAGAGTGACAAGCTCATGTGGGACTCAGTGTTATTTGTCCACATCAGTAGTAGTGAAGGCATGAATTTATTTTATTTATTCTATGCATCAATCTCATTATTATTACAGTGTTGCCATAAAATACCGTTATAGCAGTTCTATTGAAAACCTGCTTAAAATAACCTGACTATCACACCCGTATGTGCTTGGTGAACATCCCATTCCAGATTTATTCACATTTTATTGTTATAATAAGCGCCACTCTTCTGTCTGTCAAGCTACAGGTCTGTCTGTTAAGCGACAGGTCTGTCTGTCTGTCTGTCTGTCTGCCTGTCAAGCTCCATGTCTGTCTGTTAAGCGACATGTCTGTCTGCCTGTCAAGCTCCATGTCTGTCTTTCTGGTTATCAAGCTACATGTCTGTCTGTCTGTCTGCCTGTCAAGCTACATGTCTCTGTCTGTCAGGCTACATGTCTGTCAGGCTACATGTCTGTCAAGCCACATGTCTGTCTGTCTGTCTAGCTACATGTCTGTCTGTCTGCCTGTCAAGCTCCACCTCTGTCTTTCTGATTATCAAGCTACGTGCCTGTCAAGTTATGTGCCTGTCTGTCAAGCTACATGCCTGTCTCTCTAGCTACATGTCTGTCTGTCTGTCAAGCTACATGTCTGTCTGTCTGTCTGCCTGTCTGTCAAGCTACATGCCTGTCTGTCTGTCTGTCTGTCTGTCTGTCTGTCTGTCTGTCTAGCTACATGTCTGTCTGTCAAGCTACATGTCTGTCTGTCTGTGAAGCTACATGTCTGTCTCTCTAGTGACATGTCTGTCTGTGAAGCTACATGCCTGTCTCTCTAGTGACATGTCTGTCTGTCTGTCAAGTTACATGTCTGTCTGTCTGGTTATCAAGCATGTCTGTCTGTCAAGTTACATGGCTGTCTGTCATGCTACATGTCTGTCTGTCTGGTTATCAAGCTACACGTTTGTCTGTTTGTCAAGCTACATGCCTGTCTGTCTAGCTACATGTCTGTCTGTCTGTCTGTCAAGCTACATGTCTGTCTGGTTATCAAACTACATGTCTGTCTGTCTGTTTGTCAAGCTACATGCCTGTCTGTCTAGCTACATGTCTGTCTGTCTGTCAAGCTCCATGTCTGTATGTCTGTCTGTCTCTCTAGCTACATGTCTGTCAAGCTTCATGTCTGTCTGTCTAGCTACATGTCTCTCTCACTAGCTACATGTCTGTCTGTCAAGCTACATGTCTGTCTCTCTAGCTACATGTCTGTCTGTCAAGCTTCATGTCTGTCTGTCAAGCTACATGTCTGTGTTTCTGTCTGTCTGGCCATCAAACTACATGTCTGTGGCAGAGGAACTTGTATTACAATATTATAATACTGAAGATACTTCTTAACTCATCTCAGGAACTCCTTCAGTTTCTTTTTATCACTAATAAGAAACATTCCACGGCAGCACGGTGGTGTAGTGGTTAGCACTGTTGCCTCACAGCAAGAAGGTCCGGGTTCGAGCCCCGTGGCCGGCGAGGGCCTTTCTGTGTGGAGTTTGCATGTTCTCCCCGTGTCCGCGTGGGTTTCCTCTGGGTGCTCCGGTTTCCCCCACAGTCCAAAGACATGCAGGTTAGGTTAACTGGTGACTCTAAATTGAGCGTAGGTGTGAATGTGAGTGTGAATGGTTGTCTGTGTCTATGTGTCAGCCCTGTGATGACCTGGCGACTTGTCCAGGGTGTACCCCGCCTTTCGCCCGTAGTCAGCTGGGATAGGCTCCAGCTCGCCTGCGATCCTGTAGAACAGGATAAAGTGGCTACAGATAATGAGATGCGATGAAGAAACATTCCATTTTATAGACAAATCTGCCATAAAATCACAGTTAAATGTCCTGCATCTTATTGCGTTCCCAATTCTGTGTGATTACTGAGTCCTACTGTATAAAATTTTAATATCCTAAATAATTTGAGTTCCTTTTTGGCTCCCCATTTTCTCTGTGACAGTCTATTGTTCGTTATTCAATATTCATAAAACAGTCACACATGCTCATGAATATTCATGAGCATGCTAATAACATAATTTTCATCAATATAAAAAGGCGCTTTAAAATCAAGATCTTGTAACATGTTGTAGACTGTGATGTCATTATTTAATGGAATTTTTCTGTAAAAATAAAAGCTAAAAGTCAGGCTGTGATTTTTTTTAATTAGGTGATTACAGGGGATTTGACTTAGAGATGATAATATTGAGAAGGAAAACTGACAGTAGATTGGGAAATTAGTTAAAAGTATAATTTGTTTTTACATTACATTTTACATTAACATTTTCAAAGAGATGCTTGAAATGAGGCCCAAATCTATACTTTTAAATTATTTTAGAGGATGCATGCAGTTTCAAAAGTCATAGTTTTAATGACCAAGTTTCATTTCACAGCTAGGACACATCTGAATCTTGCCACAAGGAGGCAGGGTTTCTACTTTTCCTGTTTTTTTTCCTTTCTTTCTTCTTTTAAACAGATGCATGTCAGTAGTTTCTGTCCTAAACTACATGTGAATCTTATGGGATTGTTTGTATGTGAGGTTTGAGGATGTCTGAGTACTGAAACTCTTAACGAGAGATTGAACGTATGTTCATGTTATTAAAAAAAAAAAAGGAACATTAAACATTGATGTACACTACCGTTCAAAAGTTTGGGGTCACTTTGAAATGTCCTTATTTTTGAAAGAAAAGCACTGTTCTTTTCAATGAAGATCACTTTAAACTAATCAGAAATCCACTCTATACATTGCTAATGTGGTAAATGACTATTCTAGCTGCAAATGTGTGGTTTTTGGTGCAATATCTCCATAGGTGTATAGAGGCCCATTTCCAGCAACTCTCACTCCAGTGTTCTAATGGTACAATGTGTTTGCTCATTGCCTCAGAAGGCTAATGGATGATTAGAAAACCCTTGTACAATCATGTTAGCACAGCTGAAAACAGTTGAGCTCTTTAGAGAAGCTATAAAACTGACCTTCCTTTGAGCAGATTGAGTTTCTGGAGCATCACATTTGTGGGGTCGATTAAATGCTCAAAATGGCCAGAAAAATGTCGACTATATTTTCTATTCATTTTACAACTTATGGCGGTAAATAAAAGTGAGACTTTTCATGGAGAACACAAAACTGTCTGGGTGACCCCAAACTTTTGAACGGTAGTGTATTTCCTCTCTCGTCATGCCAAAAAAAGAGAGATACGTATCTGACACTTTCAATCATCCCGATAACAGACCGTACCACTTCTTAATCACCTCAAACTTCCCCCGAAGCTTGGATTAACAAAGGGTCAGGACAAACATTTTAGTGAATTAACTTGTTACTGTTTTAGTATGTTTTAATAACACGGATGGTTAGTGTACTGTGAATTATTTGTCAACATGAGTCGCTTTACTTGAAGTCGGCACAGTGGTGCAGTGATTATCACTGTCGCAAGAAGGTTCCGGGTTCGACCCTCACGGCTGATGGGGGCCTTTCTGTGTGGAGTTTGCATGTACTCCCGTGTCTGCATGGGTTTCCTCCAGGTGCTCTGGTTTCCTCCACAGTACAAAAACATGCAGATTAGGCAAAATGCCCAGCCACAAGCCAGTGCATACTTAGTGCCAGTCCCAAGCCCGGATAGATTAGGGAGGGTTACATCAGGAAGGGCATCCGGTACCTATGTCAAATCAAATATGGCTCATCATGATCCGCTGTGGCAACCCCTAACAAAAGAAGTCGTCACCTTACTTAAAGTGTAAACTGTTTACAGAATACAGTGGTGCTTGAAAGTTTGTGAACCCTTTAGAATTTTCTATATTTCTGCATAAATATGACCGAAAACATCAAGTCCTAAAAGTAGATAAAGAGAACCCAGTTAAACAAATGAGACAAAAATATTATACTTGGTCATTTATTTATTGAGGAAAATGATCCAATATTACACATCTGTGAGTGGCAAAAGTTTGTGAACATCTAGGATTAGCAGTTAATTTGAAGGTGAAATTAGAGTCAGGTGTTTTCAATCAATGGGATGACAATCAGGTGTGAGTGGGTACCCTGTTTTATTTAAAGAACAGGGATCTATCAAAGTCTGATCTTCACAACACATGTTTGTGGAAGTGTATCATGGCATGAGCAAAGGAGATTTTTGAGGACCTTAGAAAAAGCGTTGTTGATGCTCATCAGGCTGGAAAAGGTTACAAAACCATCTCTAAAGAGTTTGGACTCCACCAATCCACAGTCAGACAGATTGTGTACAAATGGAGGAAATTGAAGACCATTGTTACCCTCCCCAGGAGTGGTCAACCAACAAAGATCACTCCAAGAGCAAGGCGTGTAACAGTCGGCGAGGTTACAAAGGACCCCAGGGTACCTTCTAAGCAACTGAAGGCCTCTCTCACATTGGCTAATGTTCATGTTCATGAGTCCACCATCAGGAGAACACTGAACAACAATGGTGTGCTTGGCAGGGTTGCAAGGAGAAAGCCACTCTTCTCCAAAAAGAACATTGCTGCTCGTCTGCAGTTTGCTAAAGATCATGTGGACAAGCCAGAAGGCTATTGGAAAAATGTTTTGTGGACAGATGAGACCAAAATAGAGCTTTTGGTTTAAATGAGAAGCGTTATGTTTGGAGAAAGGAAAACACTGCATTCCAGCATAAGAACCTTATCCCATCTGTGAAACCTGGTAGTGGTAGTATCATGGTTTGGGCCTTTTTTGTTGCATCTGGGCCAGGATGGCTTGCCATCATTGATGGAACAATGAATTCTGAATTATACCAGTGAATTCTAAAGGAAAATGTCAGGACATCTGTCCATGAACTGAACCTCAAGAGAAGGTGGGTCATGCAGCAAGACAATGACCCTAAGCACACAAGTCATTCTACCAAAGAATGGTTAAAGAAGAATAAAGCGAATGTTTTGGAATGGCCAAGTCAAAGTCCTGACCTTAATCCAATGGAAATGTTGTGGAAGGACCTGACGCGAGCAGTTCATGTGAGGAAACCCACCAACATCCCAGAGTTGAAGCTGTTCTGTACGGAGGAATGGGCTAAAGTTCCTCCAAGCCGGTGTGCAGGACTGATCAACAGTTACCGCAAACGTTTAGTTGCAGTTATTGCTGCACAAGGGGGTCACACCAGATACTGAAAGCAAAGGTTCACATACTTTTGCCACTGACAGATATGTAATATTGGATCATTTTCCTCAATAAATAAATGACCAAGTATAATATTTTTGTCTCATTTGTTTAACTGGGTTCTCTTTATCTACTTTTAGGACTTGTGTGAAAATCTGATGATGTTTTAGGTCATATTTATGCAGAAATATAGAAAATTCTAAAGGGTTCACAAACTTTCAAGCATCACTGTACATGACACTATATCTGGGCGTGTTAAATAGTGAACTTATCTTGCTAGCTACAGTAACTCCTAGACCAGTGGTTCTCAAAGTGGGGTCTGTGAGGCATAGCCAGTGTGGCCATGATGTTTTTTTGTTTGTTTGTTTTGTTATTACACCAGTGGGATTCCCAGTGTCACATTATCAGTTAGTACATTTCGGGGTCCAAGCACCAAAGTCAACTCAGCCCGAATATGTTTTAGAAAGATCTATGTCTCCCAAAAATATCATTAAAAAAATTCTACTAATTTTCACGAAATGTATTTGACAGTTTAAGGGGTCCTTGGCGACAAAAAGTTTGAGAACCACTGCACTCTGAGTTGACTTTATTTTTTTAATTAAACCTGACATCTTGATCCATTTTCATGTTGGTTAACAGTTTCCTACACAAACCACAATGCAGTTTGACTACCTGATGATAACAGTACAGTAGGATTTAACCCCTTGAAATCTCATCTCATCTCATTATCTCTAGCCGCTTTATCCTGTTCTACAGGGTCGCAGGCAAGCTGGAGCCTATCCCAGCTGACTACGGGTGAAAGGCGGGGTACACCCTGGACAAGTCGCCAGGTCATCACAGGGCTGACACATAGACACAGACAACCATTCACACTCACATTCACACCTACGCTCAATTTAGAGTCACCAGTTAACCTAACCTGCATGTCTTTGGACTGTGGGGGAAACCGGAGCACCCGGAGGAAACCCACGCGGACACGGGGAGAACATGCAAACTCCGCACAGAAAGACCCTCGCCGGCCACGGGGCTTGAACCCGGACCTTCTTGCTGTGAGGCGACAGCACTAACCACTACACCACCGTGCCGCCACCCCTTGAAATTTGAGGATATTTGTAATTGCATTTGTAGTTTCGCTCGGTGCTTGTTTTCATTATAGTAAGTTCATTACAGTTTTTGACAACTATAATGTTAGTTAATCATCCTAATGACAAATATTTTTATTATGGTTCTGAATTTCTTTTTGTTAATCACATATTAATTTTCCTTTGTTCTTTTTAAAATGAATTCCTAAATAATACACTCACCGGCCACTTTAATAGGATCGTGTTCTTGATTCTCAGATCCCTCTTCTTGGCTGCAGGAGTGGAACCCAAATGTGTTGTTCTGCTGTTGCATGGTGAGATGCTTTTCTGCTCACCACGGTTGTAAAGCGTGATTATATGAATTACTTCCTGGCAGCTTGAACCAATCTGTCCTTTTTCCTCTGACCTTTATTACCACCAAGGCATTTCCACCCACAGAACTGTCGCTCACTCACTCAGTGTTTTTTGTTTTTCGCACCATTCTGTGTAAACTCTAGAGACTGTTGTGTGTGAAAACCCCAGGAGATCAGCAGTTTCTGAAATACTCAAACCAAAAATACTCATCTGGCTCAAACCAACACCCATGCCACAGTGAAAGGAAGTCACACTTTGAGATCACAATTTTTTCCATTCTGATGTTTGAAGCAAACATTAACATTAACCGGAGCTTTTGATTTGTATCTGCATGATTTGATGCATTGTGCTGCTGTCAAGGGATCGGCCTGATTAGAGAACTGCAGAAAACAGCAGGTGGATGGTTGTACCTAATAAAGTGGCCAGTGAGTATTTTATAATGCAAGTGAATAATTAAGCTTTATGTGTCTCTGCCATTATTTGCAGGTTTGCTCATGAACACTGTGCATCCACTTATAAATGTTGTCTCATGAGTGTGTTTATAGGGAAGCTTCTTTTTTAACTTCTGTCATTAGATAGAGAAAGAAATGGGTGTGTTTGGATAGCTGATTGGTTAATATTTGGAAAAATTATGGTCCTAGGTCTCATCTCATTATCTGTAGCCGCTTTATCCTGTTCTACAGGGTCGCAGGCAAGCTGGAGCCTATCCCAGCTGACTACGGGTGAAAGGCGGGGTACACCCTGGACAAGTCGCCAGGTCATCACAGGGCTGACACATAGACACAGACAACCATTCACACTCACATTCACACCTACGGTCAATTTAGAGCCACCAGTTAACCTAACCTGCATGTCTTTGGACTGTGGGGGAAACCGGAGCACCCGGAGGAAACCCACGCGGACACGGGGAGAACATGCAAACTCCGCACAGAAAGGCCCTCGCCGGCCCCGGGGCTCGAACCCGGACCTTCTTGCTGTGAGGCGACAGCGCTAACCACTACACCACCGTGCCGCCCCTGGTCCTAGGTCTAAAATATTTAATTGTAGCAGCATTTGTGATGTGTACAAAATTTACTGCCGTTTCTATGCACAAAAAAAAAAAACTATCTTAATTTTTTAAGTGTTTTAAAAAGCTTAGGGAGTCGATGTAGACTGGCACTTTTTTTTTTTTTTGCTTAATTTGGGATTTTATGTTGAAACTTTACAAATATAAGCTGCATACAGAATGGCAAAATGCAAAGTCTAAAGAGATTCAGGACAATGATTTCTGGTGAATTATAGTAACAGTCTCAAGGGACTTGGAGACGATTTACATTTTATATTTTCCTAAAAAATAGCCTTAAGCTAACTAAGGATTGACTTTATAAAAAAAATTTCACTTTCAAGGTCTTTCTGCATCACGTCTGTATTCCAAAAGTGTCGCATGTTTAAAAATAAATGCGACCTCACATTGTGTCAATCACGTTCACACAAACTTTCATCCATCATTAAAGTTTTCAGAACAGGTTCATTTTTCTGCATTTTTTCACATTTTTCCTCTTAACGATGATCTTGTATGTATCTTGCTGCCTTTGGAGGCTGTGCCCTGAATATTTGCCAATCCTGTTGAAAAGGCTCATCTCCTAGAGCCACTTTTCCAATTGTACAATTTGGATTGCCTCTTAAACTCATGAAGTGTGCATGAGCGTGTGTGTTTGTCCCTACATACTGCCAGCCATTGTTCAATTGGATCACGGAAATTGGTGGTCAATGTATCAAACTGGACCACTGACATCCTGAAATAGACCTGGAAATGATCAGGATAATTCCACATCTTTATCAGCAGGTGAACCTCGCATTGGGCTTGACACCTTCTCAGCATTGGATGGACCCAATATTTTCTTTTTTCTAATTTCAAAGAAATGACAGGACCACAAAATCTTCCTCACTGATTTCTCTATTTGGTCTCTTACTGCAAATTATCACAAGGAATCAAATAATAAAATGTATCAGACTCACTGTGCAAGGTTTCCATGCATAATGGTTTTATTTTTATTGGATGACGGATTTAAAAAGCACATCCAAAAATACAGACTTGTTGTGCCAACTCCCTCACTAGCTCATCCAGCCGACAGGTGATGAGTTTATGCCATCATGTGTTGTCCATCGTCTATCGTCTGTCTGTTGTTGTCCACATTTCATGAAAATTGCTTCTTCTCTCTCAATTCTTGACCGATTTTTATTCTTTTTGGCAGGAAGGTAGGTCTGCCTGAGGTGAATATAGTTTCTACCCAAATTTGCATAATTGCAATTAATAATGAAGATATGGAGTAATTAATCAATCCCTAATGAGCACACACATTGCTTTTCTTCTCCCTCAACTCTTCACCGATTTTGATTCTTTCTGGCATGAAGGTAGGGGTACCTAGGGTGCATAGAACTTCTACCCAGACTTGCTTCATGACGATTATTAATGGTGGTGGGTGGCATGGTGGTGTAGTGGTTAGCACAGTTGCCTCACAGCAAGAAGGTTCCGGGTTCAAACCCAGTGGCCGGCGAGGGCCTTTCTGTGTGGAGTTTGCATGTTCTCCCCATGTTTGCGTGGGTTTCCTCCAGGTGCTCCGGTTTCCCCCACAATCCAAAGACATGCAGTTAGGTTGACGTGAGGCAGCGTTGGGCTGAAGTGCCCTTGAGCAAGGTACCGAACCCCTGACTGCTCCCCGGGCGCTCTGTGCTGCCCACTGCTCTGGGTGTGTGCGTGTGTTCACTGCTTCAGATGGGTTAAATGCAGAGGATGAATTTCACTGTGCTTGAAGTGTGCATGTGACGAATAAAGGGTTCTTCTTCTTCTTAATAAAGTTATGGACTAATTAAGCCTTAATGAGCAGCTCAACAAAAATCACTTCTTGGTCAGTTCCTCGCCATTTTGGATTCTTTCTGGCAAATAGGTCGGTATTCCTAGGGTGGATATCGCCTCTATATATAGCTTGTATATAGTGTGTATAGCTTGGAACATTTATTGTGCAATGTGGCCCACTTTAGATCGTTTCTTCTGGACTAGACGGGACCGGAGTGAGCTACGCCGTCATTGATGGTCTCGTTCCTATTTAAAGCAAAAACCTTCCACTTACAGAGTTAGTTTCTTCAACTGCATAGATACAAATGTAGCCAGTTGCTTCAAACACCATGTTAACAAAACGTTTAATTCAGATTTTTTTGGCTTACTTTTCAAAGAGGTTAGTCAGCTATTTTTTTTTAATGCTTTGTTCTTCACTCAGCTTTAGCAGCTGGACCATCAATTACTTGACAGAACGCTGATGGAAAGCACTGAGGAAGCTGTTGACTTCACATTTGAATTTCTGCCTATCCCTTATGGTCACAATTTCTTCAGGCAGGCTATTCCACAGCAGTACTGTTGACGGGAGGAAGGACCTTTGGTGGGAAGCTGTAGATGAGGCAACATCCTTAGGATCCAGTGTTGAGTGCTGTGCCATTGACTGGGGGGTTGGCACTCGATTGACCTCCTTGTGTCTTGGGAGAAGGCTCCTTAGTAGAGTAGGAGCATCTCCATAGTACATCCTGTGGAGAAGGATTAGGACTCCAACATTCCTTCTTTCTTCCAGAGACTGTAATTGTTTAGCATTTAGAACATCTTGAGGGAGGCAGCACGGTGGTGTAGTGGTTAGCGCTGTCGCCTCACAGCAAGAAGGTCCGGGTTCGAGCCCCGTGGCCGGCGAGGGCCTTTCTATGCGGAGTTTGCATGTTCTCCCCATGTCTGCGTGGGTTTCCTCCGGGTGCTCCGGTTTCCCCCACAGTCCAAAGACATGCAGATTAGGTTAACTGGTGACTCTAAATTGACCGTAGGTGTGAATGTGAGTGTGAATGGTTGTCTATGTGTCAGCCCTGTGATGACCTGGTGACTTGTCCAGGGTGTACCCCGCCTTTTGCCCATAGTCAGCTGGGATAGGCTCCAGCTTGCCTGCGACCCTGTAGAACAGGATAAAGCGGCTAGAGATAATGAGATGAGAACATCTTGAGGGAGAGTGATTATTTTCATGGCCCTTCTTTGAATTGCATCAAGCTAACCTAGAGAGGTTGGAGATGAGCGCATCCAGACCGTGGAGGCATACTCCATTCAAGACCTGACCATACTCTTATATATCATGGCCCTCTGATCTGGGTTGAGGTACTGAGACACCCTTCTTAGTAGACCTAGCCATTTGGCCACATCAGTAGCCATTTTCTTGACTGTGAGTCCAGGTTAGTTCTTTGCATATGGTGGTGATTCCCAGCAGTTTAACTTCATCCACTTCTGTTAGGATGGTGTCCATAAACTCTAGCTCTGGGTGGTTGCCTTCTGAATCCTTTCGTCTACTGACTGTGATGCTTTTACATTTTGCAGCACCGAAGAGGACATTCCATTTGTTCGCCCATTTCTGGATTTCAGCCAGGTCCTTATTCAGGCTTATTGCTGCAGCTTTTCTCTTCTGTTTATTCTCAATGATGCTCATCACTGATGAGTCATCTGCATATAAGGTGGCTGTATTGTTCAGCTTCTCAGTGAGATCATCAATGTAGATGATGAACAGTAGTGGGCCAAGGATTGACCCCTGAGGAACACCAGCATTTATTGCCTTAGCTTGTGAAGCAATGCCATTGATTGTGACCTTCAGTTGTCTGTCTGTGAGGTCATCTTCTATCCAATTGAGAAGAGCCCCCTTTAGACCCAGAGCTTCAAGTTTGTCAATCTTTTACTATACAAAATTGTATCATAAATTCAGACCAATACAGCAGATGACACTCAGTTTTCTAGTTCATAACAAAACGTCCTAACCCTGCCTGATGCCTAAGCAGAATGCCAGGTTAGCGACATCTATCTATAGTCTAACTCTGCTGAGCTTTTTCTGTGGTAAAGTGAGGTAAATTTTGCTGTAACTGATATACACCATATGATCCAACACAGCTCTCGAGTGAAATAAATAGAATGCTGTGCAATGAGCTTGCAAATGGGTCCAAAATGTAAGTGTGCATTTGACAGTTCAGCTGCGTGTGTATTAAATCAATCTCTTTTCAGAAAACTACATCACATCATTTGATGCAGTATCAAGTTTCTTCTTATCATATATTACGTATAAGAGGAGCCATTTGCTGTGCATAATAAAATTATTGCTTAACATGTTCTTTCCTTGGTGCTATACTAAAAGATTTGTGAGAAGACTTTGTGTAAATAAAGGCTCACAATTTCTCCAGTGGTATTCTGTATTTTTATCTTTTAATCCCACCTCCGTATGTCTTCAATCCTATTCTTTCATTATATGTTGTTGTGGTTGTTATAATACAGATTGCCTCATTGCAACTATATACATCTGATCAGTGCTTAACCACAAATGAGTGACTTAATGGTGACTGCAATTAGAGGAACCCATTCTCCTTTGGCAGACACTGACACTGGATATTTTTATCACAGGTAATTTAGGACAGCTAGATTATATGGAATATGCTAGTAGCTAGCAATAAAGATGAGTTATCACTGTTAGTCACAGTTGAGTGTAAAGTAATAGTAGAGGTTGTGGGCCTCAGGATGGCTTGTAGTCTGCAAGGAAGCAGGCAAAGGAATCTTATTGGCTTTAGAATGGCAGGACTAGAGCTTGTTGGGTCTCAGGATAGCAGGAGTAGATCTTATAGTTCTCAGGATGGCAGCTGTAGCACTTGCTGGGCTTCAGAATGGCAGGAGTAGAAGTTGTTGGGTCTCAGGATGGCAGGACTAGAGATTTTGGATCTTGGTATGGCATGACTAGAGCTTATTGGGCCTCAGGATGGCAGGACTAGAGCTTTTGGATCTTAGGATGGCAGGACTAGTGCTTTTGGGTCTTGGGATGGCAGGACGAGAGCTTGTTGGGTCTCAGAATGGCAGGAGTAGAGCTTTTGAGGTTCAGGATGGCAGGAATATAAGTTGTTGTGTCTCAGGATGGCAGGACTAGAGCTTCTGGGTCTCACAATGATAGGTAGAGCTTGTTGGGTTTTAGGATGGCAGGACTAGAGCTTGTTGGGTCTCAGGATGGCAGGACTAGAGCTTGTTGGGTCTCAGGATGGCAGAACTAGAGCTCTTTGGGTCTCAGAATAGGAGGAGTAGAGCTTTTGGGGTTCAGAAGAGCAGAACTAGAGCTTCTGGGTCTCAGAATGGCAGGGGTAGAGCTTGTTGGGTTTTAGGATGGCAGGACTAGAGCTTGTTGGGTTTCAGGATAGCAAGAGTAGAACTTTTGAGTCTCAGGATGGCAGTGGAAGAGCTTTTGGGTTTCTGGATGGTACGGCTAAACCTTGTTAGTTTTAGGATGGCAGGAGTAGAGCTTTTGGGTCTCAAAATGGCAGGACTAAACCTTGTTGGGTTTCGGGATGGTAGGAATAGAGCTTGTTGGGTTTCAGGATTTAAAGACTAGTACTTGTTGGGTATCAAGATGGCAGGAATAGAGCTTGTAGTTCTTAAGATGGCAGGAGTAGAGATTTTGGGTCTTAGGATGGCAGGAATAGAGTTTTGGGGTCTTAGGATGGCATACTAGTATAGATGACAGATGTAGTAGCTAGTGTTCCTCTTGATGGCACAAGTTGAGCTTGTGTAAGTGCAGGAATAAGAATTTTGACTTTTGGGAAAGGCTCCAGATTCACCTACCAGGAAGGGTGTGCATAACTCCAGACAATGAATGTAATGGCACCACCAACTTAACTTGATGCTTTTTGACCCAGTTAATGCAATGTATGCATTGTTTCTGTATTCCGAAGGATCATTGTTGTCGTTTGTTCTCATGTTGTGTAATGTTGCGTGAAAATGTGTAGTGGCATTAAGAAACACAATAGCATCCTGTCATTAAATGGAATGACACCTAGCCCCGAGTTTACCGGTTCACTGGAAAATGCAGTTTGAGGGGGATGTGGTAAATATTTCTCTATTGTTTTTTTTTGCACTCATTTTCCCTTCACTTCATTTTTGTATGCAGAATGGTCTCTGTGTTTGAGAGGAACATTTAAAGGTGCTGCAGATGAACTTAATGACACATGACATTTTCATTTCTTCCTGCTCGTGATGTAAATATGTGTTTGTGTTGGGCTTTACATACGTTTAAATTTGTTAACTCCTTCACTGGCAGCCCATAAAGGAATACCTGCTTTCATTCAGCTCGTTCGCTCTGATGTCATCACCTGTTGGCTGGATGAAATAATAATAATAATAATAATAATAATGTGTATATTATTGAGCCAATAAACCAAAAGACAAAGAAAATGTAAAGGACAGAAGGAAAATGGAGGAGAAATGAAGCAAGCAGAGTAAGGAAATGAAGAAAAATAAAGAGAAAGAATGAAGAGAGGATAAATTAAAGATGGAAAAAGGGTCAAATATGAATGAACGTAAGAATGTTTAAAAAGAAAAACAGGATTAAAATAAACAATAATGCAAAATGTCTTTTTTTTTTTTTTAATCAGCCCTGTCCAAAAGTTATAACCTGTATCATTTAAATCATCATTAGCATCAGCGTTTACTTTAAAATGACAGCGCAGCAAAAATGACATGAAAGACACTTACTTTGGACAAAAACAACATTTCACGTCTCATTGGTGAGAGGACACACCTCATTCAGTGCTTGGGAGATGAAAAGCAATCTTACCAAAACTTCTTAAAAGCCATTTTCTCATGAAATGACAGCACATGCTTTAAAGACGAGAAGTGCCTTCATTTAACCTCGGATCATTCCGTCCTAATGTCCCAGGTCCTGATATTGTCCTAATGCTTGAGGTAATAACGTTTGTCACAGGACACGTCTGCCTTGTAGATGATAAAAGTTTCACACAGGATGTTAAAGAGGACATCAGAGGAAGACACTCATCTTTACATCGCCACACTGATGGGAGTTTACGTGCGTCTGCTGATCCGTGTACAGCAGGATTTAGGCTCTGAGCACGATTGTAAAGATTCTGTGACTCAACACTTTAGCGATGCAGGTTTGTGCTGCTTATCCTGCAGAATGAAAAGCATAGCTTCTGGACACGATTCTCTTTTCTGCTATCAGTAGCGCTCGCTGCACATCTCCCACTCAGATTCTGCTATGTCTGGGCTTTTCCTTTCTGCTTCTCCATGCCCCAAGGCCCTTACAGCCAAATTGGTTTACACTGATGTGATAAATGCTTTGCAATGTGCTTAAACATGTTGAGTAAATGGAAAAATGCAGATGGTGCATGTCAGGATTAGCACCCAAAGTCTCGAGGATAGACGCTCGAGTCCGTTTCATCCACTTTCCAGGAAGTGTTTTGAGAGATTTAGCCTCCCATTGACTGCCAGGCAGTACAACTTTTAAATTCTTTACACAAGTTAAAGTATAGGGCGGCACGGTGGTGTAGTGGTTGGCGCTGTCGCCTCACAGCAAGAAGGTCCTGGGTTCGAGCCCCGGGGCCGGCGAGGGCCTTTCTGTGTGGAGTTTGCATGTTCTCCCCGTGTCTGCGTGGGTTTCCTCCGGGTGCTCCGGTTTCCCCCACAGTCCAAAGACATGCAGGTTAGGTTAACTGGTGACTCTAAATTGAGCGTAGGTGTGAATGTGAGTGTGAATGGTTGTCTGTGTCTATGTGTCAGCCCTGTGATGACCTGGCGACTTGTCCAGGGTGTACCCCACCTTTCGCCCGTAGTCAGCTGGGATAGGCTCCAGCTTGCCTGCGACCCTGTAGAAGGATAAAGCGGCTAGAGATAATGAGATGAGAGATGAGAAGTTAAAGTATAACATTTTAAACTCTTAAACTTATTGATTTTAGTTACTGATGGTAAATTTGCTGCAACAATTCCCCTTCCACCAAGCAACCAGGACATCAGCTAATGCTAACTACCGTAACTCCAGCTTTATTCCTGATCTCTCATATTAGCTAGCATGATAATAACGCTGACTACACAAATTAGCTAAAAGCTAGATTGGAACAGTAACAGAAAAAGTAACTTAAAAAAGCAACCTAAAAACAGTATTACTAATATAGTTGTTTATTGCATTACTACATTAACATTAGCAGCTAAAATAATAGTTGGACATGGGACATGGATTTTTTTCTGGGTATAATTATGTATAAAGGACATAAGAAATGCCATCTAAATCACTGCAGGGCGTCAAAAATGTGAAAATCATCACATTATTCAACTTTTTTATACATCAGCGTAAAACAATGATTCGTTAATTAGCTAGGTGGTCACGTGACCCGTGACGTCACAAAAACTTTCCAAGGAGCCAGCGCTTGGGAATCTAATGTAAACAGGTTACCGAAATGGACACCATCGACAGTGACATTCCTGATGTTTCACAGAGATGTGAAGTTAGACCCTATCAATTCGAACCGATAGCTGGAAATTCACATGAACATGGATCTTGTCTTTACTCTGACGGGTCAGATGATTCCGAGAGTGAGAGTTCATTCAATCCCCATGAAACTGAAAGCGGTCGGCTCGATAACACTTCCTGGTAAGTTAAAAACAATTCTGCTCAAAGGCTAATGATCTGTTGAAAGAAGTATTATTTTTGTATCCAGGGGCGGTCCTGGGGGCGGGCCGACCGGGCAGCCGCCCGGGGTGGCATCATGGGGGGAGCGGCACGAGCGCGGGCGCAAAAAAAAAAACGGTCCCCCCCCCAAAAAAAAGGTCCCCCCGAAAAACCCCCCCGAAAAAAAAAAAGCAAGACGGGCGGGGCGGGGGGGGGGGGGGGGGGGGTGTGTGTGTGTGTGAACATTTTGGATGGGGAAGCCCAATACCAAAGTTGCGTAGGTGACGTCATCAGTGTGTGTGTGTGTACCTAACTTGTCGTAGCCCCATAATATGCACAATCCCGCCAGCGGAACGTTGTACTAGTCATCAAAAAGACTTTACTACCATAGTACTACACTACTCTGACATTACACAGAGTCTTAAGTAATACATTACGACTTGATCATTGCCATTCTGGTAACAGCAAATTTATAACGGGCCGTGTCCGCGACGTACAACACACGACGAGAAATGTTTAAACGACCATGTAAAGCTGTTACTGTTGTGACGTTCGCGAACGAACTGATTCTTTTGAACGGCTCTTAGGCATGAACGATGAGAACCGAGTCTCGAGCTGGGGGAGCCGTTCTTTCTGTCGTTCTTTTTTGCTCAAGGACAAGAAGTAGGCTAAACAGCATTTGCCTTTTATTTAAGTTTTATCTGTTTGCCTAATAGTTCAAATTGTTTTGTATATACTTTATAATGTTGTTGTGTGATATTAATGATAATATTGTGGGAAAACTACTTTGCACAGACGTTCATTTAATTTATTCTTTCGTCATTTTGTTTGTTCTGCATGGACATTCATTGAAGCCCTCATTGTTTTTTAATGGTTATTTATGAGCGTTTAGGGGTTACAATAATGTAAGCCTAGTACGTAGTGGATGTTCATTATGTCTAACTATTACAAATATTTTAAGTTCGTTTCTTAGACAAGGATATTTTTTAAGCTTGTTACCTCGTTAACAGTTTCGGCGAGAATCTCCCGCCTTCTTCAGAAACAGTCACCAGATGTCGAGTGGTGACGTGCCTTATCAGCTGATGTTGCGTTACGGAGGCGTGAACGTCCCGCCCAATTTGACAGGTAGTTCACGCCTCCTGCTGTCAGGTCGCTCCTCCAGGACGGCACTCCAGGTGTGCGACAGTGCATACGCTCCCTCTTCCCGGTTCATCTGCACACCTGGAGTGCCGTCCTGGAGGAGCGACCTGACAGCAGGAGGCGTGAACTACCTGTCAAATTGGGCGGGACGTTCACACCTCCGTAACGCAACATCAGCTGATAAGGCACGTCACCACTCGACATCTGGTGACCGTTTCTGAAGAAGGCGGGAGATTCTTGCCGAAACTGTTAACGAGGTAACAAGCTTAAAAAAAATCCTTGTCTAAGAAACGAACTTAAAATAAATGTAAGTCTAGGTTGCTTTATATAAAAGGTATGTCCAGAAATATTGATGTCACTGTCTAAGCAGAGGGATCTGGCTTCTTTAGACGCTGTCTTCTTAAAACTGAATAAATATTTAAAAAGAGCCAAATGAGCCAGTCTTTTGAACGGCTCTTTTCAAAGAACGGATCACAAAGATGCGGATCCCATCAAAGAGCCATAAATCCCATCTCTAAAAGCTGTTAACATTCTGTTGGCTAATACAGAGCCCAACGCGGGGGGGCGGCACGAGCGCGGGCGCAAAAAAAAAACGGTCCCCAAAAAAAAAACCCGAAAAAAAAACCAAGGGGGGGGCGCCAGCAGGGGGTTTCACCCGGGGAGTAAATCACTCTAGGATCGCCACTGTTTGTATCATCCATTGAAAGTTCATCATAGATCTAGCTAAAGTCCGTTGCAAGCTAGTTTTTTTTTTGCTGATATTTTTCGAGATTGATTGAGATACAATGCTTCCAGAGTCCGAGATGAAAACATTCAAAATGGCGAAATGCCATCATACAGCCAACAACACTACGCCATTTGGCGAAAGAGATGAAAATTAAGAAAAGTTAAACAAACTTACCAACATAACATTTATTTAAATGTCCATTAATGTTACAGGATTTCTTGACTGTCTCTACAGTTGTAGGAATGTTAGGCCCTGTATATTATGGCGCTATCACTGCCTCCATGAACCCGGCTATACGGCCTCTTAAATTTGGCTTGGCAATTAATATCGCTCAGTACCTGAGTATTAATGTTGAAAGAATCCTCAGTGAAATGGTCCGAACACAGTTTGTGGGAAACAGTAGGCGCAAAGTTTTTTCTACGGCAGTAGTGAGCCCACACTTTCCTCAGCTTCGGGTCCTTGAGCAATGCAAAAAAAACTTACTCCAGGGCATTTCCCATTGGAATTATTGCAACCATAAGCAGCACAATACACCATGATGTTCAATGTACGTTAAAGACTATAAAAACAATTTTCTTGTCATTCACTTCTCCATTCATCTACCCGCTTGTGCTGTGCCCGAAAGTATTTGTGATGTATGATCATGTGACAGCGGCTCTTCCGGTTGTAAAATATGCATATCGGAGCTCGAGCAGAAATGCCATATAATCATCACGAATATAACGATTTTGCTGAATTTAATAGATGATTTTGTATTTGTTGATGCAATTAATTCATATTTTTAATGGAAAGAAACTGATATAGCGTGCATTTATGTTTCATGTCCCATGTCCTTTAAGCACTTCTCTTAAAGTATTTTTTATACTATTTATTACAAGTACTTACCTTAACCAACATAGCTAATGACATCTTAGCAGTGAGCTAGCTAGTCATCAAACCTAGTAGTTAAAGTCAACCAGCTAGCTAATAATGAATAAGTTTGCCTACTTAAGTCTCATTCTCTCATCTCATTATCTGTAGCCGCTTTATCCTTCTACAGGGTCGCAGGCAAGCTGGAGCCTATCCCAGCTGACTACGGGCGAAAGGCGGGGTACACCCTGGACAAGTCGCCAGGTCATCACAGGGCTGACACATAGACACAGACAACCATTCACACTCACATTCACACCTACGCTCAATTTAGAGTCACCAGTTAACCTAACCTGCATGTCTTTGGACTGTGGGGGAAACCGGAGCACCCGGAGGAAACCCACGCGGACACGGGGAGAACATGCAAACTCCGCAGAGAAAGGCCCTCGCCGGCCCCGGGGCTCGAACCCAGGACCTTCTTGCTGTGAGGCGACAGCGCTAACCACTACACCACCGTGCCGCCCCTACTTAAGTCTACTTAGCTAATTAGCTACTAAGTTATCTTAATGAGAGTGTGTAGCGTGCAGAATTATATCTTAATGATGTTAGTTAGTTAGCTAACTAGACCTTAAATCTAGTACTTTAAGTCATTGAGCTGTTAATGGATAGGTTAGCTATTACTTAATGCTGCTTAGCTAATGTTATCTTAAAGGTTATTAGTTAGTTAGCTAGCTAACTAGTTCTTAAATCTAGCAAAGTTAGCTAGGTAGGCGGCACGGTGGTGTAGTGGTTAGCGCTGTCGCCTCACAGCAAGAAGGTCCTGGGTTCGAGCCCCGGGGCTGGCGAGGGCCTTTCTGTGTGGAGTTTGCATGTTCTCCCCGTGTCCGCGTGGGTTTCCTCCGGGTGCTCCGGTTTCCCCCACAGTCCAAAGACATGCAGGTTAGGTTAACTGGTGACTCTAAATTGACCGTAGGTGTGAATGTGAGTGTGAATGGTTGTCTGTGTCTGTGTGTCAGCCCTGTGATGACCTGGCGACTTGTCCAGGGTGTACCCCGCCTTTCGCCCGTAGTCAGCTGGGATAGGCTCCAGCTTGCCTGCGACCCTGTAGAAGGATAAAGCGGCTAGAGATAATGAGATGAGTTAGCTAGGTAAATAATAATGAATGTTAGCTAGTACTTAGGTAATGTTATATGAATTGTTCATCATCACCATCATCATGGCAGCATAGTGGGGTAGCGGTTAGCACTGTCGCCTCACAGCAAGAAGGTTCTAGGTTTGAACTCCACGCCCGACGGGAGCCTTTCTGTGTGGAGTTTGCATATTCTCCCCTTGTCTATGTTGGTGTGCTCTTGTTTTCCCCACAGTTTAAAGACATGCAGATGAGGTAGGGCATACAGTGTAAAAATCTATGCCAACGGGGTTGAAAATCAATGGGGGCTGTGTCCCGTATTCTTCCCTTGTCTCTATGTGACAAATAAATTAAGTTGAAATCATCCTTCAGCCTCAGCCGAGATTCCTCTTACAACATCGCGCCACACCTTCCTGTCAGCCATGGACACATGGAGATCTTGTACCCCAATCCCAGTGTCCCTAGAAATTATGTCAGGGAAGGTGAGTTTTTGAGATTTCCCTAGGCAGTGGCTTGGGATCCAGCAGAGAAGATTCCTGTTCTTGGCTGCAGAAGTGGAACCCAATGTGGTCTTCTGTTTGCTGTTGCATGCTGAGATGCTTTTCTGCTCACCACATTTGTAAAGAGTGATTATATGAGTTACCATATCCTTCCTGGCAAAAAAGCTCAAACTAATCTGTCCATTTTCTTCTGACCTCTCTTATCAACAAGGCGTTTGTTTCCACCCACAGAATTGTCACTCACTCACTCGAAGTTTTTTGTTTTTTGCACCATTCTGTGTTGAGACAGTTGTGTGTGAAAACCCCAGGAGATCAGTAGTTTCTGAAATACTCAAACCAGTCCATCTGGCTCAAACCAACACCCATGCCACAGTGAAAGAAAGTCACACTTTGAGATCACAATTTTTCCCATTCTGATGTTTCAACATCGTGAACATTAACTGAAGCTCTTGATTTGTATCTGCATGATTTGATGCATCGTACTGCTGTCGAGGGATCGGCTGATTAGAGAACTGCACCAAACAGCAGGTGGATGGGTGTATGATGACTAATGATGACGGAGGCTTTGGTTAACATTAGTATTAACTGTTAATGTTAGAAAATAATCCTTTAACTACTATATTTAAGTCTGCTAGCTAGCTAATAATGAATAGGTTAAGTAGTAATGCTATTTAACAGTTATTCCATGAAATCGAGTCGTACATGAGCTGATAGCCGACGAGGCGTGTAGCACTGAGTTGGCTATAAGCCGTGTATGATGAGATTGAGTGAAATAACTGTTTTATTCTATCCACATTCACTAGATTTTGAGAAACAGAGCATTTTTATTTTTTGCAAATTCGATAAATAAAAACTTTATACAAATCGTCTGACAAAAAAATTTCCACTTAGAATGTAAACAAACCGGCGAAATGACAGGAGCAATTTATGAAAAATGTGATAATAATTCTTGAAAAATAAAAAAAAAGATATGTTCTGACTATCAAATACTTTTATTCCATATTTTATTGCACTTTTGTATTTTTCAGGGGTTTTCTTCTTCTTTTTCTTGGTTTTTTTTTTTTTTTTTGTTGGTTGGCAAACCAACTTAAAGGTGCATTACCGCCACCGACTGGGCTGGAGCATGGAACAGGAGATATTGGGGGGGGGGCTATATTCTTTTAGCTACTCCTGTTTCTTTTACATACTTGCTAACAATTTTTGGGGTTTTGTTTTCGAGTAGAGTTTTTATTCCGTTCTCAGTTGGTTCAGCAACACGCGCTGCCATTTTGTTTTTCTCTACTCATGGTATATGAGCTGATAGTCTAGTAGTAGAGTAGCCAATCGGAGGGCGCGACTGCTCATATCCAATGAATGTGGATATAATATTAAGTATTTATGCTAGCTATATTCTATACTAAGGCAAAGGAACACTGAGATTTATATAGGAAGTGGTGAAAGGGAGGGATATGTAACAGGAGGGTTATTATTAAAGCAGCACTGAGCATTTTTCTGTGTATTTAAAACTGTTGGATTTAGTGTTTAATGCTACTTTTACTCCGAAGTGCTTCTGCGTAATATTAAACCTGATTCACAGTGATATTTAAAATAAGGCATACAAGAAACATGAGATTTAGCTCCAAATCTGGATCTGTCCCGACCTCCTCACGCAACACTCTCTGAGCCAAACAACAATCACAACACAGCACTCAATCAGCCGTCACTCCCACCATCCCATCCCATCCCATCCCATCCCTCTCTCTCTCTCTATCTATCTGTCTCTCTCTCTCGCTATCTGTCTCTCTCTCTCACTCACACACACACACGTAGAGTTTTTAGAGATTTTAGGCGTGCTTTAAAGGCGAGCTGTCTCTGGGGAACTGGAGCTCATTGATGAGGTGACAGGAGCTGTTAGAATATGATCCTAATCCTGTTCCAGCATTTTCCAGCCCTGCTGCCATCGCAATTCCTCCACACATTCAGCCGCCTGTCAGCCGGCAAAATCCTGTTAAAAACGTACAGCCCTGATACACATCAAAGAGCTCTGAGGAGACCTCAGCAGCTTAACACACACACACACACACACACATTAAGAAATTAACAGACTTCGAAGCCGTTTCTGAGATCGTCATTCGAATTCTTGATTCTGATTGTTCTGAAGATGTTGATGAATTGTCTAGAACAACAGTTCTGACAGTAGTGAAGCCGCAAATCACATCATCAGGGTTATATTGCAGTTTTTCTGAATTGCTAAAACACTAATTCCTGTTGTGTGAATCAATTGCTCAGTTGTCTAAACTCGTTCACTGAGTTGAGCATCATTTTGACAAGACCATAAACTATCTTCACCTAGTAAAACACTATTTGCAGATCTCAGTCCTTCCTTTTTCAAAACTCGAAACACATTCTCATGCAATAAAACACAGTTGTCACTGATGCACTTGTGATGCATAATGGGAACAAGTGGCAAAATATGAACACAAATGAAACACGTGTCATCCATTGAACACAACGATTCAAAATTGATCACACTTGTTTCTCATCATGGCATGACAACCAATATAAGCCAGTTCAGAGGGCAAGCAGGTTGGTCCTGCAAGCTCATGACAACAATGGATCAGAGACACAGAGGATGAGTGCGTGGAAGAGGAGGTAGAGGCGGAGGACAAGAAGGAGGGAGAAGACGACGAAGAGTGACAATTTCTGATGAAATTCTGGCTACCGTCAGACCATGTACTGGTGCATAGCATGACCATGAGGGAGGCAGGCCAAAGAGTCCAGCCAAACATCAGTCGATTCTCTGTGTCCACCATAATCCGGAGATTCAGACATGAGAACAGGTACAGTCTACTTTACTGTACTGTTTTATCACTGAAAGTTTACAGTGCTACTGTATATATATTTCAGAACATTACATATATTTTTGCACGTTCTTTTTTTTCAGAATTGCAAGACTGCCATATGGGGGTGGGAGGACACCCATGTTCACACCCCAGCAGGAGGCCATTGTAGTCGCCATTACACTATGGGAAATACAGCAACAAATTATTGAAAACCACACAGACATCGAGGGAATCAATAATGTGAGCCTTTCCACCATAGACCGTATCCTCCATCGCAACAGGATACGAATGAAACAAGTGTACAGAGTGCCCTTTGAACGTAACTCTGAAAGGGTGAAGGAGCTGCGATTTCAGTATGTACCGGTAAGTGTACAGTTAGTTATGGTACTGTAGTATATACATATTATTGTCAAGTTCAGTAGCATCACATTGCATATACAATGTATGTTAGTGAAGAATGCATACATTGTACTCCACAGCATAGGCCTGTCTCTTTGAAGCACTTACAAAACTATATCCGTCTAATTGCAGAGAATGTTTGAACTGGACGCCGTGGAGAGACCCCATGAATTCATTTTTGTTGATGAAGCTGGCTTCAATCTTACCAAGAGAAGAAGGAGAGGCAGGAACATAATTGGCCAGCGAGCCATTGTTGAAGTCCCTGGCCAGCGTGGTGGTAATATAACACTGTGTGCTGCTATGAGCAACCGGGGTGTTCTTCACCATCATGCCACTCTGGGGCCATATAATACCCAGCACCTTCTCACCTGTCTTGGTGGTCTTAGAGATGTGTTGTCTGCAAATGAACAGCAGGAACATGAGATGATTGAGCAGCCTATTTGTTATAATTTGGGACAATGTTGGTTTTCACTGCACTGTCCAAGTCAGAGAATGGTTCAATATGAATCAGAATTTCATTAACCTATACTTGCCACCGGGTGGCACGGTGGTGTAGTGGTTAGCGCTGTCGCCTCACAGCAAGAAGGTCCAGGTTCGAGCCCCGTGGCTGGTGAGGGCCTTTCTGTGTGGAGTTTGCATGTTCTCCCCGTGGGTTCTCTCCGGGTGCTCTGGTTTCCCCAACAGTCCAAAGACATGCAGGTTAGGTTAACTGGTGACTCTAAATTGACCGTAGGTGTGAATGTGAGTGTGAATGGTTGTCTGTGTCTATGTGTCAGCCCTGTGATGACCTGGCGACTTGTCCAGGGTGTACCCCGCCTTTGGCCCGTAGTCAGCTGGGATAGGCTCCAGCTTGCCTGCGACCCTGTAGAACAGGATAAAGCGGCTAGAGATAATGAGATGAGATGAGATACTTGCCACTGTATTCTCCCTTCCTTACTGCAATAGAGGAGTTTTTCTCCTCTTGGAGATGGAAGGTGTATGAGCGACAGCCCTACACCAGGCTTAATCTTCTTGAGGCCATGGAACTAGCCTTTGATGACATTGGCGAGGAGATGTGTCAGGGCTGGGTACGGCACGCTAGGTTTTTTTCCCCCCGTTGCCTGGCAAGGGCAAATGTAGTGTGTGATGTGGTTGAAGTGCTGTGGCCTGACCCAGCCCAAAGACAAGATGACGCTCAATGAAGCTCAATGATCAACTGTGTAAAGTCGTTTGAGGGTTTTTTTTTATTACCTTTTACAGTACATTGTAGGCTGTACACTTTCATTTGTATTTGTCAATTTCAGGATGTTTTTTTCACAGTACCTATTACTATAGTTTGTTTGAATGCAGAGTGAATGCTAAATCCACTGAGTTGTGAAATCTTTTTTTTTCTTTACTTTTGGAGATGCAAAATGCGTATGCTATACTTTATTGTGACCAATAAACATTTCTCGGCGGCACGGTGGTGTAGTGGTTAGCACTGTCGCCTCACAGCAAGAAGGTCCAGGTTCGAGCCCCGTGGCCGGCGAGGGCCTTTCTGTGCGGAGTTTGCATGCTCTCCCCGTGTCCGCGTGGGTTTCCTCCGGGTGCTCCGGTTTCCCCCACAGTCCAAAGACATGCAGGTTAGGTTAACTGGTGACTCTAAATTGACCGTAGGTGTGAATGTGAGTGTGAATGGTTGTCTGTGTCTATGTGTCAGCCCTGTGATGACCTGGCGACTTGTCCAGGGTGTACCCCGCCTTTCACCCGTAGTCAGCTGGGATAGGCTCCAGCTTGCCTGCGACCCTGTAGAACAGGATAAAGCGGCTACAGATAATGAGATGAGATGAGATAAACATTTCTCCATAAGCAACATGCCTTGACCACTGTGTTTTCAATTTTTTTGTGTAGTGTTTAATGACGGCTCAGCAGTTTTTCTATTTTGATCAATTTGTGCAAGATCTGACAAGATTGTTCGGTTCTGAGCACATGTAAAACTATTTTGAGGCGATGGTATGGTTTTGCAAAAAGAATCAGAAGTTTTGTGAATGTAGTTTGAGAAAAGAGTTTTGTGTTTAGAATTCTGAGAAAAGGACAGGAGGATTCAAAAAAATGTGTTTTAACAATTGTGAAAAACTGTAATGTGTTTATTCTAGTCCATTATCATTTCTATAGTAATTGCTTAGACAGGGACTTTCACGGTGGAAGATCTCCATGATCCAAGGCGAATAATGAACTGATTTTAAAGATGAAGAAAAAAAGAAGTGTTCTATGACTATCACAGTGAGGTGAATGGCAGATGTATGAAATAATGTGTTCTGTGATGAGGTTTTCTGGAAGGAGATGTTTGCTTATTTAATATGTTTGGAAGGAGTCTCCATGCCAACACTTTTTAAACCTTGGATTCACACCAGATTTCTCAAGTCAAGGATCACGTCAAAAGTTGAATCAAGACCACATTCAGTCCCAGAGCCAAACCTGTTCCAGCATGAAACACAAAGCAAGCTCCATGAAAATATGGGCTAAGGTGTTAAAGTCGGAATGGAAGAACTCCAGTGTCCTGCACTCGGAACTGGATCCTCCTTACCAAACATCAGTGCCTGATCTCGCCAATGCTCTTGCGGAATGTGTGGATGAACACACATCCCCACAGCCACACCCAAAAATCTAGTGGAAAGCCTTCCCAGAAGAGTGGAGCTTATTACAACATCAAGCGGGGATTACGTCTGGAACGGGATGTTCAACAAGGATATATGGAGATGGTGGTCAGGTGTCCATAAACTTATGGTCATGTCATGTATTTGTAGGTGAATTTAAATTCATTACCATCTTTGTTTTGAGAGACATCACGAGACACTACTTTATAATTAATGGAATAAGTGGAGTTTCAGAGCAAACAGAATCCCTGCTGATAACCACGCCTCTTCTGGGCCACGCCCACCCTCTCAGCCAAGCCGAACAAACTCTCCTGTTTATTGATTACACTCAGATTTAGTTGCTTATTTACGTCCTTAGTATACCTCCTTTATAAATGTCCTTCAGTTTGTAAATCACTTTGCTGTACATACATGATTGTCTCATTATCCATACAGGACACTTTTTCCATGGAATAAAAGCGTGTTCTATTCCCTTCTAGCAGGTTTCATTCATTTGGTTTGATAGCATGCAATATTGTTAGAATATTGCTTATCCTATGTGCACTATGTCACTCTAACCAATCAAGGATGAGCATTGAATATGGTTTATGATATTGCATGGTTGTCAAGCCAACATGATGTCACACGTCGGAGATGTAAAACTCCTGTGCTAGCGAGCAACTGTGACAATTTGTAAACAAACATGGCTGCCAGGTTTGCTTCGTTAAATACGGAAGATTTTGAGAGAATTTTGAAAGAGAAAGACGCGTTGAACGCCTGAAAGGAATGTGCATGGATAATAATAATAATAATAATGGGCGGCACGGTGGTGTAGTGGTTAGCGCTGTCGCCTCACAGCAAGAAGGTCCTGGGTTCGAGCCCCGGGGCCGGCGAGGGCCTTCCTGTGCGGAGTTTGCATGTTCTCCCCGTGTCCGCGTGGGTTTCCTCCGGGTGCTCCGGTTTCCCCCAAAGACATGCAGGTTAGGTTAACTGGTGACTCTAAATTGAGCGTAGGTGTGAATGGTTGTCTGTGTCTATGTGTCAGCCCTGTGATGACCTGGCGACTTGTCCAGGGTGTACCCCGCCTTTTGCCCATAGTCAGCTGGGATAGGCTCCAGCTTGCCTGCGACCCTGTAGAAGGATAAAGCGGCTAGAGATAATGAGATGAGATGAGATAATAATGTTGGCTGGCTTTTTTTCGTGGTCTATCAGATATATTCCATTCAGCTACTCGTCTTCAACTCGTTCAGTATCATGCTCGCTGAATGAAATACATCTGATAGACCACGAAAAAAAGCCAGCCAATATTATTTAAATAGACCATGTCTTGTCTCACAGATATTCTTATTAACAGATATAAAGCACATTGATATAAAGTTCATAAATAAATGAAATAGTTTGTAGTCTTGTCTTTGGTAAATCTTTTAGCAGTGGTATAAGAGGAATAAATCAATTTGTATACACCATGCTGTTATAGGAAAACAATCAACAGTTGGATGCAGTGTTGTAGCTGAGTCAATAAACCTCGAGTTCGAGTCCAGTCTCGAGTCCCCAGTGTTCAAGTCTGAGTCAAGTCCAAATCATTAAAAAAAAATTTGAATCGAGTCCGAGAACAAAACTTCAACTGCACCATTTGACAGTAGCTGTTTCAGCGCCATTAACATTAGTTTGTTCCTGAACATGCCGTATGAACAGGTGAATGTACGTCTCTTTATCAGGGAGTGTGAAGTATTCTGTCAGAGACGGCTGGGAGACGGATGTAAGTGCAGAAGGTGTGTTTATTAATACAAGTGAAGACGGTAAACAATCCAGAACGGCAGGTAAAATCATAAAGCAGTGAAACAGGCGACAGGTCGAGCGAGACACAAACAGGCTATCGTAGACTCGGCAGAATCAAAGACGAGAAACAGGAAATCAGGGATCAGGAAACCAAACAAGGAAATAAGGCTTGGTAACATGTCAGTGATGCAACTCAATACTTCGCAAAGTAAGTGTGTTTTCACAGTTTTTATATCGGCGCACTGATTGCGCCTTAATCCTGTGCAGGTGTGAGTCGTTTACGGTGCGCGTGAGAGTCCGCTTGGTGCGTGCACTGTCCGGAGCGTGTCCGAGAGTCTATCTGCACTGCAAAAAATAAAAATCTTAGGAAGTTTATTTGCCTATTTTCAAGTCAAAACATCTAGCCACCCTTATTATAAGACATAATTGCCCAACAAGCAAAACCTCATTTAACTAGAAAGGCTAGTTTTTAGACAGTCCATCTTGAAAATCTTGTATAGACAAAATGTCTTGAAAAAGTCGTATTTGGAGCACCTTTGAAAATAAACCAAGTTTTTTTTAAAACAAGTAAGTACATTTTGGACATTTGTCAAATGCGGTTCATCTTGTTTCAAGAAAAAAAAAGAAAGTATGCTTGTTTTGGGAATAAATGAACTTTACTGAAATCTTTGAATCTTTCATTACAATTCAACTCCACCTTACAGATCCTCAGTTTACTGCGACTGTTTTCTCAGTCATTCAGAGTGAGCTCCTTCTAGATGCTCTACAGACTCTAGACCAGACAAGTGCCTTCAAAAAGGCTATGAGTGAGTGGAGGGCGTTTTAGTGAGGGCTTTTTGGAATGCTGTGAGTTAAGTTCAGTGTTTTTTTTTTTTTTTTTGTGCCTGATCTTGTAAACCCTTCGTACACATGAATAGTCAGTGCCCCCAAAATGCACTGTTGCTTTGGCGTTGTGTAAGCACTATAAGTCAAAATGCGTAGACTTTTTTAAAAATTATTATTATTATTTTTTTTGGTGCCTGAGGTCCTGGGGAAGTGGAATCTTAAGAGATGTTTTAATGTTTGAATGTTGAAATGGGAAAAAAAAATAAACTTGTTGCAATGCTACACGTGTCGTCAACTTGATTCAAGATAGTCTCTGGTCTCATATCTAGAGTATTTTACTAATTACAGGTCACAAAAGGAGAATTTTTTAAGCTAGCAATGCTTAGTTGTAGAATTTAACAATCCTAATATTAGTGTATTTATCTTAAATTCAGTTTTTACTGCTCAGACTTTGTCATGAATTTAAGTGAAATACCCTTAAAATGAAATAAATAAAAATGACTTGAATGGCTAAATGTAAGAAGTACGATCTTGTTATAAGAACTATTTTGATTATTTTGAGTTAATCAGATCTCACATAATAAGTTCCCCAATCTTATTTTGGAATTATTTCATCTAAAAACAGGTTAGAGTTTTCATCTTACTTTAAGAAATCTTACCAAGTCAAATTTGACTAGTTCCATTGGCAGATTTTTTTCACCTGATTCAAGCAAATATGCTTTGTTTTAATCTTTTATTTCTTATTTTTGAAAGGCCATTTTTTTGCAGTGTGATGCACGTGCCAAGGCACGCAGGTGTTACACTCTTGCACAAAATTAGTCCAAAAATTAATGTAGATATAAATATCTTATGCCAAATTATGGCATGTTACCAAAAATAAAGAAAAAAATCTGAGTCCTCGTCTCCAATTTACGAGTCCGAATGCAGTTAATGCACGAGTCCTAGTCCAAGTCTAAGTCGTCAGTGCTCAAGTCCAAGTCAAGTCATGAGTCCTTAAAATTAGGGCACGAGTCAGACTCGAGTACTACAAGCCTGTTTGGATGTATTCATTACTTCACTCAGTAGACACCAACAAATTAAACTTATGTGTTTCACCGGTATAATATTTATTCTCTTGCAATTCACAGATAAATTATTCACATTTACAGAAACAATCCAGAGAAAAGACAGCAATATCTATTTAACATTACAGCAGAATGTTTTAGCAGTTTTTTTTTAATACACTCACCAGCCACTTTATTAGGACCACCCCTACATCCACCTGACGTTCTGTTCGATGCAGTTCTGCAATCAGCCAATCCCTTGACAGTAGCACGATGTATAAAATCATGCAGATACAAATCAAGAGCTTCAGTTCATGTTCACAATGTTCAAACATCAGAACGGGAAAAACTTTGAGCTCAAAGTGTGACTTTCTTTCACTGTGGCATGGGTGTTGGTTTGAGCCAGATGTATTTGTTGGTTTGAGTATTTCGGAAACTGCTGATCTGGGGTTTTCACACACAACGGTCTCTAGAGTTTACACAGAATGGTGCGAAAAACAAACAACATTTCATCGAGTGAGCGAGCGACAGTTCTGTGGGTGGAAACAAACGCCTTGTTGATAAGAGAGGTCAGAAGAAATGGACAGATTAGTTTGAGGTTTTTTGCCAGGAAGGATATGGTAACTCATATAATCACTCTTTACAAATGTGGTGAGCAGAAAAGCATCTCAGCATGCAACAGCAAACAGAAGACCACATTGGGTTCCACTCCTGCAGCCAAGAACAGGAATCTTACAATCAAGAACAAGTTCCTATGAAAGTGGCCGGTGAGTGTAGATTATATTGAGATTATCTCTTGATATGCACAATGAGAAAGGACTCCAGATACTTCCTAGAAGAAATTGGAGGCACTCTGTACAATACCTGACAGTCCTTGACCATGCTGATGATCTAGCAATTGTGTCAGAGATGCAGAACTCCTCCTCCATGCCCTTGAAACATTAGCCTCCCTTGTTGGGCTCGACTGTAACACCTGGATTCAAGACCTTTGACTTGGAAAGACCTGATACATTTTCAAAACCAGTGAACAGAGTGCAATCAATTCTTCTTCTTCTTCCCAACAAACAATTAATTTTCAGCAAATCATCATCAATCTTCTCTTCCAAGGTCTTCAACCAGACAGCCAATCAACTTGCAGTAGAGCCCAATAATGTCAAGAAGGGGTACTGTACATCTCTACATCCTCAGATCCCTCAGCCTTGACATCTCCATCTGGAAAGAACATCAAGCGAAATGATGACTTCAAGTACTTTGGCTCCTTTATAATGAACTCTTATAAGGACTTCAAGATCCAAAAGGCACTGGCCTGGAAAACTTGTAATGCTCTTGACAAAATATGGTGCTCTAATCTGGAAAACAAACTAAAGATAGATCTTTTCAGATCTGCCGTGGAACCCATCCTCCTTTATGGTGCTGATACATGGACCCTAACACTCAAACAACAACAAAGACTAGCCGGGACTTACACCAACCTTCTACGACATGTGCAAAATATCCACTGGTCCGCTCATGACACCCTGGAGGAGATCTACAAGGACTTACCATCCATCTCTGTAAGACATAGACAGACGAGAGTGATGTTCGCTGGGCACTGTTTCTGAACTGAAGGAGAAGCTATAGCCCAACTTCTCCGCTGGAGCCCAAGCCACTGCCTAGGGAAATCTCAAAAACTCACCTCCCCTGACATAATTTCTAGGGACACTGGGATTGGGGTACAAGATCTCCATGTGTCCATGGCTGACAGGAAGGTGTGGTGCGATGTTGAGAGGTCAGAGGAAAATGGATAGATTGGTTCGAGTTTTTTTTTTTTTTGGTCAGGAAGGATATAGTAAGTCATATAATCACGGTTTACAACCGTGGTGAGCAGAAAAGCATCTCAGCATGCAGCAGAAAACAGAAGAACATACTGGGTTTCACTCCTGCAGCCAAGAACAGGGATCTTAGAATCAACAAGAAGTTCCTATTAAAGTGGACGGAGTGTGTGTAGATATATACTGTATGCTGCGAGTCCCTTTAGCATCAATGACCATTCTAAACAAACTGTGGTGTATTTACACTGTGACACCTTCACATCATTTCTGAAGCCTTGGTGCGCCGTAGGTTGGTCTGAAAGAATTTGTGATAGTCAGTGTTCTTAAAGTGCAGTTCCGGGAGCCCCAGAAGTCTATAAAGCATATGCAAGGGGTTGTGATTATTATTATTTTTTTTTTAACTTGATTTCTTTTGTCCATGAAAGTTTGTTTAACAGTTAAAAAGGTCCCTGAATGTAAAACGTTTTGAGAAGCAGTGCATTAGAGACCAGGACAGCTCACTGAATCGTGACATGAGGCCATGCAGGTGACTACAATTTGACACAATGGATATAAACAATGTTTATAGAATGAAAATGCTGACGTTTTCTTGCATTACCACCTCAGTTCAGCGAAAAACATTCATACCATCTCCGGAACCCACGCAACTATCAGACGTTCAAGTGCAGGACTAAGCGATTTCAAAGTAGCTTTGTACCTAGCTGTGTTAAGACATGGGATAATGATTTATAGGACTTGATTTTTTGATTATTATATTTTTATAGAGTAACAATGATTTTTAATTGTACATTTGTAAATATCTATTTTTCAAACTTATGGTTTGCAATTGATATTAATAAAATATTATCATATCTCATATTATCAGATACTGTATACAGTGAGTTGATCATGTTTGACTGTATTACTCACCGAGTCCTTGATTGAAATTTTTTTTAAAGCATTTTAGTTAGATTTTCATTAGGTATTGAATATTCGAGCTGGGGATGTGCTGTTTAGGAAAATAATTAACGACAGGGTGGTGTCATGCAACTTGTGGCGAAATAAATTGGGCGAAAATAAAACTCAACAGGAGACATGTACACAGTGCTGTGCAAAAGTCTGAGGCACATATAAAGACATGCTGGAGAATAAATAAATGAAACAAAGTCAATATTTGGTGTGAGACGACCCTATGCTTTAAAAAAATAAAAATAGTACTCTCCGGGGGGGCGGCACGGTGGTGTAGTGGTTAGCGCTGTCGCCTCACAGCAAGAAGGTCCTGGGTTCGAGCCCCGGGGCCAGCGAGGGCCTTTCTGTGTGGAGTTTGCATCTTCTCCCCTTGTCGGCGTGGGTTTCCTCCGGGTGCTCCGGTTTCCCCCACAGTCCAAAGACATGCAGGTTAGGTTAACTGGTGACTCTAAATTGACCGTAGGTGTGAGTGTGAATGGTTGTCTGTGTCTATGTGTCAGCCCTGTGATGACCTGGCGACTTGTCCAGGGTGTACCCCGCCTTTTGCCCGTAGTCAGCTGGGATAGGCTCCAGCTTGCCTGCGACCCTGTAGAAGGATAAAGCGGCTAGAGGAGATGAGATAGTACTCTCCGGTAAAATGAGTGCAGTTTTATGCGGAAATGATCTGTAGGTTTTACTGAGCATCTTCCAGAACCAGCGACAGTTCTTCTGGACACTTTGACTGTCACACTCGCGCCTTAATTTTGCACCAAATCCCAGCAGCCTTCATTATGTTTTCTTTTTTAATCGGAAAAGTGCTCGCTTATGGAATATACTGCTCAGATATATAACAAACTTTTTTTTCTGTAACATTTAATTTTGTGCTGGGAAAAAACAAACAAACAAATGAACGTTTGGACTCAAATTTTTTTTTGTGATGTTTTGACTTGATAATGTAGAAGTCATAAAATAGAAATCTAACAAAGTTTGCATGAAAAAAAACATGCAGTGCTGAAGCCTTTTGCACAGTACTGTGTATCTGTTTTTAATATTCATAATATTTTGTTTATTAGTATAAGAGGAGGCGGGATGGTGGTGTAGTGGTTAGCGCTGTCGCCTCACAGCAAGAAGGTCCGGGTTCGAGCCCCGTGGCCGGCGAGGGCCTTTCTGTGCAGAGTTTGCATGTTGTCCGCGTGGGTTTCCTCCGGGTGCTCCGGTTTCCCCCAAAGACATGCAGGTTAGGTTAACTGGTGACTCTAAATTGAGCGTAGGTGTGAATGTGAGTGTGAATGGTTGTCTGTGTCTATGTGTCAGCCCTGTGATGACCTGGCGACTTGTCCAGGGTGTACCCCGCCTTTCGCCCGTAGTCAGCTGGGATAGGCTCCAGCTTGCCTGCGACCCTGTAGAACAGGATAAAGCGGCTACAGATGATGAGATGAGTATAAGAGGTAATCATTTTGGACTGCATTTTTATCTGGACCAAGAGGATGATGACCTGTGTGCTTGGTTTTAATGTATTTGTAGTGCTAGTTGGCCTAGTGGTTAGCGTGTTCGCCTCTCGACCAGGAGATCATGAGTTCTACGCGCGGTCGGGTCATTCCAAAAACCATCATAAAAATGGTACCTGCTACCATCTGGCAATACAGATGTGAATGGGGAAGTCAAACTCTTGTGGTTACCAGAGGACACGCCCCCCACTGTAACCCTAGCTGTATAGGCGAGAGGCCGAGGGCTATAGAAACGGAGATTGGCGCTGCACCTATACGCCTGAATGAGTTGGTTAGTACTGGGACAGGAGACTGCCTGGGAAAACCAGATCCCAGCGTGAGAGAGACTTTGAGTGCTGTTATTTAGCATTGATTCTTTAAGAGGTCTCACTTTTCAGTACGGATCGGCAAAAATGCATATCTGATATAATGTTTCCATTGGTGACAAACCCAGCGAAGTCATTTCTTTGTTTGTCCTTCTTCCTTGTGTTTCATGTTGTTTAAATAAACACAGCATTATAATTTATGGATTAATTAAAGTCCAATTCATTTCTGGTATTTCAGGCTTTAATGTATATCTCAGCTGTTCTGAGGTCAGTCCTGAGGTCGGTTCAGTTGTGCAGCGTGTCCAAGCCGAGTGAGGCTGCATGCTGCTTGGCCCTGAAGCGCAGGTTCTCGATGCTGCTCGTCTTGCTGTTTAAGCTGCTCCACACCTGCTGAGACAGAGACTGGTAATAAGACTGGCACTGCAGCGGGCTGAGCGGAGACGCCATGTTCATGTTCATACTCATGTTCATGTTCATGCCCAGGTAAGCTAAAGAAGACGAGGTGGATGAGGAGGAGGGTGCGCCCATGTCGAAGGGTGTGTAGTGCATCAGGTTGTTCGTGGCAGCCATGTGCTGGCGAAACTGCTCCTGTAGACGGAAGAGGCTGAGAGGAGACGAAGAGTAGGAGTTGGTCTGGACTAAACCACTGCTGAGAACGCTGGAGGACGAGAGAGATGGCGAGGCGAGAGGAGAGTCTGGAAGGAATACAAAGAAATCATTTCAGTGTTTGTGTGTCAGATCACTTGCTAAGCACTAAGGAATAAAACACACAGTGTCATTTGGTTATAGGAAAATAATCAGCGATACAGTGGTGTCAGGAAGTGAGTGTTACCATTGGAAAGTTGATTATTTACGTGATTTGCGCTAGCAGTGCTGACGCTGACCTAAATTGTTATTTTCACTCAGGATCTTTCTTTCTTCTTATTATCTCATTATCTGTAGCTGCTTTATCCTGTTCTACAGGGTCGCAGGCAAGCTGGAGCCTATCCCAGCTGACTACGGGCGAAAGGCGGGGTACACCCTGGACAAGTCGCCAGGTCATCACAGGGCTGACACATAGACACAGACAACCATTCACACTCACATTCACACCTACGCTCAATTTAGAGTCACCAGTTAACCTAACCTGCATGTCTTTGGACTGTGGGGGAAACCGGAGCACCCGGAGGAAACCCACGCGGACATGGGGAGAACATGCAAACTCCGCACAGAAAGGCCCTCGCCGGCCACGGGGCTCGAACCCGGACCTTCTTGCTGTGAGGCGACAGCGCTAACCACTACACCACCGTGCCGCCCCCTTCTTCTTCTTCTCCTCCTAATTTTTTAGGATGCTATTTCTGCCTCAGTTTTCAACCAATCATCACTAAATTTGACATGAAGAATACGTCTGGGATGAATTATGTTGCTCTGACTTTTGGTGCTGATCTGGATCACTGATCTGGAGTGATCCATGAAAAACTGGATTTTTTTCAATCACTTATAACTCTGTCAATTTTCATGATTTTTTCAATCAGTTTTTTTTTAATCCCCCGCTGGCTGAAAGGCCCGAAGAGGGATTATGTCATTGCGATGTCCGTCCATCTGTCTGTCCGTCTGTCCCGGGAAGGGTCGCATTGCATATAATCCACGTCAGGTTTGATGATTGAGGTTCCCTCTATGCCGTCTCACCCATCTGACCTGCCAGCGATCTTTGAAGTTGCGTTCTGAGAGTGCTTTTCCCTGACAGACATTGGAGCACCAGGGCTTTCTGTCAAGGGCAATATCATGCCAGTCTTTGTCGAAGCTGAAAGCCTTCAGGTCGTCTTTCACGCAGTCTTTCCAGCATTTCTTCGGTCGACCCCTTGGCCTTGAACCCTGTGCTAACTCACCGAAGAGAAGTTGCTTCGGCATCCGGGTGCCGTCCATTCTGCAGACATGGCCCAACCAGCGGAGCCTATTGCCTCGGGTGATCATCTCTCTACCTGGGAAGGGTACTCACGTTCTGAAATCAACTCTTCTCACAATTTTTGGAGGAATTTCACAAAACTTGACAGAATTCTTTGTTATATGTCGTTAATACGCATACTGCAATTTCGTTCAATTCAGTCGCTTACCAGAGTTATGCGAATTGATTACTAAACTTGTACTTTGACAATTTCATGAGGGTGTATTAAGCACTTACAGCATAGATATAGTTGCCAGCGGGGGATATTGTGCTCTCAGAACACTCGTTTTTTATTTTGTTCAGGGCAGCAGGACGGAACTTTTCCTCACTTAGCATCATTCTCTATCTCTTACCGTTCCGGATCCATAGTGTACAGTTACCAGACGTCCCGGTTTGTAACAGCTAGCACAAATCACTGTGACTTTAGTCATGGGCTCTATCTATTTTTCTTATTCCTCTTACAATACAGCAGTTCACCAGTGATTAAAATGGATTATTGGCTCAGCCTTTGGCTGAAGCCTACCGTATAGAGGCACCTGTCTGTATGTGTATGCTTAACCGAGTTTGAGCGTGTTTAAGAATGTAATTGGCGTGCCAGCCTCAGGTAGCGATTCCACAGTCGTGGTGTGGCATCGCTGAGTACTGACTATGTAAGTGCCATGTTACATGACCTCAGTTTGTGATGTAATCATCCGTGGCTGAGCGGTCTAGAGCGCTGTCCAGGAAAGGAATAGACTGCTTTGAATCCTGGCACCGATGTATCTCCCAATCAGACAAAGGCCTGCACAGGTCTCCAATTTATTAAAGAGCAATAAAGACATGTCCTTTTTATCTATTTATAGCTGCATTTATTGTTGTAGAATGTCCATGAAAAAGGTAGCTCCTGTTCTCACTTATGTTAAAGCAGCGATAAGCAGTCATTCCTTCACCACCTTGTGTTTTTTTCCTCTTTTGATGTTACTTAATTAACAAAACAAATGAACAAACAAACAAACAAACAAACAAACAAATCTCTGCTTGTCATGTTACCAAGAAACTCCGCTGTCCTGAAGACTCTCCCGTGGTAGAAATCTTACTGACTGTTACAAAGTACTGACACTGCACTGTAAAAAAAATAGTTGAGAATACTTTAAATTTCAAGGCAACCGTCTGCATTAAGAATTTTATGTTTTGCCAACGATGTGCCCATGATAATCCAAACTATGATAAAACTGTTATCTTTATTAAGAATTCTTAATTAAGTCAATTTTCAATTCCTCATTCTGCCAACATGGATTTCTCTTTTTGCTGAACAGTGGCATTCACAGTAGTGCAAAAAGGCAATTGAGGTTATCACAATTTTTTTTTTTTTTAGATTTTTTTGGGGCTTCTTTCACCTCTATTTGGATAGGACAGCATAGAGACAGGAAATGAGCAGGAGAGAGAGAGACGGGGAGGGATCGGGAAATGACCTCGGGTCGGAACCCGGGTCCCCGGATTTATGGTATGGCGCCTTATCCACCTGAGCCACGACGCCCCCGAGGTTATCATAATTTATCAGTAAACTATACATGCCTTTTTTCATTGTTCTACACAATTACAAAACTTCAATATTGAAATAAAGTTTTTAAAACCCACATCATGGGTATGGCGTCGTGGCTCAGGTGGATAAGGCGCCATACCATAAATCTGGGGACCTGGGTTCGATTCCGACCCGAGGTCATTTCCCGATCCTTCCCTGTCCTGCTCATTTCCTGTCTCTACGCTGTCCTATCCAAATAAAGGTGAAAAAAGCCCCCCCAAAAAGTCTGATAACCTCAATTTTGCACTACTGTGAATGCCACTGTTCAGCAAAAAGAGAAATCTATGTTGGCAGAATGAGGAATTGAAAATGTACTTAATTAAGAATTCTTAATAAAGATAACAGTTTTATCATAGTTTGGATTATCATGGGCACATCATTGGCAAAACATAAAATTCTTAATGCAGACTGTTGCCTTGAAATTTCAAGTATTCTCAACTATTCTTTTTTTACAGTGTGGAGACTCCTTCCATAAATGATAAATAAACATATCCTTACTGTATAAATAATATAGAACCTTCAGACCAAACAAAATTGACAACCCAACAATGCTGTGGGATAAATATCACATTTATATATTGCCATTATGCCTGAAAGCTTTATTTAATACGCAGATACAGTTTCTTAGCCTCTCCTTTTTGTCTCAGCCAATCAGAGCAAGCCTCATGGCAGAAACAGTTGTCATTGGAGAGCTGTGGTTTACCATGGCCCACCCCCTTTCCTCTTCTACCCCAATCAATGTACGACTTAATGCCCCGTAGTTCACATGCCCTATCTGAGTGAGTTACCTGATTTTGGACTAAGTGGTTTGCATGGTGGTGTTGTGCCACCTGTCAATGCTGACCCCGCCCCTTTTTCCTCCTCTCCTAATAACAGGGGCTCGTCCTCTCTGTCAGTCAAATCCTCTGCTCCTGACTCCACCCCCGAGTGCTCAGGTGACGTAACATTCACTTCTTCATTTAGCTCATCTGGAGGCGGAAGTGTGGCTCGAGTCCTGTCTGAAGGTGAAGGTGGAGTTTGAGGTGTTCTTATGGGTGGCGTTTCATCTTTTTTCTCCGTTTCCTGGTTTCTTTCTGACTCCGCCTCCTTCTGCTTCTGGAGCTGCTCTTTCTGCAGACTGCGCTGCTTCTTACGGAACTTCGCTCGTCTGTTCTTAAACCAAACCTAGCAGAGGAGGGACGATAATGATGGAAATTATTGTCGTAAATGTGGCATGTTCTCTGTCAAAGATTTTTGATCTCGATAATGATCTTTCTTTTGGAGTTTTACACCCTGATGTAAAGCAGCAAACAGAGGATGGTATATTCATTTCTTTTCAGAAAAAAACCCTGTGTTTAGCAGAAATATATACTTGTATATGCTTATCTGTTAAAAAGCATATTATACATCAAACAAGTCACATAATGACACATCAACAAGTCTGCTTAGATATGTACATGACTGAAATTCAAACCAATTTATGACAGAAAAATAAGCAGCGATTTGAGAATGAATCGACTTCAGCTGCGTGGACACAAAGTCCTGGACACTTAACACGTCATATGTATATGCTGTACATGTAATTTCCACATCCTAATGCAGGCGTAGCAAAGATTTCAGCAGTCAGACTTGAGAAAGATTCAAAGAACGAAGCAATGAAGCTGAGTTAATGCTTCTTGTAGTGTTGTAGTACTTGAGACTGGTCTCAAGACCACTTTCTGAAGGTCTGGGTCTTGTCTGGGAATTGACTGCATTTTACTTGGTCTTGTCTTGGTCTCAGACATCAAGGACTCGGGATTTTATTTCAAGACCTGTCAAGACCACAACTACGGGGATTTCAGGAAAATACCTGTGCATTGTCTGATTTATTTGTGAACATCTTTACTATAGTCGGATGGAATACAACCCTGATTCCAAAAAAGTTGGGACAAATTACAAATTGTAAATAAAAACGGAATGCAATAATTTACAAATCTCAAAAACTGATATTGTATTCACAGTAGAACATAGACAACATATCAAATGTCGAAAGTGAGACATTTTGAAATTTCATGCAAAATATTGGCTCATTTGAAATTTCATGACAGCAACACATCTCAAAAAAGTTGGGACAGGGGCAATAAGAGGCTGGAAAAGTTAAAGGTACAAAAAAGGAACAGCTGGAGGACCAAATTGCAACTCGTTAGGTCAATTGGCAATAGGTCATTAACATGACTGGGTATAAAAAGAGCATCTTGGAGTGGCAGCGGCTCTCAGAAGTAAAGATGGGAAGAGGATCACCAATCCCCCTAATTCTGCGCCGACAAATAGTGGAGCAATATCAGAAAGGAGTTCGACAGTGTAAAATTGCAAAGAGTTTGAACATATCATCATCTACAGTGCATAATATCATCAAAAGATTCAGAGAATCTGGAAGAATCTCTGTGTGTAAGGGTCAAGGCCGGAAAACCATACTGGGTGCCCGTGATCTTCGGGCCCTTAGACGCCACTGCATCACATACAGGCATGCTTCTGTATTGGAAATCACAAAATGGGCTCAGGAATATTTCCAGAGAACATTATCTGTGAACACAATTCACCGTGCCATCCGCCGTTGCCAGCTAAAACTCTATAGTTCAAAGAAGAAGCCGTATCTAAACATGATCCAGAAGCGCAGACGTCCTCTCTGGGCCAAGGCTCATTTAAAATGGACTGTGGCAAAGTGGAAAACTGTTCTGTGGTCAGACGAATCAAAATTTGAAGTTCTTTATGGAAATCAGGGACGCCGCGTCATTCGGACTAAAGAGGAGAAGGACGACCCAAGTTGTTATCAGCGCTCAGTTCAGAAGCCTGCATCTCTGATGGTATGGGGTTGCATTAGTGCGTGTGGCATGAGCAGCTTACACATCTGGAAAGACACCATCAATGCTGAAAGGTATATCCAGGTTCTAGAGCAACATATGCTCCCATCCAGACGACGTCTCTTTCAGGGAAGACCTTGCATTTTCCAACATGACAATGCCAAACCACATACTGCATCAATTACAGCATCATGGCTGCGTAGAAGAAGGGTCCGGGTACTGAACTGGCCAGCCTGCAGTCCAGATCTTTCACCCATAGAAAACATTTGGCGCATCATAAAATGGAAGATACGACAAAAAAGACCTAAGACAGTTGAGCAACTAGAATCCTACATTAGACAAGAATGGGTTAACATTCCTATCCCTAAACTTGAGCAACTTGTCTCCTCAGTCCCCAGACATTTACAGACTGTTGTAAAGAGAAAAGGGGATGTCTCACAGTGGGAAACATGGCCTTGTCCCAACTTTTTTGAGATGTGTTGTTGTCATGAAATTTAAAATCACCTAATTTTTCTCTTTAAATGATACATTTTCTCAGTTTAAACATTTGATATGTCATCTATGTTCTGTTCTGAATAAAATATGGAATTTTGAAACTTCCACATCATTGCATTCCGTTTTTATTTACAATTTGTACTTTGTCCCACCTTTTTTGGAATCGGAGTTGTACTTGCTGCTTCAAATGCAACCAGTAATGTGACCCATTGCTAACTTGAAATTTTTCTTCCTGTTAATGGTTGTCACCCCTCCCCCACCCCTTCACACACACACTGGTCTGGTCCTGGTCTTGACGTGGTCTCACCCTGCCTTGGTCTTTATCTTGACTTGATCTCAACCCCTCAAAATATTTGTCTTGGTCATGACTTGGTCTCAGTTTACAACACCTAGCTTTGACTACAACACTAGGTCCATGTGTTAAACACTGCTGAAAATGAAAAGATGTTATGGAAATCCTGGCCTGATGCATGTACAGATATAGGGTGCGTTGCTCCATTTGTTATGGAGAACAGAGCATGCTCAGTAGATAGAGCAACACATTATTTGCACCAGTTTTATCAGATTTTAATACTGAGTTCAAATCTGTGTTAGAAATGCTATCTGGTTGATATGTTTCTGACTGATGGGTCTGTAGAATGTGCTGTTGTCTGAGTGGAAGTAACTGTTACAAGATGGCCGCCGAGTGAACAAACTTTACAATACGAATTTCAATTCCCACTAAAATCCTGTTGCATGATTTCTGGTTCAACTTTTTACAACCCCAATTCCAAAAAAGTCAGGATGCTGTGTAAACTATAAATAAAAACAGAATGCAATGATTTGCAAACCATGGAAACCTTCTATTTCATTGAAAATAGTAGAAAGACAACATATCAAATGTTGAAACTGAGTAATTTTATTGTTTTTTGAAAAATATATGCTAATTTTGAACTTGATGTCAGCAGCACGTTTCAAAAGAGTTGGGACAGGGGCAACAAAAGACTGAAACAGTTGTGTAAGGCTAAAAAAATAATTTGGTGAATTGGCAACAGGTCAGTAACATGATTGGGTATACGGTAAAAAGAGCATCCCGGAGAGGCGGATTCTCTCAAAAGTAAAGATGGGGATAGGTTCACTGCTTTGTGAAAGACTGCGTGGGCAAACAGTGCAACAGTTTAAGAATAACATTCCTCAATGTAAAACTGCATAGAAGTTGGGGATCACATCATCTATGGTCCATAATATCATTAAAACAGTCAGAGAATCTGGAGAAATCTCTGTATGCAAGAAACAAGGCTGAAAACTGACATTAGATGCCTGCGATCTTCAGGCCCTCAGGAGACACTGCATTAAAAGCAGACATGTGTCTGTAGTGGAAATCACTGTATGGGCTCAGGAACACTTCAGAAAACCATCGTCTGTGAAAACACTTCATTACTGCATCCAGAAATGCAAGTTAAAACCAGATATAAACAATATCCAGAAACACTGCCACCTTCTCTGGGCCCGAGCTCTTTTATGATGGACTGAGGCGAAGTGGAAAACTGTCCCGAGGTCTGACGAATCAAAACTAGAAATTCTTCTTAGAAATCATGGACACCACGTCCTCTTGGCTAAAGAGGAGAGGGACCATCCGGCTTGTTATCAGTTCACAGTTCAAAAACCAACATCTGTGATGATATGAGGGGGCATTAGTGCACATGACATGGGTGGCTTGTACATCTGGGAAGGCATCATTAATGCTGAATGATATCTACACATTTCAGAGCAATATGCTGCCATCCAGACAAAATCTTTTTCAGGGAAGGCCTTCCTTCTTTCAGCAAGATAATGCCAAACTGCTTTATGCACATATTAAAACCGCATGGCTCCATAGCAAGAGAGTCCGGGTGCTAAACTGGCCTGCCTGCGATCCAGACCTGTCTCCTGTTTAAAACATTTGGCGCGCTATGAAGCACAAAATACGACAAAGATGTGAGACCCCGAACTGTTGAGCAACTGAAATTGTATATCAGGCAAGAATGGGACAACATTTCTCTTTCAGAACTACAGCAATTGGTCTCCTCAGTTCCCAAACGTTTAGAGTGTTAATAAAAGTAGAGGTGATGCGACACAGTGGTAAACATGCCCCTGTCCCAACTTTTCTGAAACGTGTTGCTGACATCAAATTCAAAATGAGCGTATATTTTTCAAAAAAAACAATACAATTTCTCAGTTTCAACATTTGATATGCTGTCTTTGTACTACTTTCAATGAATTACTGGGTTTCCACACTGCAAAAAATAAAAATCTTAGGAAGTTTATTTGTCTATTTTCAAGTCAAAACATCTAACCACCCTTATTATAAGACATAATTGCCCAACAAGCAAAACCTCATTTAGCTAGAAAGGCTAGTTTTTAGACAGTCCATCTTGAAAATCTTGTATAGACAAAATGTCTTGAAAAAGTCTTATTTGGAGCACCTTTGAAAATAAAACAAGTTTTTTTTAAAACAAGTAAGTACATTTTGGACATTTGTCAAATGCGGTTCATCTTGTTTCAAGAAAAAAAAACAAAGTATGCTTGTTTTGGGAATAAATGAACTTTACTGAAATCTTTGAATCTTTCATTACAATTCAACTCCACCTTACAGATCCTAAGTTTACTGCGACTGTTTTCTCAGTCATTCAGAGTGAGCTCCTTCTAGATGCTCTACAGACTCTAGACCAGACAAGTGCCTTCAAAAAGGCTATGAGTGAGTGGAGGACGTTTTAGTGAGGGCTTTTTGGAATGCTGTGAGTTAAGTTCAGTGTTTTTTTTTGTGCCTGATCTTGTAAACCCCTTGTACACTGCACTGTTGTTTTGGCGTTGTGTAAGCACTAAGTCAAAATGCGTAGACCTTATTTATTTATTTATTTATTTTATTTTTGGTGCCTGGGGAAGTGGAATCTTAAAGTGCCATTCCACCATTGGATGTATTTTTTTGGCATAAAATACAATATATTTTATGACAACATGACTAGACAGAGAAATCTTTTAGCTTCAAAATGATATATCAAACAGGGCGGCACGGTGGTGTAGTGGTTAGCGCTGTCGCCTCACAGCAAGAAGGTCCTGGGTTCGAGCCCCGGGGCCGGCGAGGGCCTTTCTGTGCAGAGTTTGCATGTTTTCCCCGTGTCCGCGTGGGTTTGCTCCGGTTTCCCCCACAGTCCAAAGACATGCAGGTTAGGTTAACTGGTGACTCTAAATTGAGCGTAGGTGTGAATGGTTGTCTGTGTCTACGTGTCAGCCCTGTGATGACCTGGCGACTTGTCCAGGGTGTACCCTGCCTTTCGCCCGTAGTCAGCTGGGATAGGCTCCAGCTTGCCCGCGACCCTGTAGAAGGATAAAGCGGCTGGAGATAATGAGATGAGATGATATATCAAACATAATTTTTTGACAACGTCAAGTATATTAATTTTGCAACCAAAGTCACCTACCCTTTTAATTTCCACGCGGTAGTGAAACGTGATGTCATCGGCAGGTTCCCCTTCTTGTGTACCACATCACGTGTGACGTGGCACAGATTATCAGCAATGGCGGATAGAACGCGATTGTCAGCTTCGGAAAAGAAGCGAAGGAAAATAGCAAGTGATGCCCAAAGGAGACGGTCGATGGTGAATATCGGCACAGCAATCGACAAGTGGAAATCACGTTCTATCCGCCGTTGCTGATAATCTGTGCCACGTCACACGTGACGTGGTACACAAGAAGGGGAACCTGCCGATGACATCATGTTTCACTACCGCGCGGAAATTAAAAGGGTAGGTGACTTTGGTCGCAAAATTAATATACTTGTCGTTGTCAAAAAATTATGTTTGATATATCATTTTGAAGCTAAAAGATTTCTCTGTCTAGTCATGTTGTCATAAAATATATTGTATTTTATGCCAAAGAATACATCCAATGGTGGAATGGCACTTTAAGAGATGTTTTAATGTTTGAATGTTGAAATGGGAAAAATAAATAAACTTGTTGCAATGCTACACGTGTCGTCAACTTGATTCAAGATAGTCTCTGGTCTCATATCTAGAGTATTTTACTAATTACAGGTCACAAAAGGAGAATCTTTTAAGCTAGCAATGCTTAGTTGTAGAATTTAACAATCCTAATATTAGTATATTTATCTTAAATTCAGTTTTTACTGCTAAGACTTTGTCATGAATTTAAGTGAAATACCCTTAAAATGAAATAAATAAAAATGACTTGAATGGCTAAATGTAAGAAGTACGATCTTGTTATAAGAACTATTTTGATTATTTTGAGTTAATCAGATCTCGCATAATAAGTTCCCCAATCTTATTTTGGAATTATTTCATCTAAAAACAGGTTAGATTTTTCATCTTACTTTAAGAAATCTTACCAAGTCAAATTTGACTAGTTCCATTGGCAGATCTTTTTCACCTGATTCAAGCAAATATGCTTTGTTTTAATCTTTTATTTCTTATTTTTGAATGGCCATTTTTTGCAGTGCGTGATTTGCAAATCATCACATTGTTTTTATTTATAGTTTACACAATGTCCCAACTTTTTTGGAATTTGGGGTTGTAAATAATTACTACTCCTCTGACTTAATAAATGATTCCCACCAACTTTTATAAAGAGGTTTTTGCGGTCAGTGGGTCAACACACTTGCTAGTTTTGATTGTTTATTCCAGGAATCCAGAACACAGTTCAGGTGGATTTATGCTTTCTTAATTTTTTTTTTCTCAAAACGTATCAGTTTTAACCACAAAGGTTGAAACAGCAGCTGAAAGATTTCACCACACAATGGATTACATTAAACAACAGTACATGGTGCCACGGTGCTTTGGACAGTAATCTTGCTCTAAATTTAGTCCAGTGCTGTGTGTGTGTTCACCTGTACTCGAGCCTCGGGCAGGTTGGTGCACATTGCCAGCCGTTCCCTCATCACTACATCAGGGTAGTGTGTTTTCTGGAAGGTTTTCTCCAGCGCCTCCAGCTGCTGAGCGGTGAAGGCCGTGCGACTCCGCCGCTGCTTCCTGTGCTGAGAGCCGTACCTCGCCTCTAAGATGATATCTGGAACAAAACCCCGCAACCTTCCTTTTTATATCCATCACAGGAACAACCAGGCGTAGCGTTTTATCTTTAGGGCTGTATTCTGGAGTATGAGTCTTTGACCCTGGATATGAACTGGCAAAAAAACAACGGCCTTTACACCAGTTCTTAAAAGAGGTTTTGATTGCAAAGGTAAGGTTTTATCAGATGTTCTGTCAACACTGTAAAAAAAGAATAGTTGAGAATACTTTAAATTTCAAGGCAACCGTCTGCATTAAGAATTTTATGTTTTGCCAATGATGTGCCCATGATAATCCAAACTATGATAACACTTATCTTTATTAAGAATTCTTAATTAAGTCAATTTTCAATTCCTCATTCTGCCAACATAGATTTCTCTTTTTGCTGAACAGTGGCATTCACAGTAGTACAAAAAGGCATTTGAGGTTATCACAATTTTTTTTTTTAGATATTTTTTGGGGCTTTTTTCACCTTTATTTGGATAGGACAGTGTAGAGACAGGAAATGAGCAGGAGAGAGAGGGAAATGATCTCAGGTCAGAATCGAACCCGGGTCCCCGGATTTATGGTATGGCACCTTATCCACCTGAGCCATGACAACATGAACTTCAACTGGAGAGAGAACCACATTGCCCAGCCCTTGCATTTGGGAGCGGAAACCCCGTGTCTTGGTCATTAAGAGCATGCGCTGAATAAACACCTGTGGCAATTATGTATTTTCAATTCAGATTATTCACTATTGCATATTTACACATCATTGAGGTGCACCCTATCAGTTTGATGTGGATTTTTCTGTTCGTTAATAATTATTCATATTTTCTTGTCCATTCAATTGTGAATATGGAATTACTTGAACAAAGCGTAATTCTATTTTTTACAGTGAAGTTATCTTATGTTCTCTTGACATGTTAGCTTGCTGACTTAAAAGATTTCGGAAAATATTGGATGTGTGAATAATTATTACAGTATTTACATCATCAGAGGTTGTATGATGTCAGTGTAGCAACTGCAAATAAAATGATGGTGCAAAAGATAAATAAATAAATAAAATGAAACACTCAAAACCAGATTATGTTGATCTTTCTAGAGTGACGTGTCTCACTGAATGCAAAAGTTTGTATGCCCTAAATGAAAATGACAGCGAAATGAAATTTCTGCTTGAGTTCAGTTTCACAGTTGATCCTCCATTATCAGTAAAGTACTGTATAAAACACCTGGGGTGTGCTGTTGTAGAAAAATAATCAACAGTGGAGTGGTGTGATAGTATGAAGTCACTATTATGACCCTGAAGCTGATTACTGCCCTGATGCAAATTGTAAACAATTAAGTTTTTTTTAATGAAAAAAAAATCAGTGTTTATTTTTTTCGCAGTCCGGTTTCCATCAAATCCTGTGCTCTGATTGGCTGGCGAGCAGGTCCGTCTCCTATGATACGGACCCCGGTTATGGACCTCTGGCGACTCACTCGTTCACAAAAACAACAAACATAGTAGCATTTTTTGTTAACATTTATCTTTTTTTTAATAAGATTTATTTATAAGATTATCAAAAATCTTGTAAATTTTTGCCAGCATTTCTCAGGAGAATAGCATTAATTTTACAGCATGGATAGCGATAACGACAGTGTTCACAGCGAAAGCGAGTTTTACTACCCTGAGGAAGAGAAATAAAAGAAAACATTTCAGGAGAAAGCTAAAAACCTGTAACTGTTGCTAACGCTGAGCAAAAACATGGCTGAATCCTGAATGACTCAATTTTGTATAAATAGGGGACTACATAGGCGGCAAAATGTAGTTTTTTTCCCGCCATGGAAGTGCACTTGTATACCGAGGAGGAAGCCATTTGCATTACAGCCGTGAATGAGGATTCAAAATGGCGGCTCGGCTCGGTTTTCCCTTTCGGGCGCTCTCGTTTTCTGTTCGAATTTGGTAAAGAAAAAAATAAATATATTATTTACCAGCTTAAGGTCGGCCCGTATGGTGAAATACCGTGACCTCGGCCTTGAATACTGACCTCGGCCCAGAGGGCCTCGCTCAGCACTTTCAAGACCTCGGTCACGGTATTTCACGATACGGACCTCCCAGCTGGTAAATAACATATATATTTTGTCGATTTATAGTTACATTTATACAACAGTTATTTCCAGTTCACTAATTTGATTGGCCAAGCGGCGTTCAAAGAGTGCTGATATTTCCCAATAACAGCACTGGGATGTTTCACATTTCACTGACCCTATCACTCTGTTTGTTATGTAAAACTCCACTTCCTAGTTCCACCCAGTTACTACAGTAGTATGAGTATCATCATCAGCAGACATGCAAAATGATACTTTTCAGGAATATAACTTTTGAAATACTTAAAATATAAAACCTGGTCAGATGACGATGAAAAGGAAAAAGGGACGCCAATTTTACCTGAAGCACCTTTAATGGGAATGTAGTAGAAATCAGTGTGAGCTGGCTACTTTGGGATCGATTTCTGCTTGCACAGCAAAAATTAACAGAACATTTAAATAATATTGGCTGGCTTTTTTCATGGTATATCAGATATATTCCTTTCAGCTAACAGGATACTAAACTCATCTTTGACTCATTTAATATCATGCTAGCTGAATGGAATATATCTGATATACCATGAAAAAAAGCCAGCCAATATTATTATAATTATACGTACGTACATACACATTCCTTTCAGGTGTTCAACACATCTTTCTCTTTCAAAATTCTCTCAAAATCTTCTGTATTTAACGAAACAAACCTGGCGGCCATGTTTGTTGACAAATTGTCACAGTCGCTCGCTAGCGTGGAAGTTTTACATTTCCGATGTGTGACGTCATGTTGTCTTGACAACCATAAACCATATTCAATGCTCATTCTCCGTTGGGTAGAGTGATGCAATACACGTAGGATAAGCCTTTTGTTAATGGTGTTTATGAGGTAAAGGAGTAGATCTGGAGGATCCTCAGACATAGTGTTTTGGTAAACTGGGATGTATGGATGCTGTCAGTCCCCACTCGCTTGCTCACTCGAGTTTGTTGACGGTGTAGTGGCTGGCTGCTTTATGTCCCGGGGCTCCCTCATGCCTGTGTTACCTTCTGGCTCTCTCCTTTTAGTTATGCTGTCATAGTTAGTTGCTGGAGTCCCTGCTTGTACTCGGTGCAATATGTATACTGTTCCTACTTATTCAGGTGACATTGGGCATACCTAACCACCTGTGTTTTCTTTCTCTCCCCCCCAGCCCAAATCTGTCCCTCTGAGTTACATGGAGTCAACAGGAAATCTTTTGGTGGAGACGGTGGACACCTCGACTGGCTATCGTAGCCTGCAGGGAATCGGCCGTCAGACTTTCTGTCGCATGTCCCAGACCCGGTGAAATGTAACTGAATTGTCTTGGCCAGCCCTAAGGGTCCCATCTGCATCTCATCATTGCTGAGGAGTGTGCTCCCATCGCCCAATCAAGCATCCAGCCAGAGCAGGTCATGATATAGTTTACCATATTAACATGCCATTGTGTGTTATGCCTGATGTAAAGACTCTCGTCTCTGTGAGCCTACCACACAGATTTAATACTTGTCATTTTTAGGGCATACCTAACAACGTGTTTTCTTTCTCTCTCTCTCTCTCTCTCTCTCTCTCCCCCCCCCCCCCCCCCCATCTGTCCCTCTGAGTTACATGTTGGTCCTGGGATTGAGATGCTGGCCTCTTCTGCCCCTCGGACCTGCTTGATCCATCCTGGTGCCCTGTGTCTGGTCGGAGTTTTATCGCCCCACTCCTGTGAAGGACGGCCCCATGAGGACCTGTTAAAACTGTTAATATTATAGTCAGGCTGTCTGTTGTTGCCCAAATGAGGATGGGTTCCCTTTTGAGTCTGGTTCCTCTCGAGGTTTCTTCCTCATGTCGTCTGAGGGAGTTTTTCCTTGCCACCATCGCCACAGGCTTGCTCATTGGGGATAGATTAGGGACAAAATTAGCTCATGTTTTAAGTCGTTCAAATTCTGTAAAGCTGCTTTCCGACAATGTTTATTGTTAAAAGCGCTGTACAAATAAATTTGATTTGATTTGATAAGCAATATGCTAACAATATTGCATGCTATCAAACCAAATGAATGAAACCTGCTAGAAGGGAATAGAACACATGTTTTTATTCCATCGAAAAAGTCTATGTATAATGATTGGCCATATTGTCCAAAATATCACTTATTCAATATTAATTTCTTGTTTACAGAACTATTATTATTAACGCAATCCCACACTTGTGGTTGTGCTGTTGTACTGAATATCAGTACGGTTGGGATTAACTCCATCACTCAGCCTATGTGTTGTTGGGTGGGCCGGGCCCATCCTGGCTCCCTGGTGGAGCCAGGACCACAACATTAAGCATGACCTCAAGTTAATTAAGCTTGCTTAATTAATGTTGGTAAATGTCAGTCAAAGAAGGTTTTTTTTTGTAGGTATACACTTACAATATAAACTGGTGTCATTTCCTCACTGGCCCTCTTTTTCTCTATATTGAGGTTAATGAGGCACAGCAAAAGAGTCAGCTCCCTTGTCCTGAAGATGTCTGAAATCTTCTAACAGTTACAAGGTGCTGACTGACACTGGAGACTCCTTCCATAAATACTAACGAGACTAACGAGACCAATGAAGGCGTAGCTCACTCTGGCCCCGTCTAGTCCAGAAAGAACGCTCTAAAGTGGCGCAATAAATGTTGTAAGCTATATACACTATATACAAGCTATATATAGAAGCGATAGCCACCCTAGGAATACCGACCTATTTATCAGAAAGAATCCAAATTGGCGATGAGTTGACCAAGAAGAAGTGATTTTTGTTGAACTGCTCATTAAAGCTTAATTAGTCCATAACTTCATTAATAATTGCAGTAAAGCAAGTCTGGGTAGAAGTTACAGTATATGCACCCAGGTACCTTCATGCCAGAAAGAATCAAAATCGGTGAAGAATTGATGGAGAAGAAGTGATTTGTGTGGAAACTGCTCTTTAGGGATTGATCAGTTACTCCATATCTTCATTATTAATTGCAATTAAGCAAATTTGGGTAGAAGCTATCTATATGCACCCCAGACAGACCGACCTTCCTGCCAGAAAGAACACAAATTGTTGAAGAGCTGAGAGAGAAGAAGTGATCTTCGTGAAATATGGATGACGCCGGACGGACGCCGGACAACACATAAGGGCATAAAGGCCCGGTCCCACTGGCCGATGGACACAAAACGTATGCAAAAAGGACACAGCGGACGAGCAAAATTTCGGGGGTGGCTCTATCCGTTTTCATCCGCTCCAGAAATGGACAAAAATGGCGAAAATTTGCGAAAACAGAATGGAAAAGAACGGACGTGGGTAGTATATAGCGGGGATGTTAAACGCATGTTCATAGGAAGCCTAGCGGATGAAAGCGGATGGAAGTGGATGACAGCTCCGAAGGGGTTACCGGTGATAACTGAGAAGCGGATGCATAGCAGAAAGAGCGGATGCATAGCGGATGAAGGGGATGCATCACGTACGCCTAACGGAAACAAAGGGGATGTTGCGCGGATGTATATCGGATGCAGACCATTCACTGCGCATGCGGGGGGTATGAATTGCGTCTGCTCCGCGGATATAAAGGGATGCAGCACGCACGCCGTCAGCATAAAGCGGAAAGACGTGCTGGCGGCTACATCGATACATCTCTACTACTAGATGATTTTCTCCCCCTTTTTATACAAAATATCGATTGTCCGCTAGGTGTCCTTCTACATACTCTAGACATACTCCAGACATCCTAAATATACGAGATACATCCCAGATATAAACGCTTTGTCCGTTTTGAATACTTTATATACGAGATGCATACGCTTACATCCTTTCTATTTCCGTGCTACTAACGATGAATAGACGTTTCATGTACCTTATCTTTCCTCCCTCTTTCCATTTTCAGCTGCAGCGGATGTGAGTTGCGAGGATGCCCAGAGGATGCAGAGAGGATACAGCAGACGTTTAACGGATGATAACGGACATAGAACGTTTGTTGCTCGTATATGTCGTGGATTTACATCGTACATGGCGGAAAGTTCATCCGTTCTAAAAGTTTTGTGCAGCTCAAAACTTTTTGCGCGGATGAAATCACAGTGGACGGATGCTCGATGGATAGAGCGTATGAAGCACGTATGCAATGAGTACACAACGGATGCATAGCGTTTTCCAACGGATGGCAAAGATTTTTTTACGTTTTACATCCTCTTTGCATCCGTAAGTGCAGTGGGACCGGGCCTTAAACTCATCACCTGTCGGCTGGATGAGCTAGTAAGCGTATCCTCACAGAAACCTTCATCAGAGTAGCGAAACAATGTTTTGCTGTAGTTGTTAATTAACATGCATAGCATAATGTGATTTGCAGCACCTCCTGAACCAATCAGTATCCAGAATTCAGCAGCACTGTGGTTTAGTAATGGTTAAATAATATATATCAGTAGTTAAAACTCTTCAGGACATTATTGTAGAAAGTTGCTTCAAATCTTTTGTTTGTTTGTGAACCATGAATCTGTACCCTGTCCATGGCGGGTCTGGAGAGTGAGAAGGTTTTGGATTGTTGCCCAGAAAGATGCACATTGAAACCCAGACACTGTGAGGAGGAGTGTGTGCATACTTTTGCACTCAGAGGACACACATTTTTTATTTTTTTTTGCACGTGTGGCCGTACGATAACGCACTGATCTGTGTTGAAGATGCAAGTGAGATGTTGAACTCGTGCGTCGTGCGTCGTGCTTACCGGCCAGTCTCTCCGCGAGTGTGAGCGCGTGCACGGAGGGCCGGTAGTCAGGCGCGTGCTGTTGTGCGCTCTGCTGATGCAGGTTGTACATGGCGCTCAGGGAGTTCATGGCGTGCAGAGAATATCCACCGTTCACCCCGTAATGCTGCTGCATGGCGGAGATCAGCCTGGGGGAAGGGGGGGCAGAGAGAGAGAGAGATGCAGGTTAAAGAGGTTAAAGGCAGAAATGTATGCGTGTGTGTGTGTGTGTATATGTGTGTGTGTGGGGGTTAACGTATGGTTTTTGCATGCTGACAGCATGCATGTTCTTTCTTTCTTTCACCGAGAAAGATGAATGCTCTAAACATTACAAGGTTCATTCTGAAAACAAAACAAGCCTTTTCTGGCCATATATCAGTGCACTAAAGGTACTAAACAGGCTACATGGACAGGTACCGTTTAGTACCTTTTATTCCCAGAGTATGAGAGTGAGTGTGTGTGAGAGAGTGAGTGTGTGTAATCAATCAAGTTTCGGTTCCACACAAAGGAAACACATCACATCACCACATCATTTGCATAAAAATAGAAATAGAATAGAAGTACTTAAGAAGGAAAAAAAAGATTCCTGGCTTCCATTACCTATAACCCCCCTTCCCCACAGAAAAAAAAAATATATCCATCCATTATCTGTAGCCGCTTTATCCTGTTCTACAGGGTCGCAGGCGAGCTGGAGCCTATCCCAGCTGACTACGGGCAAAAGGTGGGGTACACCCTGGACAAGTCGCCAGGTCATCACAGGGCTGACACACAGACAACCATTCACACTCACGGTCAATTTAGAGTCACCAGTTAACCTAACCTGCATGTCTTTGGACTGTGGGGGAAACCGGAGCACCCGGAGGAAACCCACGCAGACACGGGGAGAACATGCGAACTCCACACAGAAAGGCCCTCGCCGGCCCCGGGGCTCGAACCCAGGACCTTCTTGCTGTGAGGCGACAGCGCTAACCACTACACCACCGTGCCGCCCTCTCTCTCTCTCTCTCTATATATATATATATATAAACCAGATGATCAGATTATCAGAAATGAGCTGGTGGATTAAATCTTTCAACAGTCAGTATGAAACTGTGGTATAAACATGACGTGTGTTTAGCTGTGTATAAACCACACTGCATCTTTAATAAGGACCGGGGCTTTATATTGTTTCAAGAAAAAAAAAAACCCTCAACCCCAAACGATTACACTGTAAATGTAGGACGATAAAGAAGTTTTGTAAAGAATCTTTAATCTGTAAATAATTTAACTTTGGGAATAAACTGGCTTCAGATTGGTGAATAAATCCATTCATGAGATTTTCATCAGTTCAGTTCAGGTTTATGTTTCTCTCCTGTTATATTTATGGTGTTGATAAAAGCAGGAATGTAAAAGGCCGGTTATATCACAGCATCATCCTGTCGGATTTGTGCTTTTGGTGTCGCCATATATATATATATATATATATATATATATGGCGGCACGGTGGTGTAGTTGTTAGCGCTGTCGCCTCACAGCAAGAAGGTCCAGGTTCGAGCCCCGTGGCCGGCGAGGGCCTTTCTGTGCGGAGTTTGCATGTCGATCACATCAGTCCGACTTATCTCAGAGGGGCATGAGTGCAGCACCGTCAGTGTTTAAATAAACACAGAGGAAGAACAAAACCATCACAAGGGTTTAATCGACAGAAATGGAAAAGGAATGAAAACAAGAGAAACCTGAAATAAAAACAAACAAACCTGGACTTTAACCCTTTCATATACAGTGTCCACATTCATGAAGCCGGCTTCGGGCTCTGTTTATTTATATGTTAAGAAAATATTGACATTTCAGAAAATAAGATGTAAATCATCTCCATATCTATCTATCTTTCTATCTATCTATCTATCTATCTATCTATCTATCTATCTATCTATCTATTACTTGTGTATTAATGTGAATTAACAAACATCTGTAGCTTTCTAGAATATTTGTTGTGAACAATCTTTATTAACTTTGCACATAAAATACAAAAATAAATAACCAAGGAATGAAAGAAGAAATATATTTTTTGGTGTCTGACCCAACTGATTACGTTAGATTTTTAAAAACTAGATTTTTCTTTCTTTTCTGTTTTAAAAAATACTTTCTTTGTATGTTTGTGGAAAGACGACCCTCCGCCCCGTGTCATGCGACAATCCAAAACTGTGTAAATTCTTTATGTTCAGAAACATTATGTTCTAATATTTTTGTCAACATTCCACACTTTAGAGCTGAATGTTAAAAACGATCAAATGTATATTTTTCAAAATTATTCCAGGCAGACAGTTTTATCCTTAAAAAAACTAATGTACAATCATTTTAGTTTCCAAGATCAATAATATTTAGACAGAAAGAAAAATTAATATATCGCACAATTTTAAGAAAGAAAAAAGACAAATGCACCTGGATATGTGTATAAATATAAATATATACATTTATGCATAAAATAAATTAAATAACTTGCTCTTTTGGTATATGGCACTATTATTAAAATATAATAATAATAATAATAATAATAATAATAATAATAATAATAATATAACCACCTAATAGGTTAATCAATATAAATATTATAATCATCATATATGCATGCACGCACGCACGCATGCACGCACACCCACACACACACACAGGCATATTTTTATTTATTTCAGGGTTATAAGTTTGGAAACTTTTTCTTGAAGAAGAAAAAGTCATGAAAAAATTGTTGGAAGTTTTGTTTTTGTTAAATAGTTTGTTGTAAACTGGTTACAGAAAAAAAACTCCCCATAATACATTGTAGAAGGCTGTTAAATGAACAAACAAGAATGCAAATAAAAATATATTGTTCATCTGGAGTCAGTCAGTAATAACATGGACCCTGTGTAAATAATAATAATAATAATAATAATAATAATAATAATAATAATGAAATGCTACACATTTTAATAGTTTGAAATTAAAACAGTTTTTTTCAGGTTATTGAAAATTATTTAACATGTTTATTAGAACTAGTCAAGTCAGTTGATTGGTTTCGTGCTTTCCACAACAGACAGCATCATGAAGCAGCTTTACAGAAATGTGGTAGCATTTAAATGATAACATTTGGCTTTGGCTGCGTCCCAAATCATTTTATCATCATCACAACTGTTCACCACAGTGACTCTGTGTGTGTGTGTGTGTGAGTGACATGCTGGTTAGGGAGGCAGTGTGAGGTTTGGGACACAGCCCCATACCTCACCATCAATAAAAATGTATCATTAATTTGTATATAAACATTATTATTATTATTATTATTATTATTATCCCATATTATGAAGCATACGACATCAAATCAAGAAATACGACTGCACACCTACTCAGTGAACCAAAAACTATGAAAAATAACAGAAATCTATAATAAACAATAAAATATCATGATATAATAAAAGCCACAAACACTATAAAAATATGAATTTAATTGAATTTAATCTAAACCTTAAAAGAAAATTAAAGTATTTATTCGTGTATTTAAGTTTCCTTTACTGAAATTTTTAATTTCATTAAATACACAAGTAACTTTAAGACCCTTTATTGGTTTTCTTAAAAGTCATCATGACTTTAAGTCCATTTAAATGTTAAATCTAGTGCGGTGGCTTTAAGTGACATCTTAAACATTCTTCGTAACAGCATTTCGTTATCTTTAAGACGTCATGGGAAGTCACAAAGTCATACGATAAGAATTTTTAAAGTTAGAAGTAAATACACAGAAAGTTAGCATTTCATAAACTTTAGGATACTTTAAGAATATCTTAAAGCTGTTAATTTTTCTCATGAAAAATAGTGAGGAAAAAAAACAACCTAAAACAAAACATTTAGTTTAATATAAAATAAACATGACCTAATCAAGATCATAAAAAAGATTTGTTTAGATTTGTGAGATAAAGCATGGTCTATTATTATTATTATTATTATTATTATTATTATTATTATTATTATTAAATTGACATATTAAATTGGAAAAATTTCAAATCAAAAGTATAAAAAAGTCCAGTTGAGAATAAGCTTTAAAAAAAAAAAAAAAAAAATATATATATATATATATATATATATATAATCTCATCTCATTATCTGTAGCCGCTTTATCCTGTCGCAGGCAAGCTGGAGCCTATCCCAGCTGACTATGGGCGAAAGGCGGGGTACACCCTGGACAAGTCGCCAGGTCATCACAGGGCTATAAGCCTCTGATAAATATTATGATGTACAGTGCTGTGCAAAAGTCTTAGGCACATGTAAAGAAATGCTATTGACCAAAAATGGTTTAAAAAATAATGAAATTAAATGTTTCAACATAAAAAAAAATACTATAAACAGTAATCAGTAAGCCATAATAAATAAAACAAAGTCAATATTTGGTGTGAGACTTCCCTTTACTTTGAAAAATAATAGTAGTCTGAAGTCCAATGAGTGCAGTTTTATGCGGAAATGATCTGTAGGTTTTACTGAGCATCTTCCAGAACCAGCCACAGTTCTTCTGGACACTTGGACTGTCCCACTCGCTTCTTCATTTTGCACCAAAACCCAGCAGCCTTCATTATGTTTCCTTTTTTCATCTGAAAAGTGCTCTCTTATGGAATATGCTGCTCAGACGTATTACAAACATTTTTTTTCCTATAACATTTAATTTTGTGCTGGAAAAAAAAAAACCCTGAATGTTTGGAACTCTGAAATGTTTTTGTAATGCTGTGACTCGATAATGTAGAAGTCGTAAAATGGAAATCTATAACAAAGATTGTATGAAAAAAAGGAGTGCCAATACTTTTGCACAGTACTGTCTATAGAAATGACCCAGTTGTATACAGCAGTAATGTTAATCTGATGTGTCTACAGATGATAACGCAGTGATGTAACTTCCTGCATCAAATCAGTGATGACATTTTTTACTTTTCTTCTTATTTTTTTAAATAATATCTCATTTTAAACAATTTGACAGAATTAAACCTGATTATCTGAGTCGTAAATGTAAAGCATGTTAGTCTCGAATATCTTTTGATTATCGATTCGGTATAAACAATTCTGTTGGAAATTTACTGAGGTGCAGCTCAATGAAAAAAAAACACTTCATGTGTAATATTGGACTTATTTATTTTTATTTTGGATAAAGCTGTAATTTAAAGAGTAAAGAAAGCTAAATCAGTGTAATATTGTTAAATATACGTAAGAAACAGCCAAATCCCTCCTTCTGAATAAAATCCTTTAGTGTTTAAAGTTTTTAAATGAAAGTAAATGAACTTTTAAAGAGTTTAACCGTCTGAATGACGGAGATCAGTGTTTGATTTGATTGATGTGAGAATAACGGACGCTTTAGAGCTTATGATTAACATTAAAACGAGTTTTTAATAGACTACATCCATACAGCGCGGTCCAAAGTCTGAGACTGGTGGGATTTATTTCTTCATTCTTCAGTGAAAATTGGAAATGAACAGAAAGTTTGGGAATTCTGAAATATTTAAAGCAAAGAAACTAAATGTTCAGTGAATATCATAAATATTGACAGAAAATTTGGCATGATTTCTGTTTTCCCATTTTCTATTGAAATGCAAGCAAATATGTGACACTGGCCATGTTAACTGTGTTGGCTTTGTCAAAAAGGTCAGATTTTCCTCATGTCTAATCTTGATAATTACAACCTCAGAGGGTTTTGATCGAAATTGGATCAGAGGGTTTTGCACAAACTCGTGGACTGGAGCTCACGCTGTCATTAAAGCAAAAAAGTGATGCAAAGCAAAAAAAAAAAGCATGTGTACAA